>NC_059207.1:37271142-37583642 GCF_020615455.1 Coregonus clupeaformis | reverse complement strand
AAAAACAACAACTATATTTGTTGTTTATAATAGGGCGGCAGGTAGCCTAGCGGTAAATCCCTGAGCTGACTAGGTGAAAAATCTGTTGATGTGCCCTTGAGCAAGGCACTTAACCCTAATTGCTCTGAATAAAAGTGTCTGTAAAATGTAATATCCAAAACGGACATGGCAGTTTCAGCTTTAAAGCTAGAATCCTTATCGGTGAAACTGCCACGTCTGTTGGCGATATTATAACAACAAAGAAGTTACTGCAAAGCTAATGTTAGTCATGTTTCTAACAATGTTTTCCCCCCTCGGATATCATTGCATGCGCAATAGAACAGCAGCATATGTACTGCACTTTTTTTTTTTTTACCAGGATGTGCAACGCTCCCCATCTCTGCATCGTCAACAAAACAAAAACAATGGCCATGAGAAAGAGCCCCTTTTGCGGATTCCATCTTTAAGAATAAAATAATCTAAAAGGCTTTGGCACTGCCAGATAGCATGCTAATGGGTGCTACAGAAAGAGGGAGCAGCTGTGCTTTTCTACTGGCTAGAAGACAGACCATGAAAAAAGAAAAGGATTCAGGAGTGAGTGTCACTGAACTGGCTCACAAATCAGCAGCTTTGATGCCTTATTTCAAGAGAACCGTGGGTACTGTTACTGCTGTCAACTGGGTTCTCACAGCAAATGAATGGGACAGTAAACCCTGTCCCTTAGACATGCATGCTCCTCATGTTGTTATGAGATGAGCTGTACACATAAAGCAATGTCAGTCACATAAGTTGTTTTCGTCACTTTTTTTTGTCTCCATTTCCATCGAATTCAAATACACACCTATATTATAGGCATTTAGGAACAGTGGAAAAGACATACCCGTGTGCTCTAGTCACTCTCTACATTGTCATGCCCTCTGCTGGAGGTGAATAAACCAGGGGAAAATAAAGATAGTCCGCTCAATCTGAGCCATATCTATAACCATACACTTAAAAAATAACTGAAGTAAAGTCTCAAGTAAGTTCTAAAGCCGTACAGAATAAAGGAGACAAAGACATATCGTTTGGTTTTATAGCCAAATAATACATCTGAAACATATGAAAGATGACTCACTTGCGAAGCTTTATGAATTCCTGGCATTTCCCCCTCAGCGTCCTCCAGACAATCGTTAAAAAACAAGGATAAACTGAATTTTAGGGTGTTCTCTTTTGATCATTACTCATAGACATGACTAACATTAGCTTCAGGAATGCCAACACATTACATTAATTATGAACCAAAATAAGTTAAGCACATCTCACGATGACTCAAAAACCAGACACACATTTCAGTTTTCATTAATCAACAGAGCTGGGTCGTTCCACGAAAAGAGTGCCTTAAGGCGTCCCTTTGATATTTTAAAGTAGAAATTGTGCACCAATATTGAATTTTAAAAGCCTGTTATATTAAATAAAGTGCCCTTTAATATAGACCACACGGAGAATTCAATAAAACAAGCTTCTATTCCCCATCACAAGGGGATTTATGGCTGTTAGGGTCAACCCTGTTACCTTATTTGGCACTTACTATAGTCATTTTTTTATTTAACCTCTTGAGATGGGAAAACGTGTTTATTACATTGAACATGTGCTCTTTATGAATGTTAAAATTAGGTGAAATGAAGTTATTATTTTTTACCAAGTTATACTTCTCAAAAGGCACCAAATTGGTGGAATGACCCAGATGCCATTCTGGGATTCCTTGATTGCAGCCACTGAGAAGCATCTGTGTGATCCTCCTGTATGGCTTTTCTTTGTGAGGAGTTCCGGTCTGGTTTAGCAAAGTCATCAACTAAAATGTTTTCCCTTTGGAATTTTCATTCCTCTTCATCATTTCAAATGCAGCAGAACAGAATTTCCACAAACGGAAGTTGGATGTTCAGAATGAAATAGGATGTGCTTGAAATGTAGGCCTACACTAAATTCCAGTGTATTTTTACATTTAATTTCCTTCAGAAAGTTAAGGAAATATTCCTACCATGCAGCTACAGCAAAAGCTACAAATATTTTAATAGTGGAGAACTTGTTGTTTGAATTAACACAATGGATCACAATTCACCAGGTAATCAGTGATAATCAGATAAACTGTGTGGATTTAGCAGGCTCCATTTCTGAACCATTCAGTTCCTAGTGGTGTCACCTCTATCAAGGTCTATCACATACAGTAGCCTATATAGATCAGCATAGACCGATATGACAGGACAATTTAAGAAGAGCTCATCCTCATCCTTTCATTTTCAGGTCTCTGCCAGAAGAGCACAAATCCAATGTCTTATGTAACAGCCTATTTCTGCAATTATGCCCAGGTCTGTGCTATTTCCAAGGTGGAGTGGAAAGCTGCTCTGACAGTGGGCTGGCTCTCAATCAGCTGCTCACTCACACTGAGTTGAGCAGGCACAGTCAGCCCTAGCCAGCATGGTGATGAACCAACCAACCTACTCGGCCAAGAATCTACCAGAGTGGCTCTCACAACCAGAGCTAAACACATTCATTTTCTTCAACCGTTAGAACAAACTCATATGCTCAGGTCACTGCAGGTCTGTTCATCCTCACATCCTTGTGTCTTGTGGAGAGAAATTGTATGTAACAAAGTTCCATTTATGGATCTGTAAATCTGAAGAGCGAGGTACATGTACAGTGGCTTGCGAAAGTATTCACCCCCTTGCCCCCGGAAGACTGAAACAGGTTTTTTCTGGCCACTCTTCCGTAAAGCCCAGCTCTGTGGAGTGTACAGCTTAAAGTGGTCCTATGGACAGATACTCCAATCTCCGCTGTGGAGTTTGCAGCTCCTCCAGGGTTATCTTTGGTCTCTTTGTTGCCTCTCTGATTAATGCCCTCCTTGCCTGGTCTGTGAGTTTTGGTGGGTGGCCCTCTCTTGGCAGGTTTGTTGTGGTGCCATATTCTTTCAATTTTTTTTATAATGGATTTAATGGTGGGTTGTTCAAAGTTTCTGATATTTTTTTATAACCCAACCCTGATCTGTACTTCTCCACACCTTTGTCCCTTACCTGTTTGGAGAGCTCCTTGGTCTTCAGGGTGCCGCTTGCTTGGTGGTCCCCCTTGCTTAGTGGTGTTGCAGACTCTGGGGCCTTTCAGAACAGGTGTATATATACTGAGATCATGTGACAGATCATGTGACACTTAAATAAATTGGTTGCACCAGATCTTATTTATGACTGTAAGTCGCTTTGGATAAAAGCGTCTGCTAAATGGCATATTATTATTATTATTATTTAGGGACTTCATAGCAAAGGGGGTGAATACATATGCACGCACCACTTTTCTGTTATTTATTTATTTGCATTTTATTTTTTTATTTTTCACTTCACCAATTTGGACTATTTTGTGCATGTCCATTACATGAAATCAATTTAAATTACAGATTGTAATGCAACAAAATAGGAAAAACGCTAAGGGGTATGAATACTTTTGCAAGGCACTGTAGATTTATCAATCATGGACATGAATGTGAGTGTAGCCTGACTGCCAGTGAGGTGTCTCCGCCGCCGTGTCTGTCTAAGGAACCACCACAATGTAAAAACCCATTCAGTGTGGCTGACAGAGCCCCCAACCCCACCTCCTCCTCCCCAACAGACAAAGCCTGTGTTCAATCTGGCAGAGAAATGCTGAGAGAATCAGTTCAAATGCCTAATCTTTTGAATAATGACGGCTGATCAACTCATATTGCTGTGCAGGCTTATTGAGGGCAGTCAAGGTTCCAAGACATCTTAACACCTCATTCATCAAAGGCTGTGGCAGGTCATTAATAAGATGGATCCATGCAGTTAGTCTTTGTGGCTTGGGGCCTAACGGCTATGTAGCAGGTGTGTGTCAGTGCATGACTGTCTGTAGGGCAGTGTACATGTAAGGAGTGGAACCACAGGACAATGTAATATAGTTGAAAAGACATCTGACTCTATACACTGCTAAAATCTGCCAGCAGTAGTATATCATCAGTCTTCATGTTATAGCACCCTCCTCTCTCTCCATCTCTATCTATATCATTCTCTCTAGTTTTTATCTCTCTCCCCTCCACCTGATGAGCACCACTCCACACTGAGCTCTCCATCCTTCTTTATTTACTCAAACTCCACAGGCTGTCAGACAGACCTTGATTAAAGAGTCATGTTTTCCTATTGGCGTCTGGATTACCCCTCACCTCTACTTCTCATATCTTTCCATCTCTTTCATGTCTCTGTCCTGCAGCTTTCACAAAGGTACTGTATCATAAGAAAGACAGCGTCTCTGTCCTGCAGTACACTACAGTTTTAGCTGAGCACACATTTACATTTACGTCATTTAACAGACACTCTTATCCAGAGCGACTTACAAATTGGTGCATTCACCTTATGATAGCCAGTGGGACAACCACTTTACCTTTAAATTTTTTTTTTTTTTTCTTATTTGTTATTTCTAGAGTATATTTTTTATTTTAATTTGTTTTATATATTACTTTTATACTATCCCAGGTATTCCTTAAAGAGGTAGGGTTTCAAGTGTCTCTGGAAGGTGATCAGTGACTCCGCTGTCCTGGCATCGTGAGGGAGCTTGTTCCACCATTGGGGTGCCAGAGCAGCGAACAGTTTTGACTGGGCTGAGCGGGAACTGTGCTTCCACAGAGGTAGGGGGACCAGCAGGCCAGCGGTGGAAGAACGCAATGCCCTCGTTTGGGTGTAGGGACTGATCAGAGCCTGAAGGTAAGGAGGTGCTGTTCCCCTCACAGCTCCGTAGGCAAGCACCATGGTCTTGTAGCAGATGCGAGCTTCAACTGGAAGCCAGTGGAGTGTGCGGAGGAGCGGGGTGACGTGAGAGAACTTGGGAAGGTTGAACACCAGACGGGCTGCAGCGTTCTGGATGAGTTGTAGGGGTTTAATGGCACAGGCAGGGAGCCCAGCCAACATCGAGTTGCAGTAATCCAGATGGGAGATGACAAGTGCCTGGATTAGGACCTGTGCCGCTTCCTGTGTAAGGTAGGGTCGTACTCTGCAAATGTTGTAGAGCATGAACCTACAGGATCGGGTCACCGCTTTGATGTTAGCGGAGAACGACAGGGTGTTGTCCAGGGTCACGCCAAGGTTCTTTGCACTCTGGGAGGAGGACACAACGGAGTTGTCAACTGTGATGGCGAGATCATGGAGCGGGCAGTCCTTCCCCAGGAGGAAGAGCAGCTCCGTCTTGCCGAGGTTCAGCTTGAGGTGGTGATCCGACATCCACACTGATATGTCTGCCAGACATGCAGAGATGCGATTCGCCACCTGGTTATCAGAAGGTGAAGGCACTAGTGAAGGCTGAATCAAGCTGATGAGGGGCCTGTTTTTCTGCAACAACAATCATGGTATAATACAGCATTTGCAGACAGGTTCTGATCTGAGGCAATGTTTCAGCGAAACAGAGGAGCAATTGATCTACCAGCACAGGTATGTTCTGTTGGTGTTTCACTGGTGTAGATCAAAGTTAGGCTTATGTTTAAATGTTTTCCCAAAAATGCAACAAAGAAATGCCCATATGAAATCTGAAAGCATTCATGCAGCACAATGTAAAATAAATCTGTCAAAGCTGCCAGGGCAGACATTTGGATAGACCACAGATCGAGAAATGCATGGACAATGTGATCTCATAGGCCTATTGTTGAGAGGCATCAGGCATCAGTAGTTGTTGAAGGAGGCCTCTGTCAAGAAAGTCTATAGGCCTATATCTTATAACTTTACCAAGATCATTTACTGCAAAGTACTCTGATGTTATGTGCTTATTTTCACATAGAAACGTTCAATGAAGCCAAAGGGTAATAGAATGTGATTGCAATAAAAGACTAACCAATATATTTTTCCGTATCTATATCCAAACCAAACCAAATTATTGTCGCAAAAGTATTATCATCAATGTGGTAGTCATTGGAAACAGAGAATCCCACATAGTATATTGGCTAATACAGTGTAGCTGGTTGAAGAAGAAATATCCTTAGAGTTGTTTATTGCATTCATTGGTATCAAATGTGGAATAATTCAGCTTTCCCTAAGACCAAAACCATGGAACTGAGCTTGAACTGGCTTCAAATTGTGGTGATGTGTAGATCTACTAATAGCTTTTAAGCCTGGGGTAAAAACTGATGCCATGACCACTGTTTCAAGTTCTTCCAACCCACTTCTGTGCACTTTTCTGTGTGGAAACTCTGTCCCGGGTTTAATTCAATCATATACTTCTTCTAAAAGTTAGAGCAGGGAGTGATGCAGAAAGCAACCTCTTACGGTCCTACAATGTCTTGCTATCCAAGTCTGGAGATCTAAAGGACAGAGATTAAAGAGAGCATAGGTCATTCAGTTCCAGGAAAAGTAGAGAAGAGCATCAAGCTTTCAAAACGAGACAGCTATTAATGCATTATATGGTTTGGTATAAGCATTCACAATAAAATATGACAAGTTTAAAGTGCATTTCATTCTAATACTGAGACTCTGCTTTCATCCCACTTCCTTACATCCTCAATAAACTCAATGATTTATTGACCTCTGTGCAGCTCCCATCTTCAGTTGTTTGTTCCCTTCCAGATTTTGGGGGTGTATGATGTAATTCTTCTTCCACATTCTTCATTTCCACAGGGTGACCCGTCTGTAGCACTGTGCTGGCTTTCCCTGTATTAGAAAAGCCAGAAGGAACTCTTAGTTTGCGTCATCAGTGTGCCTGCTTTAGCCATTACCTTTAGCCCACTCATGCAAACTGACGCCTGATGACCAAAAGGAGAAGAGAGAGGTTAGGACTTAAACACAGATATAGTGTACACTGTTGTTGTACCCTTTAGAGGTGACTTTACAATGGTATACCGATGTGTTACAGATAAAATATATTTGCAACAAGATTTTGCAATCAGCTCTCCTAGTCTGTTGCTAACATTGAGCACATTGTTGCACTAAATCCCATTTTCATAAGTGTTCCCATGACAGCTGCAAGTCCAATAAAACGCATGAACTACATCTCCCTCGAAATGGAAATAACACTTGTAAAATGATCACATGAATTCCAGGAATGTGTTGCCTACAAGAGAGAAAAGGAAAAAGAGAGGATACAAGATCTACAGTATAAGACCATGTACGGAACCTTTTTCTTGACCTATTTCAATGTCCATAGTATCAGTTAAGAGATGAAAGTGCTGCTGTTTTCTGTCACACTGTAACCCAGCAGGTTCCATGCAGTTACAGGGACTGAAACAACATGAGTGTGCTATGGGTCTTGACCGTAGTGCCACACAGCTGAAGGTCTGTGGGTTTACTGGAAGTGTTGGCAGCTTACGGGCAGCCTATGGTTCTCTCCCAGCCTGTACAGAGCCAGGAGGGCTGCAGCTTTTACTACAACCAGTCGCTGAGGTAATACAGACAGTGTTCGAGCAAGTCATAAACGTCAGACTGGATGAAATATATGGATATAGGACAAAGGCTCTGACCTGTACAAGTCTAGTGAGGACTAATACTGTAGGGTCATACTGTTAGGGGACTGTGGGTAGTACTGTCTGACACAAATCATTTATGACTTTTATCCCTTACTGGAAAAATCTGAGAAAACCATTACAAACCAAGCACAAATGTAGCAGGAAGTAACTCACCTTGGTGGTTTTACGAGATTACTCGTTATTTATTTTCGCATTTTGTTGTAAATATGTCTCTCATCAGCCATAAACTGACCTGCAGGAAATGGAATAGCCTATGAATGAAATTAAGAGAACAAATCAACAAGTCACACATTCATTGATTCACCAGCCATCATCACTATAAGCATCTACAGGAAGAGATTCTGTAAAAGCCGAAAATCAGTCCCTTGGTCAAAGTGTTTCTATTACAGTATAATACAGTTGTAAATAGGCCTACCTGACAGAATTTGAGGGAGAGATGGAGGCTCACCAAGACACCTAGGTCTCCATCTTACAATTTTTACACGACAGAATAAGAGGGTAAGTAGTCTGAAATGCACTCTTACGAAAGCAAGTGAGGTCATCCACCCTTCTACACGAGGGTATTTGTCACGCCCTGGCTCTGGGGACACTGTTATGTTGAGCCAGGGTGTGTAGTTCTATGTTTGTATTTCTATGTTGGCCTGAGTGACTCCCAATCAGAGGCAACGAGTGTCAGCTGGTGCTGGTTGTCTCTGATTGGGAGCCATATTTACACTGTGTCTTTCCCTTTGTGGTTGTGGGTTTTTGTTCTTATTTGGTTTGTGTTAAACCGTAGACATCACGTTGTCGTCTGTTGTTTTGATCGTGTGATCATTCTCTTAATAAATATGTTCACCTTCAACGCTGCGCCTTGGTCCTCCTCCTTAGACGATCGTGACAGTATTGAGCAAATGGTTGGCGTGATGTGGGCTACATGATTCTGAGGCACAGCTGACATGTGGTTATGATGACATGGGATTCAACATTTCCAAATCGTTTAATAGCCTACCTCAGCATCTATTCCCAATGGGGTTGGAATTTGTGTAATTGCGAAAATGGTCTGAGACCAGCTCAACATATGCCAGAATAAATAACAATAACATGTTAACTAAGAATCTGGACAATAACATTCCACTGTCCAGCTTTGGGTTTGCGTGACATCCCAAAATCAGTCAAACTTAGCTTTGCGGTTGTGAGGGTCTGGGCAATTCAGGCAAAACGTGAAAGATGACACAGAGCAGTTAAACAATGGTTTCAATTCATCAGCTAATATAAACTGTACAGCCTAACATCCAATCAAAGTGACGTTTTAATGTGCCAGTGGTGAATGAGCTCATATATTTAGATGTGAATGCACATCAGTGAACCATTCATGATCTTTTGCACATTGCTGCAATAACTCTGTCTGTCAAAGGTGAAGAAATACTGTTAGTACTGTCCCTTGTTCCTGCCTGACGTTTACAGCTTTCATTCATGCAATATCAACGACTGATCGTCTCAAAATATTATCTCTATGAATTCCCATAGAGCAATTTATGACATGGTAGATCACTATTAGGGTGATGTTTTTCTATCTATGGCCATGCTGTCAATCTACTTTACTATTGTACTAACACAAACCTTCTCAGCCACTTCAATGTTATCATGCATGTACTGATGATAAATATACATCTTAAGAGAGTACTAAAGGCAGGAATGGGGTGAACCAATAGAGCCACATAGAATAATGCTGAATAGAGGTCCTAATAATGATTTAACAGGCAAAATTGGAGGGTGGCATCATGTCTATCATTTCAGCACAACCAGTCCTCCTATTAAGAAGGCCATAAATAATACCTGTTTCACTGAACAACAAGTACAAATATGAAAATGACAAATTAATTGTGGTTTACAGATAAATATGGAAAATATGACTGGAAAAAGTACCAAAATGAGGTTTATGAAACCAAGACACTTTTGTAATGTCACCAACTATCAAAATGGAATAACCAGAGAAATTAGCCCCTTCATTAAGTGCCATTAGAAATATTGCACCAGCAGGACCCATAAACATACTGTACTGGAGCACAAGGAAAAAGGCCAACTGCAATTTAACATCTAGGCCCAATGGCTATTTTATATACTCCTTAGGTTTGGGCAGAGCTCAAACGCTGACAAACAGAGCATGGATTCATGCATGGATACTACTTAGCCTATTGCCTTTCATTTCTTCCATATTTGGCCACATTCTCCAATGAAAGACTGGAGGCACAAAAGCTATGCTGTGCTCTAACAGTGAGAGTAAGTCAGTATGGGCCACAGGAGACAGTGTAATAAAATTGTTATAAAACTGCACAGTCAGAGTCCAGAGATAGTTAAAAAAAACAAGGGATTCAATACGAGTTAAAAAAACAAGGGATTCAATACGATGGGAGGTTCCCCTATTATGGGGTTATCAAGGGTTTTTATCATAAAGCTACATCTGAATATAAAAAATATATATACAGTGGGGGAAAAAGTATTTAGTCAGCCACCAATTGTGCAAGTTCTCCCACTTAAAACGATGAGAGAGGCCTGTAATTTTCATCATAGGTACACGTCAACTATGACAGACAAAATGAGGAAAGAAAATCCAGAAAATCACATTGTAGGATTTTTAATGAATTTATTTGCAAATTATGGTGGAAAATAAGTATTTGGTCAATAACAAAAGTTTCTCAATACTTTGTTATATACCCTTTGTTGACAATGACACAGGTCAAACGTTTTCTGTAAGTCTTCACAAGGTTTTCACACACTGTTGCTGGTATTTTGGCCCATTCCTCCATGCAGATCTCCTCTAGAGCAGTGATGTTTTGGGGCTGTCGCTGGGCAACACAGACTTTCAACTCCCTCCAAAGATTTTCTATGGGGTTGAGATCTGGAGACTGGCTAGGCCACTCCAGGACCTTGAAATGCTTCTTACGAAGCCACTCCTTCGTTGCCCGGGCGGTGTGTTTGGGATCATTGTCATGCTGAAAGACCCAGCCACGTTTCATCTTCAATGCCCTTGGTGATGGAAGGAGGTTTTCACTCAAAATCTCACGATACATGGCCCCATTCATTCTTTCCTTTACACAGATCAGTCGTCCTGGTCCCTTTGCAGAAAAACAGCCCCAAAGCATGATGTTTCCACCCCCATGCTTCACAGTAGGTATGGTGTTCTTTGGATGCAACTCAGCATTCTTTGTCCTCCAAACACGACGAGTTGAGTTTTTACCAAAAAGTTATATTTTGGTTTCATCTGACCATATGACATTCTCCCAATCCTCTTCTGGATGATCCAAATGCACTCTAGCAAACGTCAGACGGGCCTGGACATGTACTGGCTTAAGCAGGGGGACACGTCTGGCACTGCAGGATTTGAGTCCCTGGCGGCGTAGTGTGTTACTGATGGTAGGCTTTGTTACTTTGGTCCCAGCTCTCTGCAGGTCATTCACTAGGTCCCCCCGTGTGGTTCTGGGATTTTTGTTCACCGTTCTTGTGATCATTTTGACCCCACGGGGTGAGATCTTGCGTGGAGCCCCAGATCGAGGGAGATTATCAGTGGTCTTGTATGTCTTCCATTTCCTAATAATTGCTCCCACAGTTGATTTCTTCAAACCAAGCTGCTTACCTATTGCAGATTCAGTCTTCCCAGCCTGGTGCAGGTCTACAATTTTGTTTCTGGTGTCCTTTGACAACTCTTTGGTCTTGGCCATAGTGGAGTTTGGAGTGTGACTGTTTGAGGTTGTGGACAGGTGTCTTTTTATACTGATAACAAGTTCAAACAGGTGCCATTAATACAGGTAACTAGTGGAGGACAGAGGAGCCTTTTAAAGAAGAAGTTACAGGTCTGTGAGAGCCAGAAATCTTGCTTGTTTGTAGGTGACCAAATACTTATTTTCCACCATAATTTGCAAATAAATTCATTAAAAATCCTACAATGTGATTTTCTGGAAAAAATATTCTCAATTTGTCTGTCATAGTTGACGTGTACCTATGATGAAAATTACAGGCCTCTCTCATCTTTTTAAGTGGGAGAACTTGCACAATTGGTGGCTGACTAAATACATTTTTTCCCCCACTGTATACTGTACTTAATTAGCATATCATCATTTTACTTTTAACAGTGGAAGTCCCACTTTTCATCCCGTCGACAAGATGATGAGTTTTGAATTAAGATGTCACAAATTACCCAGAGAAAATATATCAATTTTAGTCAATATGAGTCTCCTGGTATAGTGTTTTACCATATCATAAAGAACCGCTAGAACACTAGTCACTGTTTCTCTGAGGTCCTGAAGGAAATATTTAAAAATGTCGGCCAAACATAAATCCAACTCCATAATACACTGGCTACATAACCATAGATCATCTGGCAGGGTAAGCTACTATAACAATCCGTACAGTAGGTCTATAAATGCATACTCATCTTTGAGCTGAAAGCTGGAATAATAATACAATAACAAAAAACACTTGTGTATCATCAAGTATATTGATCTCATAAATAAAATTGCACACAAAAATGGAATCGTAAGTGGCTGATAGGGAGACCCAACCACAACTGCCACTGACTGTAACCATGGCCTAGCTAGATAGCTTGAGCAGGCCTGTTAGATCCTAACATCAGGTTTACAGTATGTAATGTCTAGACCAGCCTTAGCCAGTACATCACACTCAGAATGTGTGATTAGGCTATTTGAACCCCAGCTGTTAGCTAAATAACACACCACTACAGGGTTTCCTGGACTTTCATTGTGTGGTGCATTTTAATCTTATATTTCACTGCACAGAGCGATTTAAAGTGTTATTTCAGGATCAACTTTTACTGCTACGACACTGTATCTGTTTTATTACTTATTAACTGATTTAGTATGCAACCTCAACTTTGACTAAAAACACATTTACATCTATACTAAACAAAAATATAAACGCAACATGCAACAATTTCAATGATTTTACTGACTTACTGGCTTTATTACAGACAGAAATACTCCTCAGTTTCATCAGCTGTCAGGGTGGCTGGTCTCAGATGATCCCGCAGGTGAAGAAGCTGGATGTGGAGGTCCTGGGCTGGCGTGGTTACACGTGGTCTGTGGTTGTGAGACCGGTTGGACATACTGCCAAATTCTCTCTAGAGAAATGAACATTAAATTCTATGGCAACAGCTCTGGTGGACATTCCTGCAGTCAGCATGCCAATTGCACGCTCCCTCAAAACTTGAAACATCTGTGGTATTGTGTTGTGTGACAAAACTGCACATTTTAGAGTGGCCTTTTATTGTCCCCAGCACAAAGTGCTCCTGTGTAATGATAACGCTGTTTAATCAGCTTCTTGATATACCACACCTGTCAGGTGGATGGATTATCTTGGCAATGGAGAAACAGGTATGTAAACTAATTTCTGCACACAATTTGAGAGAAATAAGTTTATGGAAAATGTCTGGGATCTTTTATTTCAGCTCATGAAACATGGGACCAACACTTTACATGTTGTGTTTATATTTTTGTTCAGTATACTTTGTGAAATGGACTGTTGCTATGGAGGTGAAAAAACGCACACCTATTTAGGCGAGGTGCTGGCTAGTGGAGTAGAACACTTCAAAAAGAAAAGGAGAGCCACACACTCTAGGAGCTCAGATGCAATAATTTAATAACCTAATAACCAACGTTTTGACAGACAAGCTGTCTTCATCAGGGTATACTGACAAACACTGTGGGTTACTAGTTTATACAGTGAGTGAAAAAAGTATTTGATCCCCTGCTGATTTTGTATGTTTGCCCACTGACAAAGAAATGATCAGTCTATAATTATAATGGTAGGTTTTTTTGAACAGTGAGAGACAGAATAACAACAAAGAAATCCAGAAAAATGCATGTCAAAAATGTTATAAATTGATTTGCATTTTAATGAGGGAAATAAGTATTTGACCCCTCTGCAAAACATGACTCAGTACTTGGTGGCAAAACCCTTGTTGGCAATCACAGAGGTCAGACGTTTCTTGTAGTTGGCCACCAGGTTTGCACACATCTCAGGAGGGATTTTGTCCCACTCCTCTTTGCAGATCTTCTCCAAGTCATTAAGGTTTCGAGGCTGACGTTTGGCAACTCAAACCTTCAGCTCCCTCCACAGATTTTCTATGGGATTAAGGTCCGGAGACTGGCTAGGCCACTCCAGGACCTTAATGTGCTTCTTCTTGAGCCACTCCTTTGTTGCCTTGGCCGTGTGTTTTGGGTCATTGTCATGCTGGAATACCCATCCACTACCCATTTTCAATGCCCTGGCTGAGGGAAGGAGGTTCTCACCCAAGATTTGACGGTACATGGCCCCGTCCATCGTCCCTTTGATGCGGTGAAGTTGTCCTGTCCCCTTAGCAGAAAAACACCCCCAAAGCATAATGTTTCCACCTCCATGTTTGACGGTGGGGATGGTGTTCTTGGGGTCATAGGCAGCATTCCTCCTCCTCCAAACACGGCGAGTTGAGTTGATGCCAAAGAGCTCAATTTTGGTCTCATCTGACCACAACACTTCCACCCAGTTCTCCTATGAATCATTCAGATTTTCATTGGCAAACTTTAGACGGGCATGTATATGTGCTGCAGGATTTCAGTCCTTCACAGCGTAGTGTGTTACCAATTGTTTTCTTGGTGACTATGGTTCCAGTTGCCTTGAGATCATTGACAAGATCCTCCCGTGTAGTTCTGGGCTGATTCCTCACCATTCTCATGATCATTGCAACTCCACGAGGTGAGATCTTGCATGGAGCCCCAGGCCGAGGGAGATTGACAGTTCTTTTGTGTTTCTTCCATTTGCGAATAATCGCACCAACTGTTGTCACCTTCTCACCAAGCTGCTTGGCGATGGTCTTGTAGCCCATTCCAGCCTTGTGTAGGTCTACAATCTTGTCCCTGACATCCTTGGAGAGCTCTTTGGTCTTGGCCATGGTGAAGAGTTTGGAATCTGATTGATTGATTGCTTCTGTGGACAGGTGTCTTTTATACAGGTAACAAGCTGAGATTAGGAGCACTCCCTTTAAGAGTGTGCTCCTAATCTCAGCTCGTTACCTGTATAAAAAACACCTGGGAGCCAGAAATCTTTCTGATTGAGAGGGGGTCAAATACTTATTTCCCACATTAACATGCAAATCCATTTATAACATTTTTGACATGCGTTTTTCTGGATTTTTTATTTGTTATTCTGTCTCTCACTGTTCAAATAAACCTACCATTAAAATTATAGACTGATAATTTCTTTGTCAGTGGGCAAACATACAAAATCAGCAGGGGATCAAATACCTTTTCCCCTCACTGTATAGTGTCAAAGGACACACACAGGTGTCTGTAATCATGGCCGGGTGTGGCCTGATATCATTGGTTAATTGACAGATAAACAGAACATACAAAACACATGAATGGATAGCATACGATCATAGATACAATTTGGCTACTTAGGCCTACAAACATTTACAATGAATAGCAAAATCACAATAATGGCTTCAGATCAAAGTCTACGTTGAGACCGAAGGGAGCAAGGGTCTTTAAATTAAAGATCCAGGCAACCTCTCGTTTTAACAATAAGTTGTCGAGGTCACCCCCTCTCCTAGTGAGGGTGACATGTTCAATGCCGATATAACATAGGGACGAAATTAAGTGGTTCGCTTCCAAAAAGTGGGACGCAACTGGGTATGTCGAGTTTTTGCACCTAATGGTGCTACGATGCTCCGAGATTCGTACTTTTAATTGGATCTGTTTCCCTGTTTGGGGGTGTTTGAAGGATCTACATTTGTAATTGCCATTGCATTGAGCACAGCCATTACACTTGTAGTTTCCATCCGGTAGAGGCGCAAATAGACGTTGTGCAGGGATATTTAGGGGTGGTAAATCAGAGTTTACCAATTGATCTCTGAGATTTCTGCCCCGCGAGAATACGACCCAGGGAGGGTCCGAAAACACATTCCCAATACTGTCATCGGATCTTAGAATGTGCCATTGTTTGTGAACGATTCCCTTAATTTGTTCATAGCACTTTGAATAGCATGTAGTTAGAATGCAATAATGCTTCTTTTTGCGAGACTATCCTTGAAAGAGAGCATGTCTCGATTTGTTTTGAATTTCCTCAATGGCAGTATTAATCTGACCATTTTTGTACCCCCTCTCCTTGAATTTTCTTTGCATCTCAGCCATATTTCTTTCAAAATCTGATTGTTTTTTGCAAATTCTTTTGACTCGACAGAATTGGCTGTAGGGCAAACCGTTTTTCAAGGGAAGCGGGTGACAACTATCAGCCCTCAACAAACTGTTACATTTACATAATATATGGCCTTGTGGTATGGCAAGAGCAGGAAGTCACTAATCAAATAAACTAGAACAGCAGGTGTAAGTTAAGATGCAAATCTTTATCAACTTCAAAATGATGAACTCCCAAAAAATTTTTTTTGCAATTAAACACTGGCAAACGATTAAATACAAACAGTGGGACATCTGTGAAACCCACTGCTGTAAAAGTGATGGAAAACCATTTAAACCCAGATGATCGATGTGGGGAGTCCTCACTGCCATTTACTCTATTTTAGTCCAATTCATTCCCATATGAACAAGTTGGACCCAAAATCACAGAACACTAACACTGCCTGCATTGGGCCCTAGTTGTAGCACAGCTGTGCAACTTAAAGAATATCTGCCCCTGTAGATGCATATTTTAACACTATGGGGACAGCAGCAATAACACTGCAGAACATTAAACAGAACATTCAACTGGAGACTGCGAAGGATAAGGGGCTGCTTGTAGTAAATGTATTTTGTGTTACTCAGAGTCAGAGTAATGTGGGACAGCTCAATGCCAGCTAGGCTCCTTAACTAAAAGCTCAGTGAATGAGATTCTATAAACTCAGGTTTTTAGCTGCCTCTGGTTATGTTATCCTGCTATTTAGGAAACAAATTGATACTGAATTTCACCATCAGTATCCATATATTCTCAAAAGCAAAACAGTACAAAACTAATAGGCCTATCGGTTTAATAAGTATTATACCTAGTGAACAGTAAATTATCTCCCTATTCTGATTTTGAATACCTCAATCAGAGCCATCCCCTCCTCCTCTGGATTAAAACAGAAAAGAGAGCAGTAAATCTATCCACCTGCAACCACTAACATTGAGGACAATTTCCGGTGTAACCTCATATCCTCCTCTAAATAGGCTACTCAATGATGTCAATACAGAAAAGAAGAGCATCAACATTTAGGCTAAGTCTTTCATCTTGTTTGTATTGCCTTTGAAGTTTATTATCTTTAAGTAGGCTTAATAAAACCACAAGAGGAAGAGTAGCCTAAAGGGCCAGGAGTTTTTCCTGACCGATCCTCTTATGATCATGGTCCTGTGCAGCCTCACAAACAACAAGGGGAGAATAGCATGAATTATCTCCTGTTGCTCTCCTCAATCAATTCATAGTAAGTAAAGTTGCATACACTACTGACATACAGGTAGCCTACTACTGTATTTTTATGCTGCAATTCTGCATCAACAGGGCACTGCCATTCATGTTTAACCTCTAGCCCCCTCTAGTGGCATTGTCAACACATCAGTTAAAAAGGAGGGGTATACTTCAGACAAACACTACCATGGTTACCGATCACTGTTCAATAGGAGGGGAGCCCTAGACACACAGGGGAGGAGACATGCATATATAGCTATGTTAATAAAGCTGATCTTATGGTGACGGATAATGCAGGGAAACTAAGCTGACCTCTCCATGACAACCAATGCAGTATCCATAAACACCCGAAGGCAGTGGCTTGGACTCAATTTATAAACTCTAATAATGCCATGACTGCCATTGGCTCATTTGTCATAGATTCTAGTCACCCAGCAGCAAAGGCTCAAACGGTTTAAACAACAAGCTTACAGTACCTTCATTCTGTGTGTGAGCTGAGGACAGCAAACAGGTCCTCCTTCACGCTGCAAGCTGAGGATCTCTGCTACACAGGTAAGAAAACTCCTGTAACCATATCAACCCAGAATATAATTTTGTAAAACTATAGTATACCTTAAAATTATAATTCCACCATCACAAGATATTTTATTTATTTATTGGTAACATACACAGAGTCTGCTTAAAACTGGCATGTAATCTGTGCTGTACGATGAGATGGTGTACTACTGAGTTCTCTTATCATCAGAACCTCTTGGTGTGGCTCTTACTTTGCTAGATGTTGCTGCACAGACCACTAGCAGAAACAGGTGAAGAGGAGGGGCCCCAGAGGTCCATCAGGGTGAACGTGGAGCTGGAGTACCAGCTGGGAGAGAAGACAGAGGCACGGCTGCAGGTGAAGGGGGCATGGTGTATCGAGGAGGTCACCATTAGAGAGTATTACTACGACACAGAGAGCTTCCACCTGGCTTCTCAGCAGACCTGGCTAAGCAAACAGGGCAGTCAGTGGAGACTGATCATAGGTAACGACCCATACTCTTCCATCAATATGCCATCAGAGCCAGAGAGTCAGGCTGCTGGCTCTGGATGTCCCTCTACAGTCTGGGGAGAGAAGCTATGTGTGGATAGAGATGACACAGAAGGGCCAAAGGGCTGTGAGGACGACCCCCTTTCTATTCCAGAGGTAGGACAGATCCAGGGCCAGCCCTGTCCTCCTGCACCCCAGTACAGGGAGCTGACTGGCCACACTCCCATCATCCAGCACCTGGCTCACTGCGTAGGGGTCCCAGTGAGAGGAGAACAGCAGAGTTGCAGCAGCACTGAGGCCATGGAGGCCTTCCTGGAGTTGGCTGGGATCCAGAGTTATGACAGCTGGACAAGGGCCAGGAGGCTGGAGTACAAGCTGCCTGGTGGTGACTGCACACTGGTGGTGCAGAGGAACCACAGCATGGGAGGATCTGCAAACACTGACACTGCACTGCTGTCCATGAGGGCAGACGTTTTACATATTGGCCATGAACTGGAGAAGATGGAAAAAGTGGCTGCAGAGCTTGACCTAAGGCCCTTATCTCCCAACTGACCATGTTACAGGCTACTGTGTATGGGTTATCTACGCGTTTCAAACAGCAGTTCATGGCAAGAGGACAAATGACCGACATTTTAAAATGTTTATTAATCTAGGTTGGTGTCTAATTTATTTTACAGTTTAGGATCGTTATTTTCACTGTATGCAAGGCATCATGTGGATGTTATTAGTAGACCCACATCCGAATGACAACAGCATTGTGTGTGCGCGAGAAATCATATATCGCAATGCCTGTGGATAAAAAAATAACATTGATAGTAGCTAGGTTTCATTCCAATTTGCGACAGATTTTCATGCGAATATTCTAAAATCTGCATAAAACAATATGCGCATTTTCCCACTAGAGATGTTTCCATTAAACCAGGGGTGTCAAACGTCCGGCCCGCGGGCCAGATCAGGCCCGCAAACGGGTTTAATCCGGCCCGCGAGATGATAAAAAAAAAAAAATATATATATATATATATATATATATTTAATAATAATTTTGTAAAGTATAAAAATGCGCTGCAATTTTTCAATAAAATAAACTGCTGTTCCAATTGCGTCCACTGGATGGCGCAATAGCAATTGTGTTAAGCAAGCAAACTGTTTATACCGGGGCAGAGCAAGTAGGTCAAGCACGTGCAGCCAATGAGCTACTTTGTTTTGCCCGCGATATTTATTACGGCTTCTACTTTTAACATTATGTGCTTTGGCACCCTCATTGCCCCAATATGTCTCTGTCAAAAAAGAGAAAAGTGGACGCAGAGTGCAGAGTGTTCCAAGAAAAATGGTCATGGCTTCAAAACCATTTAGTGAGGGTGAATTTGTAAAAACATGCATGATGAAGGCAGCGGAGATTGTGTGCCCTGAAAAGCGGCAGGCTTTTGCAAATATCAGCCTGACAAGAAACACAGTTGCAGACAGGATTTCCGATCTTTCAGTGGATTTGGACAGCCAGTTGAAGCAAAAAGTAAAGTCATTTATTGCGTTTTCGGTTGCAATTGATGAAAGCACGGACATTACAGATGTTGCACAACTGGCCATTTTCATCCGCGGAGTTGATGACACATTGACCGTCACCGAGGAGTTCGTGGAGTTGGTGCCGGTGACAGATACAACGACAGCAGCTGATATTTTTACCGCACTCGTCGGCGCGCTGGACAGGGTCGGAGTGGACTGGTCCGCGCTGTCAGCCTGGCTACAGATGGTGCGCCCTCAATGATCGGGAAAAAAAGCAGGCGTTGTGACAAAGTTCAGAGAGAAAGTGCAATCTGCAAATGGAGGACGTGATTTTTTGACTTTTCACTGTATTTTGCACCAGGAGGCTTTGTGTTGCAAGTCATTAAAGATGGATAACGTCATGAAGGTGGTCATCCAAACTGTTAATTTCATCTGATCCAGAAGCCTAAATCACCGTCAGTTTGACAGCCTTCTCAGAGAGAAAGACCACATCTATGGCCTGCCATACCACACTGAGGTAAGATGGTTAAGCCGAGGTGCTGTGCTGAGGCATTTCTTTGATTTACGAGAAGAAATTGAACAGTTCATGGAAGAAAAGGGCAAACCAGTGTTAGAATTTCATTCCGCAGAATGGATGCAGGACCTTGCATTTATGGTGGATGTTACAGAGCACCTGAATAACTTGAACAAACAGCTGCAAGGGCGCAACAAAGTTGTCACGCAGTATTATGACAGCATACGTTCTTTCAAGTTGAAGCTGTCATTGTGGGAGACGCAACTTGCCGGTGGTGATGCAGCTCACTTCCCCTGTCTGAAAAATGTGTGCGCGACCCAACATGTGGCAGACATGAAGCGGTTCAAAGATAAAATAACGGGACTGTTACGGGAGTTTGAGCAACGCTTTCAGATTTATGTTTATATGTTTTTATGTTGATGTGCTATTGTTTTTAATTGATTTTATTTTATTTGTATATTTAACCTATTCTTGACTCTGGTTCTTGCACTTGTTTGGGGAACAGGATTTCATTATTTTTATCTACATTTCTGCCTGAGAAATGACACCCTGATATAGTTCTGTGATCTGTGAAACAGTTCTGTTAATCACTGAGGCATTGTGTGTTTGTGTGTTCTTTTTCTTTAGAATTTTCAAATAAACTTGACGTGTTTTATGATTAATAGTGATGTTGTGCTTGTACTATTTTGGACACACTGTCCTCAGGCTCCAGCTTTATGTTGTATGTTGATCGTATTAAAACAAAGAAAACAATCTGAAGTTGTTGTTTTTAAGTTATATATACCATGATTTTTCCGGTCCGGCCCACTTGGGAATAGATTTTCCTCCATGTGGCCCCTGAGCTAAAATGAGTTTGACACCCCTGCATTAAACTGACTTATTGTGGATAAAAGTCTGTTCATGATGACGTAGTGCACATAAAAATAACTTTTGAGGTAAAATGTCAACACTACTGTTGCGTTATATAGCAAACGTGCACTATCTGGCTTTGGCACGTGCGCTCTAGCCAACACTTCGCAGATACAGTACTGGTAGGCTACATACTTTGTGATTATGCATAAGAGCGATATTATTTTATTTGTCAAACGGCAGCCATAAGTCCCTCGATATTTGTATGTCGCTCTGGATAAGAGCGTCTGCTAAATTACTTAAATGTAAATATTTAAAGGAGCATCAAGCACATCAAATGCACTTTCACCACCCTGTGAAGTTCATAACGTAGTTAATCTGTAGCCTAGGTGTCCCGAGTCGTAGTGGGAGGACCACACAACATTGCGTGACTCCAAGTTTATTTCGAAATGGTTATTCTATACATATGAGCATAAAGGCGTTTCCACTGTCATTTTACCGACACAAAAAGATCCCACCATGTTGAACGAACAAATTGTCTGTCGGCATTTATAAAAAATTTACCAGCATATGATGTTTCCATCAGCCAGGTAGTGACTTTTCATGAGTCAGGGAATTCATCTGCATGAAATGGTTGGATGGAAACCTGGCTAGTGAGAGTGACTGCTCGAATTCAACATTGTCTAGTAATGTTTTATTTTTTATCCTCGGTAATGTAGCTATTGTGTGCAACATCTCAAAAAGCTAATATAATTGTATTTGTCACATGCACCGAATACAACTGGTGTAGAAAAGAAATTGTAACAAGAGGAATAAAATACAAGAATGGAGCTATATACAGGGAGTACCTGTACCATATCAATGTGCAGAGGTACGAGGTAGTTGAGGTAGATACGTACATGAAGGCAGGGTAAAGTGACTATACATCAGGATAGATAATAAGAGTACAATAAACAGAGTAGCAGCAGCAAATGAGTGTAAAAGTGCGTGTGTGATCTCCCTCTGCTGGCCAGGTCCTATCTGCATTTTCTGCACCCAACAACTTTAATGTGGTGGTGGAGGGTGCTCGCCTCCACCACCAGTACAATAAAATTACTGGACAGGAGTGCCAAATGAGCATCTTTATTTTACAAATAAAAACACATTTTCTATTAACATTTCTTTGCATCTTAAAAAAGCAATTTACAAGCTTAAAAACCAAAATAAAGCAGCACAGAAAGATGAGTAAAATTTAATTTGAATAAATATATCTTATATTTCTCATGCTATAAAATAAATTCAGAAATGGCAAGTTAACAGTTACAGCATCAGCTCTAGCTAGCTTTACTTCATCATTGTACAAAACAGTAGAGTTCTGAGGTTCACAGTTGGGTTGTATGTAGAATGGACTAGAGGCAGGTGGACGGACACCTGGCCAAACTAAAAGGTCTCCCCTGTTCCTCAGCATTGAAGCTCGTCACATGCATGCAGACAGGGAATGGAAAACATGGGTTCAGTGAGACCTTGAGGCAGAATGTTTGGGAACCACTGACTGAGGATGTTTCCCCACCTGAAGATAAGTGCACGTTGAATTCTACACACGAGCTGTATGCCCAGAGTGACCACTTTATAACACTAGTATAAACCCTGAGTTCTACTTAGTTTTAGTCATATGACTAAATACTTAACCAGAGACCACAGAATGTCAGAGACCAAGGAGTTTCACATCCAAGAGAATGAAACAGGTCAGTCTAAACATTTAGTTAAAGCAGCACTGACCACTTCCACACTGACCCGCTAAAACTAGTCTCAGTACTCGAGGGGAAAGGGAAGACCTTGAAATTTTAGCATGAAAACAGGTTACCACTCCCAATATTTGGCTGCGCAGCCCAAAATCCCTTTCAGTATTTGACACAGATGGAGGTGCAACTTTAAAACCAGTGCCATTGGGGTTTGACGTATTCACGTTCAGCTTTGCATTGCAGTTCACTGATAGTCATAGGCTTTGGACGCCTACTTTGAAGACCAGCAATACCAGTCTCACCTAATGAACATTTTCACTTAACCGGTCCGAAGATTCACAAAATATATAAAACTAAATCAATACCAAACTGTCCTCGTCGTACAACTCCCTGACATTCAGTTTTTATTTGAGAAATGAAAGGCCAAGAACTAGATTAGTCTCACTGATACCAATATATCCCCTTTAAAAAAGGTTATTGCTTTTGTATATTACACAGTGGAGAAAGGCTGAGAAGCTATGGAAGACTTTCAGATTTTGTTAAAGTCTATACCAGTGTTCATAAACTACCTGATGTTGATCAGTTTTAAAAAGTAATAGGACGAGCTGCAAATTCAAAAAGTAGTCCAACAGCCTTCCCTGTAAACAATTCCTTTTGATTACTTCTGGCCCACAAGTATCGCCCCCCCGCCTTTTCTATTAATCGTTTTCAACAAACAGAGTGAATGCAAACAAGTGTCAGGTTCAGTTGGTTGGTGAGTGTTGTGGCATTTAGTAACTTCAGTTTATAAAAGCATTTACACAAATTACCCCTCCATTCCCCTATATGTGTGTGTGTATATAATGCATGTATATAGTATTTTGTATATAAAAATCAATAAATAATCTGACCAGACTAGAAGCACCATTTAAGGGTAAAAAGGTCCCTAAAGAAAGTAATCCCTTAAAAAGGGGAGACTAGAATGATATATCCCTCTGGAATATGAATGTACCAAAGACAGGTTATGCTATGTCTAAGTGCATGCCAGATGAGACAAAAACAAGAACTAATGTTAAGTTCCAAAAACTGCCATCAGCATTTCTAAACAATTTTGTGGGTGAGCAACGTGCAGTACAGCTATAAACTGGGTACGTTTGCACCTTTTCGCGCTACCATTTAAAAAACAATTTAAACCTGCTCATTCTCAACAAGCTGTCCCCCTGGCCAGATGTTACAAAATGAATCTTGAGAGGGAAGAGTCTAGCTGTACTCTCTCCTCTCTGAGACTGAAGGAGATGTCTTAGATTGTCCTCAGTGCTAATAGAAAGGATACAGTATACATACAAAACAGCCTCTGGAGAGGAACAGAACAGCTCACGACTATGATTAGATGCCATGCAAGTAACGATATAAAACAAACACAATCCATCACATTATTAAATGGATACAATTATCAAAAAGGGGTCTGATGACAAGGAAATGGTATGGCTGACTAAAAATGAGGTGCCCATTACCCTGCTAACTTAAAAGAGAGCAACATGGGCATGTATCTCAGACATGATTCTCCGTGCCTATTCCCTTGTAGACATTTCATTTTGCATAAACTATCAAAGGAAATATTTCCAAATGAAAGTGAAGAAAATCAACAGTACTTTATAAATAGATATACCTTGTCCTCGATCCTTTTATTCTTTACATTGAAGGCCGGCACAAAACAAATGTCTACTGTAAGTGCCATAGAGTCAGGGATATAAAGCCAGTGATAGTTTGTGTGGCAAGGCACAGATCAAGATTCAAAAGCTTGTTTTTCTTTAAAATATTTCTAGGATGTGTATGGTTGGCATCTTAAAATGACAAATAAACAATCTCAATTTTAGTACTCATGGCTTCATACATTTCTTTCATGATATGACGTATGATATCTGGCAACATGCTTAAGACTATGTGGGATTCAACTGCATTGTAACAAGACCATCAGTTGGAAATAGCAAGGAACTGGAAAAAATTATCTTATGTAGAAAACTCATCATGCTTCTTGACGGCCAAATGTATAGACAGCCCTTTGGAGGATTATCTATTGGGAAATCTTTGATTTGACTCCTGGCACAATAACCTATAGTAGTCTGCCCCTGTTCTAATAACAAGACATCATGAGAAGGACCATATTATTACATGGTAAAGTATACTGAACAAAAATACTAAACGCAACATGTAAAGTGTTGGTCCCATGAGCTGAAATAAGAGAGCTGTTGCCAGGTAATTTAATGTTAATTTCTCTACCAAAAGCCGCCTCCGTCCTTTTAGAGAATTTGGCAGTACATCCAACCGGCCTCACAACCGCAGACCATGTGTAACCACCACAGCCCAGGACCTCCACATCCGGCTTCTTCACCTGTGGGATCGTCTGAGACCAGCCACCCGGACAGCTGATGAAACCGAAGGCTTACGCAACCGAAATATTTCTGCACAAACTGTAGTTCGGTGTCGTAACCGACTTCAGTGGGCAAACGCTCACCTTCGATGACCATTGGCACGCTGGAGAAGTGTGCTCTTCACAGATGAATCTCGGTTTCAACTGTACTGGGCAGATGGCAGACCGCGTGCATGGCGTCGTGTGGGCGAGCGGTTTACTGATGTCAACGTTGTGAAGGACAACGAACACAATTGCATTTTATCGATGGCAATATGAATGCACAGAGATACCGTGCTGAAATCCTGAGGACCATTGTCGTGCCACTCATGTTTCAGTATGATAATGCACGGCCTCATGTCGCAAGGATCTGTACACAATTCCTGGAAGCTGAAAATGGCCCAGTTATTCCATGAGCTACATACTCAGACATGTCACCCATTGAGCATGTTTGGGATGCTCAGGATCGACGTGTACGACAGCGTGTTCCAGTTCCTGGCAATATCCAGCAACTTCGCACAGCCATTGAAAAAGAGTGCGGCAAAATTCCACATGCCACAATCAACAGCCTGATCAACTCTATGTGAAGCAGATGTGTCACGCTACATAGTGGACACACCAGATATTGACTGGTTTTCTGATCCACGCCTCTACCCTTTTTTTTTTAAAGGTATCTGTGACCAACAGATGCATATCTGTATTACCAGTCGTGAAATCCATAGATTAAGGCCTAATGCATTTACTTCAATTGACTGATTTTCTTATATGAACTGTAACTCAGTCAAATCTTTAAAATTGTTTTATGTTGCGTTCATAATTTTGTTCAGTGTAGATTCCCTATTCTAAAATCAGTAGGGGGACAGAGGAACAGATTTAGTAAGAGCAGGGTTAAGACTTTACGGAGATGGTTCTGCAAACGTGCAGAGTGCATTACCACACAGAGCATAACATAAATATCCAAGACTTAGCCTAGTAGGCATTCAGATAGAGAAATAGATTGTGGCTGACTTTGGTCAACACTGTCGAGCATATGTTATGTTGATGGAGAAACATAAAAATAAAAAAAGGAAAAAAACAGAAAGGGAAAGGGCCTGTCACTGATCAGCAACAAGACATGGAGACAGTGAATCAGATAACTCACTGAATCTGAGAAGGGTCCTTTTGGTTGTAAACGGAACAGTTTCCATGGCATCTGGTGAAACAATGAGCTAACCACTTGTGTAGTGAGTATTCAGTGGAGAAAGACAGCATTGGTGACCTAACATTACACGATATGGAAATACATGCAATACCAATATGAAAACAAAATCACAGCAAAATAATGAAACCAAGTTCTGCCAAAGGCAAGGGGTTGGTAATGTGATAAAAAAATAAGCAACAAACAACCGAAAAAGAACAAAACAGGCATCATAAATGGTGGTGCAACATTAAATGAAGAGGAAATGCTCTTGCCCGCACCCTCCTGGACCTCTGGGCTTTTCGGGACACTTCTCTCTAAACAGTGAGCCTGCTAGCTCCTTGCAATACTGTAGTTATGGTCTTGTGTGTTCATGTGTAAAAACTAAAAGATAACAGGATACAAGGAAGGCATCACACTGCTGAAATAGCAAATCAGCAAGCAGAGGGGTAATGGGGCAAAATGACTGTCGCCAAAAAAGTGCTTTTTAAGGATCAGCTTTCCACCTGATCTTAACAGCATCTACCAAATAAAGAGCTTGCTCTGGGCTAGGACGTTAGGCCTAAATTCTGATAATTATTGCTCTATATGATTAAAAACTACAGCAATTAGAAGCATTTCCACACAATAAGAATATTTAAATCCTGTTCGCCACCTAAACTATGCCATGGCATTGTGCATTGCAATGCTTAGCCATGTAATGCAATATAAATCTGACAAACATAGCCTACCTCCCATCCCAACCATATTATGTGCGTTAGTGAGTTATGACGATATGAAAAATGGAATCTGTTTAAACGAAAGTTGTGAAATGTGGTCAAATGACATTCATCCAACAGCTGAGCCCTGAGAGCCCAGCTAATCTCTAAACAAGCAGAGCACCAACACCGATGCCAGCAGTGGCTTTGATTATTATTTACCAAATAACACTGAAAAAGCTAGCTACCAATCTGTTGTCAAATGGGCTTACACTGACTGATGCGGTACTAATTTGATCGTTGACTATTAAAAGCCTATTTTTTCACTGAATAAACTGATGGTCACCAGTCACCACTACTCTTAAAAACATCAAAAAATTAACATAGGCCTAACTGTCACCATTCTACTTACAAAAAGTACACCATTACTTTGGTTCACAACCTTCTCTCAAAATCCTCTACCCTCTGTCCATCAAACTCTTAATGTCTAATGAAGCGTCAATGAGACTACGTGCTTTCCGATTCCATCCCCACATCTCAACAGTCATATCTGATCAGGAAAGGGCAGAAACGAGAGAAGAAACGAGAGAAGAACAAGAGTTCTCATGAAATGAAGAGTGAATCGGAAATGCCATGACAAGATGGCGGATATTCCTTTCTTCTCCCTGTTTGCATATTGTGAGCATATTGATTCCATGCGCAGATCCAGGGCAACGCCTGCTGTGCCAAGCTAATGAGGGGAACCCTGCACTGAGCATCATCTCCACACGGATAAACAACAGTTTCACACAAACAGGTTGAGAATAATTAACTAAACGCCATCAGAATGGAAGACACTCCAATGACTTCACTGTGTGAGGATCAATCATTGATCCCATGTCGATTAATAGATAGAATCGCATCTGTAAAACACACCGTGGCCAACTGCATGTGACCTTCAGTGGGTAAAAGAGCCAGACAAAAGAGGAATCTGCTCCTGTGTGTTCTGAAAAGCAAACTAGATCTTGGCTATAGAGACAGTGGAAATAATATGCAATGTATTGTGTTCTTCTATTATTGTACTCTATCCACTGTCCTTGAGCTTGCTCAATGCAAACACACAACATACTTAAGATTTCTTATACACCATTATAAACTGGGTGGTTTGAGCCCTGAATGCTGATCGACTGAAAGCTGTGATGTATCAGACAGTATACCACGGGTATGACAAATATTTGTACTAATTACATTGGTAACCAGTTTATCATAGCAATAAGGCACCTCAGGGGTTTGTGGTATATGGCCAATAGACCACGGCTAATGGCTGTATGCAGGCACTCCACGTTGCATCGTGCATAAGAAGACCTCTTAGCCGTGGTATATTGACCACCACACCTCCTCGGGACTTATTGCTTAAATATAGCAAATCCTTTCTTCGCCCACATTACATCCTGGCTGACCATGAAACTATGGACGGTCCAGAGTTCATACAACCAACAAGGAACATTAGTCTACAGTATCAAGGCTTTGTGTTGAGACTGAGGATTGTTCTGCCTAGGGTTTGGCAAATATAACACAGACCCTAAAACAAAACCTTTTCTTTTTTTTTAACGGAGAACACTTCTGTTCCTGTTAGGTTCTTAGCTATGAGGTAGAACCCGGTGGAGTTTCATAAAAGCTAAAATACTGTCTGTTTTGAGTGTGTAGTTGTATCATGAGGTATTGAACGGATATGTCACATGAAGCTTTGCACTTGCAGAAAAATAATTCCTTGTGAGTAAAGTGACCACCTTTGGCCACGTGTGCAAAAACAGGTCAGGTAAAAACTTGTGACAAGCAGCAGAGCGTTCATATTATCAATTATTGCAACATGCCTATATTACTCTGTAAATATGTTTTTTTTTAAACATGGAAAGATTAAAGAGAAAACAAAAACAACATAGAGGCCTTGATTATTGAGGCAACCTTATCAATAGCAAGTTGATTCTCCTTTCTTTTGAAATAATCTACTTCTCTTCTTCTATGTTAAACATTCTACTTTCACAAAAATGGACAGGCAGAAAACCTGGACGCACAAGGTAGGTTCAACATTTGAAGGAGCCACTTCCAAAAGAAATCCTAAACGTAAAAAACAACAACATTATGTTAAAGCTTTTTCAACCCGAAGCAGGGCCTAATAATCACATCTGGACACCTGGGCTTCCTCGGGGCTGCACTTTGAGCTTTCTTCCATGTCGGTGGCCGGAGCCTCCTCAGCATACTGCGTCTCAAAGGCCATCCCCTCAGAGGCATCCTCTGGGTCTTTCTGACCAGAGCTCCCCTCCGTCCTCTCTGGAGAGTCCATGTGGTTGGTGCCCTCTGTGGCCCCCAAGTGCTTCTTCCTCAGGTGCTGGTTGAGGGTGCCCTGGAAAGGGAAGCACTTGCCACAGATCTGGCAGTTGAAGGGCTTGTTGTCCGTGTGGCCGCGGATGTGGTACTCCAGCTGGTCCTTGCGCGTGTACTTCTTGCCGCAAAACTTGCAGACGAAGGGTGTGATTCCCATGTGCAGGCGCATGTGGCGGTCCAGGCTGCCCTTCTGATTGAAGGACTTGCCGCAGTAGATGCAGAGGAGCCTCTCGTTGTAGGGGTACCACTGGCTGCGCAGGCTCAGTTCCTGGACGTCATTCTCAAAGCCTGCTTGGCCCAACACTGCTTCGCTGCGGTCCTCTGTGTTTCCTGGTTTGATCTGACACTGGACCTCTGCTGGGACGGCTACAGGGGGGCGCTTGGCTCTGGCCCGGCCGCCCCTGAAGCCACTGAGCATGGAGCGGGAGGAGCTGGAGCTACTGAGGCTGACGAAGCAGGGAGACGACAGGCCTGAGTAAGTGTAGCCGGTCGGCTGGATGACAGGACCATAGGAGCCCACACTGACAGCCAGCACCTGCTCTCCATCCACCAGCTCTGTGTAGTAGCCATCGTCGCCTGCCGAGGAGCTGTCGGAGTAGCTGGGTCGGTCCGTCTTTTCCAGCTTCACATGCACGTCTGTCACCAGGCCATCCTTCCCAATCAGCTCCACCTGTTCCGTCTCTCCCTCCATGGCTGCCTCCTGCTCGGACACACCGTCACTGCTGCCGCGGTCTGACTGGCCCTCCTCCTGGTGCCGCGCCCTGCCATGGCCTTTCCCTGCTGCCAGCTCAGAGCGGGCCTCTATGCTGTGTCTGGAGTAGTACGGGGGGGAGATCTGTGTGGGGTTGATGAAGAGGCTGCTGTCTTTGACACCGTTACGGCTGGCCTGGGAGCCCTCCTTGTCTGGGCTGGTGGCGCTGGAGGGGATGCTGATCTTGGAGTGGATTCCCTCCAGGATCTGGGTGCACTTGTCGATGACGGCCTGCATCTGCAGGAAGCTGGCTGCTGTGAGGAAGCTGATGACATCCTTGAGCTGCAGGGACATTCGGCCAGTGTAGCAGAAGGCCAGCAGCTGCTCAAACACCTCAGGGTTCTTGATGACGGAGATGGACAGGCCGCTCATGGTTCCCAGGGCCGAGTGGTCGCGGAAGTACGGCGAGCTGGCCGCCAGCACAGCCTTGTGGGCCCGGAACGGCTGGCCCTGGATGTGAACGATAATGTCACATAGCTTCCCTTGCAGTCGCAACTCGTTGAGCTGGTTGAGGACGGTGTTGCTGAATTCTGGCACGTCAAACTCTATGTAGGTGCTGCTGTCATCCATCTCTTGGATATGTCTTTCCAGTTTGTAGACAACCTGGCAGAAACAGAGAAAATAAAACAATTATTAGGAATAAGAATCAGGATATATCTGAGAACACCTGTCATGCAGTGACAGTTTAGTGACTAGTGTATTTCAAGTTTAATTTTCACATAAAAAATATATAAAAGAACATTGACAGTTAATGTTGGAGGTTTATTTGAGATATTTTACAAGTACAATCATGGTGTGCCACAACAGCCAAATAGAAACAAGCATGCTTTATGAGCAAACTTTGGCTGTCTGTGCCAAAAAATATGCCAACACTAAGAAACCTGGCTACAGCCAACAGAATGTCACATTCACACTGGCCTGAGAAAATACTGTATGCTTTCGAAATGGCTAATACAAGTTAGACTACCCTCTCATTCTTTGGCAGAAAAAGCACAATGGTACTTCATTAAAATAAAAAATAATAATAATCTTGAGTTTATTCAGATAAGAAACGCCTGGACAAAAATGTAGTGCATTTGGCATATTGTTGTAATAGGCATTGAGAGTCATAGCCTAGTTAAGCATTGACCCTACTGACTCTCATAAGAGAACAATTTGGCAATCTGGACTTGAAATAAGATCCATCCAGCAGCTGGGCAATTTCATAGTGATTTGCCAAAGGAATGACTGTAGGGATAACTGTAGCCTCATCCAAGTTTGGAGATGGCGTGCAAGAGCATACTCATTCCACCCATTTCAGGATTCAGGCTGTCTTTAGTGTTGGAGTGCACATGTTCAAAACACAAAAGCTCTCAGAAAACAAGTAATCTGCACCACAGCAAAACAATTTACGACAACAAAAAATACAAGCAGATGTTTAATCTGGAGTGAAAATCCTCACAGCACGAACATAGCTGGCCCTTAAACCTTGAGGAGAGGTCAGAACAGATAGAGCTGTAGCATGGTAGTCTGATCATTTGAAATTAATTATCAGATGGAATATGACAAGAACCGTAGTCCTCCATGTGGAATAGAATGTATTCTAAAAGCATTTCTGCATTTTAATTAGACTAGCACATTGTTTTATCTGTTTTGGCAAATAAAATAGGAAAATCTGGTTAATGTCAGAAAGTCACTTCGTCACACCCAGAGTAGGACTAAACACTGCTTTGTTAAAGAGATCAAAATAAAAATGCTGTAGGCTACACCAACACAGATGGAACTAGCTTAACCACCCCCTGAGGGAAATTATTATAAGGGTTGAACATGCAGGCCAGGGCACCTTGATTACCAATGCCATGATAATATGAGGCAATTCCAGTTTTATGGATGTGACATTTGCACACAAAATGAGAAACCGAATGTCTCACAGAATTGACTTATCAAGCATAAATGAAAATGTTAATGTATGTATTTGTAGAACCCTATCGGGGAAGTGCAGACACAAAATTACAATTCTAAGTAATACCACTTTGAAGTAACGGAACAACAGAACTTGTGTTATGGATGTGATGGAAATGGACAGGCATTTTTGGAGAATAAACATACAAAAACTAAATTCAAAGTTTTTTTATAAACTCATGCTTTGTGTTAATCTCACACCATTTAATCTGCCAGCACAGGCTCTATTAAATGGTACCTCCTCCTCCTGTTGTCCACAAAAGGACACAGAGACTGGACAACTTGACCTGCAGCCACCCAAGCCTTGTCGTCCTTGGCTGGCAAGATGTACACAAATCCTGTGTGGTCGTTTCTCCTCAAGAACTGCATTTCAACAGCATCAGTCAGTCTTTATCGGTTATCAGTCCCACAAACTGCCTGTATATACACTGAGTATACCAAACTTTAGGAACACCTTCCTAAATAAATTACACCCCCCCCCCCGTCCCCCCTTTGCCCTCAGAACAGCCTCAATTCGTCAGGGCATGGACTACAAGGTGTCGAAAGCGTTCCACAGGGATGTTAGCCCATGTTGACTCCAATGCTTCCCACAGTTGTGTCAAGTATGAAAAATGTATGCACTCACTAACTGTAAGTTGCTCTGGATAAGAGCATCTGCTAAATGACTAAAATGTAAAGTTGGCTGGATGTCATTCGGGTGGTGGATCATTCTTGATACACAGGGGAAACTGTTGAGCGTGAAACCCAGCAGCGTTGCAGTTCTTGACACAAACCGGTGTGCCTGGCACTACTACTACTACCACCATACCCCGTTCAAAGGCACTTATATTTTTTGTCTTGCCCATTCACCCTCTGAATGGCACACATTCAATCCATGTCTCAATTGTCTTAAGGCTTACAAATACTTATTTAATCTGTCTCCTCCCCTTTCTCTACATTGATTTGAAGTGGATTTAACAAGTGACATCAATAAGGGATCATAACTTACACCTGTCATGGAAAGTGCAGGTGTTCATAATGTTTTGTAGACTCAGTGTATACCTCTGACCCTAGACTCAGGGATTGATACACCCATTTCATTCCCTTGTTTTTTTGAGACAGCTGGACTCATTACTCACTCATCCCTTATCTCTACTATATCTTGACGTATGTCATTAAGTTGATATCTTTCCTATGAAGGTTTAACTATTTAATTTTCGTTACTGAAATACAATTTTTTTTTTTTACTACCAGTGGCACAGGTTTTGCACTTTCGTAGACATTCTGAGGCTTGACAGCTGCAGTTCACAAGCATGCGCATGGCAGACTATACATATACAGACCAATAGTCACTGGGGGTACCCGTAGTTACTCAAGGAAGTAAACAAACTCAGCATGACCGGTGAAAGTTTGTTATGGATTTTTAAGACCTTAATTATGTTTATGAATTTAAGACCTTTATTATGCCATGTGATCACATGCAATGCTCCAGTTAGCAGAAGAACGCATGATTGCAGTTCATATGAGAACGTGAGTACACCCGAAATAGATCACACACACCGATAAAGATTGCCCGCTAGCTTGTTTGCTAACATAAACACACTTCGGAAGCAGTAGGAAGGGCATGAACATTCGATCATGATCGTGTTATGCTGACTAGTGAGTCAATTATCAAGTTATGAAGTGTCCGGAACAGTCACATCCGTTACGCTTAGAACGAGTACTGACAAAGAGAGAAAGGAAACATTTTTACATTTTAGTCATTTAGCAGACGCTCTTATCCAGAGCGACTTACCAAATATACACTACCGTTCAAAAGTTTGGGTTCACTTAGAAATGTCCTTATTTTTGAAAGAAAAGCAATTTTTTTGTCCATTAAAATAACATCAACTTGATCAGAAATACAGTGTAGACATTGTAAATGGCTATTGTAGCTGGAAACGGCAGATTTTTTATGGAATATCTACATACGCGTACAGAGGCCCATTATCAGCAACCATCAGTCCTGTGTTCCAATGGCACATTGTGTTTGCTAATCCAAGTTTATCATTTTAAAAGGCTAATTGATCATTAGAAAACCTTTTTGCAATTATGTTAGCACAGCTGTAAATTGTTGTGCTGATTAAAGAAGCAATAAAACTGGCCTTCTTGAGACTAGTTGAGTATCTGGAGCATCAGCAATTGTGGGTTCGATTACAGGCTCAAAATGGCCAGAAACAAATAACTTTCTTCTGAAACTTGTCAGTCTATTCTTGTTCTGAGAAATGAAGGCTATTCCATGTGAGAAATTGCCAAGAAACTGAAGATCTCGTACAACGCTGTGTACTACTCCCTTCACAGAACAGCGCAAACTGGCTCTAGCCAGAATAGAAAGAGGAGTGGGAGGCCCCGGTGCACAACTGAGCAAAAGGACAAATACATTAGTGTCTAGTTTGAGAAACAGACGCCTCTCAGGTCCTCAACTGCAGCTTCATTAAATAGTACCCACAAAACACCAGTCTCAACGTCAACAGTGAAGAGGCGATTCCGGGATGTTGACCTTCTAGGAAGAGTTGCAAAGAAAAAGGCGTATCTCAGACTGGCAAATAAAAAGAAAATATTAAGATGGGCAAAAGAACACAGACACTGGACAGAGGAAGATTGGAAAAAAGTGTTATGGACAGAAATCGAAGTTTGAGGTGTTCGGATCACAAAGAAGAACATTTGTGAGACGCAGACCAAATGAAAATATGTTGGATGAGTGCTTGATGCCATCTCTCAAGCATGGTGGAGGCAATGTGATGGTCTGGGGGTGCTTAGGTGGTGGTAAAGTGGGAGATTTGTACAGGGTAAAGGGGATCTTGAAGAAGGAAGGCTATCACTCCATTTTGCAACGCCATGCCATACCCTGTGGATGGCGCTTGATTGGAGCCAATTTCCTCCTACAAAAGGACAATGACCCAAAGCACAGCTCCAAACTATGCAATAACTATTTAGGGAAGAAGCAGTCAGCTGGTATTCTGTCTATAATGGAGTGGACAGCACAGTCACCGGATCTCAACCCTATTGAGCTGTTGTGGGAGCAGCTTGACCGTATGAAGTGCCCATCAAGCCAATCCAACTTGTGGGAGGTGCTTCAGGAAGCATGGGGTGAAATCTCTTCAGATTACCTCAACAAATTGACAACTAGAATGCCAAAGGTCTGCAAGGCTGTAACTGCTGCAAATGGAGGATTCTTTGACGAAAGCAAAGTTTGAAGGACACAATTATTATTTCAATTAAAAATCATTATTTCTAACCTTGTCAATGACTACATTTCCTATTCATTTTGCTATATTTCCTAGTCAAACTAATTTCATGTATGTTTTCATGTAAAACAAGGACATTTCTAAGTGACCCCAAGCCCTTGATGAAAGTTAGCTTTGCATACAATCATACTCAAAACGCGTCCACAATAACAACATTTCCTCAAAAACATTACGGATGTGACACCGCCTGTCCAAATCAGTGTTCCATCTTCACTAGATTGTAGTATTCTATACTAGCACTCAATGGACAAACATTTGTTTGATATTGTTTCATTAACCTTCTGACTTGGTCAGAAACACAGGGGGACAGATGTGAGTACCAAAACAAGTTATGTGAGCCATTGCCAAAAGCTATGAAATCTGGTTGACTGGATCCTTATTTTGATACTTTTTATCCTACTTTGTAGTAACAATAACATTCAATTTGGCAAATATAAAGGCCAAATTGAGTCTACTTCCAAATACACATATTCAAGGTAAATATGAAAGCAGTTTAATTAGGAAATAAGCCATTTCGTTAGCCACTAGGCCTGAGCAATTTGACAAAAACTGGTTTGTCTCAGTCCGTTCTCCAGCTCTGCCCTCTTCTGCACATCGACTCGGTACTAGTACCGCATGTATATAGCCAAGTTAGTCATTGTGTATTTATTATTACGTGTTATTACTTTTCTATTTTATTTCTCTCTGCATTGTTGGGAAGGGCCCGTAAGTAAGCATTTCACTGTTAGTCTACACAGGTCATTTACAAAGCATGTGACAAATAAAATTGTATTTCTCCCCACAATCTATCGGCCCCTCTCCCATCTCTCCCCCTCTCTCTGGCAATTCAGCATGATCTTCTGTCAGCAGTTTGAGAAAGAAAACACTTTCTCCGATTGCCAAGGCTTGCCAAGACACCCGTCACACTAACCATATGTTCTCATCCTGGCACAGGAGACTGAGGAGGGAAGAAGCAAGATGGAGAGAAAGGGGAAATGGAGGTGCAGTCTAACAATATTTTTTACTGTGCCATCATGAGGCTTGCAAATATAGCGTGCATATTAAACGTATCAGTGGCCTCAGCCAACACCATGCATTGCAAACTGAACTGAGAACCAAGTTGAAGGGCAGCCAAAGAATGTATGCTCTGTGGCTGAGCTGAACGCAAAGGAGTGCAGGTCACATAAGCAATGCTAAAATGGACTGGATGGGAAACACAAACACTCACTTTAGTTTAGCAGGTCTGACTAAGCCCAAATTGTAAACATCCAATCTCTTGTGGGCCTTTTTTTGTAGAAAAAAAAAACAGAATGAAATATCAGCACTGGCAAACATGCAAAGCCAAAACAAACAAGACATGGCAGAGCAATATGAGATAGGCAACAAACAGTCTGCAGATTGAGACTTCTGAGAAAAATGTATCTTGTGAAATTGGAGGGGGATAATATCTTATCTGCCCTGGTGTGAGCAGCATAATATGCAAGCACATTGATGTATTTTGAATTTGAGCGCTGGAAATAACAAGGAAGGAATTCATAAATGTAGCACTGACCCACATGAAATTGGGTTTCTGGGTTGATTAAGACATGAGAAAGAGTTCCATTATCCATTAGCCTATAATCTGACTCCTATCATATGTGTAGCAGGCCTATTAGAATTCCCCATGCATTGAAGAAAAAGCACAACGCAATCCTTTAGCTACTAGCCTAATCAAAATGTGACCAACACCATGAAAATACCACATTTGGGATGTCACTACCTGCCTCATTCTATTGGCAGGTCATCACTCTAACCTCTGTTAACTTTCAATTACTGACATGGACTGCTATTCTCGCCATTCAGTCATTACATTCAAATTTTTTCACATTTACGTCATTTAGCAGACGCTCTTATCCAGAGTAGTGAGTGCATACATTTTCATACTGGTCCCCCTTGGGAATCGAATCTACAACCCTGCCGTTGCAAGCGCCATGCTCTACCAACTGAGCTACACGGGACTACCATCTCAGTTCAGTCATCTCCGTTCAGGCCAGTCCCATTGGGTAAAGAACATTTCAACGACCAGAAAATGATAACCAAGCTGCCCTGGACTAACTGCAGTACAATTACAAGTAGTACAGGCCTAATTAAAACATGGCTATTACAAAATTAGCAAGGGAAATCAGTCTTCGCATAGGCCTATTTGCTGGGCATAGCCTAATCAGTACATATAAAACTACTTCCCTGTAAGTCATTGGGCAGAGAAGACAAATCCTTCTCTTTTATACTCAGCCAAACAGAGCGCTGAGCTGAGTTAATCCAACACTATGCTAACTAGCCTACTGGTAATAACTATAACTTCCTTAACCTGTTCTCAAAGACAGTGCCCTAATACAATTTCAAGCATATATTTAGCATAAGTAGCTACTCACCATTGAGATGTCAAAACAGACAATGTTAATAAATCTGAAAATGAGAACCACACATCAAGGCTATTACTGCTTTATTCAGAGCCAGACCTTCATCTGGCTATTCCTATCAGCTTGCCCTTGTATTGCTCAATCAACACTGATGGCAGAGGCAGGCTAAAACCAATACAATTTTAAAGCTTATCCTGAAGAGAACCATGACTATAAATGCAGCGTTTAATGCAGGGGTGTCAAACTCATTTTTAGCTCAGGGGCCACATGGAGGAAAATCTATTCCCAAGTGGGCCGGACCGGAAAAATCATGGTATATATACAACTTAAAAACAACAACTTCTGATTGTTTTCTTTGTTTTAATACGATCAACATAAAACATAAAGCTGGAGCCTGAGGACAGTGTGTCCAAAATAGTACAAGCACAACATCACTATTAATCATAAAACACGTCAAGTTTATTTGAAAATTCTAAAGAAAAAGAACAAACACACAATGCCTCAGTGATTAACAGAACTGTTTCACAGATCACAGAACTATATCAGGGTGTCATATCTCAGGCAGAAATGTAGATACAAATAATGAAATCCTGTTCCCCAAACAAGTGCAAGAACCACAGAGTCAAGAATAGGTTAAATATACAAATAAAATAAAATCAATTAAAAACAATAGCACATCAACATAAAAACATATAAACATAAATCTGAAAGCGTTGCTCAAACTCCCGTAACAGTCCCGTTATTTTATCTTTGAACCGCTTCATGTCTGCCACATGTTGGGTCGCGCACACATTTTTCAGACAGGGGAAGTGAGCTGCATCACCACCGGCAAGTTGCGTCTCCCACAATGACAGCTTCAACTTGAAAGAACGTATGCTCTCATAATACTGCGTGACAACTTTGTTGCGCCCTTGCAGCTGTTTGTTCAAGTTATTCAGGTGCTCTGTAACATCCACCATAAATGCAAGGTCCTGCATCCATTCTGCGGAATGAAATTCTAACACTGGTTTGCCCTTTTCTTCCATGAACTGTTCAATTTCTTCTCGTAAATCAAAGAAACGCCTCAGCACAGCACCTCGGCTTAACCATCTTACCTCAGTGTGGTATGGCAGGCCATAGATGTGGTCTTTCACTCTGAGAAGGCTGTCAAACTGACGGTGATTCAGGCTTCTGGATCAGATGAAATTAACAGTTTGGATGACCACCTTCATGACGTTATCCATCTTTAATGACTTGCAACACAAAGCCTCCTGGTGCAAAATACAGTGAAAAGTCAAAAAATCACGTCCTCCATTTGCAGATTGCACTTTCTCTCTGAACTTTGTCACAACGCCTGCTTTTTTCCCGATCATTGAGGGCGCACCATCTGTAGCCAGGCTGACAGCGCGGGACCAGTCCACTCCGACCCTGTCCAGCGCGCCGACGAGTGCGGTAAAAATATCAGCTGCTGTCGTTGTATCTGTCATCGGCACCAACTCCACAAACTCCTCGGTGACGGTCAATGTGTCATCAACTCCGCGGATGAAAATGGCCAGTTGTGCAACATCTGTAATGTCCGTGCTTTCATCAATTGCAACCGAAAAACGCAATAAATGACTTTACTTTTTGCTTCAACTGGCTGTCCAAATCCACTGAAAGATCGGAAATCCTGTCTGCAACTGTGTTTCTTGTCAGGCTGATATTTGCAAAAAGCCTGCCGCTTTTCAGGGCACACAATCTCCGCTGCCTTCATCATGCATGTTTTTACAAATTCACCCTCACTAAATGGTTTTGAAGCCATGACCATTTTTCTTGGAACACTCTGCACTCTGCGTCCACTTTTCTCTTTTTTGACAGAGACATATTGGGGCAATGAGGGTGCCAAAGCACATAATGTTAAAAGTAGAAGCCGTAATAAATATCGCGGGCAAAACAAAGTAGCTCATTGGCTGCACGTGCTTGACCTACTTGCTCTGCCCCGGTATAAACAGTTTGCTTGCTTAACACAATTGCTATTGCGCCATCCAGTGGACGCAATTGGAACAGCAGTTTATTTTATTGAAAAATTGCAGCGCATTTTTATACTTTACAAAATTATTATTACCATTTTTTTTTTTTTTTATCATCTCGCGGGCCGGATTAAACTCGTTTGCGGGCCTGATCCGGCCCGTGGGCCGGACGTTTGACACCCCTGGTTTAATGGGTGCAAAGTCATAATGCCTTCTCATGCACAAGGCTTAATTGGTACTGTCTGTTCTGACAAGCCATGTAGTGAAATATTCAGTGGTTGAGTAACTCCTATAATACTGCACCACAATAGAAAACCCCAGAAGGTTGTATTGGCTTCTAGGGTGTTGTTTTCCTGTCTTCCCTTTCATAAAAAAAAAATGAACTGTTACAATGTACTGCCCTTTGTGTTTGTGGTATGGCTCGACCAAGTCAAAGTTATTGACAAAGTAGTTGGTGCATTAGCTAGTGAAAGGGACACCAACAGAATTGTACTGTCTAACAAGTTAATATAGCAGAGCTTTGGAATACCCTTGAATTTAAGGAGAACTCATGAGAACAGGATGATCCCAGATGGCAATGCACTTTGTACTGCTGTGTCCTTACATCATGTCTATAACTAGTGTTCACAACATACAACCAGACTACCAGTGGTTTTATCTGGCCTTTTATCAAGGTCAGATGCTCCACGTAAAGTTGACTACCAAAAACAGACCCATCATGTGTTTGTAAGCCAATAGCCTACATCTTATATTTCTGTATTACATTACTGTTAACTTACAAGGTTAGACCCCTCTGTAGCTCAGTTTGTAGAGCATGGTTGTGGGTTCGATCCCCACGGGGTATGAAAATGTATGCACTCACTGTAAGTCGCTCTGGATAAGAGCGTCTGCTAAATGACTAAAATGTAGTTTTCAATCAGTGAAGCTAATTTGCATGCTATTAAGCTAAATGCCTAGCTAGCTATCAATTGACTGAATACAGGAGACTAGGCTACTTTACTTGCAACACAGTAACTTAGCTAGCTACTAGCTAGTTTATTAGTTACTTGTTCTACAGTATGTCCCCACAAATGTCACCTACCTAAAGGCAAGCGACCTTTCCAGTTCCACAAAAAAGCGAACGTTAATAATGCAATGGCGCCATTGCTTTGGTTCCCTGCAAATGAAATGGAATGAACACCGTAACGTCATCTACTAGCTACATGAACTGGGCGTTATCTTGATACACTGACAAGATAATCCTCTTGAGAAAAAGTTTGATTTTAGCTAATGTTAGCTACTTTTCTAGTGGGAACTAACGAGACAGACATTACCTTCGAAAAGTTGCAACGGCATTACTCCCCGTGTCTGTCTCTACTAGAGCCAAGTTTGCTACCTCCCGAACTGACGTTAACGTCAGCCTGCAACAAATTCTGACAGGCTAGATAGCTACTAGGTGGCTACATCCAACGGCATAAAAACACAAGACTTACACACTTGGGGCTAGCCAAAATAAGCTAATGTTGTTGGTTAGCGAGCTAACTAGTTAGTTAGGAAGCTAATTGACGTTATTTGGCTAACGTTAACAAGCTACGTGATGCAGAACAAACCTGTGCGCGCTGCGCGGAGATCATGGTTGTTATCAGATATCGAAGATGACTCGCTAACTAGCTAGTTAGTTTAGCTAACTTGGAAACCTTGTTTAAGAGGCAAATTCAGAAAAAAATTACTAGGCGTGTGCGCTAGCTAATGTTACCCACGTTGAACAGCGAGCGAGCGCGCGCCGCCAGTTGAACCCTTTTCACCAAATGACACAAGCAGCAATAACGTTTTGGCGATGATGTTATATTCGATTAGTGTCCAAATCAATGTTTTCAGTCTGTCGAACTCACCTTTTCCCGATCAAACGTCGCCCATTCCCCCCAGTAGCTCGCTTTCACTAGAGCAAGGCCTCCCCCACTCCAGCTTTGTCAGTAGCTGTAAAGTTTTTTTTTTCTTATGCAACCGGAAGTGTATTATGTTTCTTGCCCGACCTGCCAGTGGTTTTGTCTGAACAGAGATTTTGATATAATGACGAGATACCAAATATTTTGGCTATAATGGCAAGATGCATGTCTCTCCTCACTAGCAATGGGAGTCGTTGTCCACAAAGCAGCACGGCGGGCTGTCAAGCACCCGCCTATCCTTTCTTTGCATTATTGTAATTATATTCGAATGTTCGATAAGGGTTGTTGAGCCTGTATTCAATGGCGAGAGATGCTATGCAAGCCTCATATCATGAATATGCATATCCATCGCGAGACAACTCCGGTATAAAGTGTTTTTTTCTCTAAATTGCCGGGATGTCACGTGTCCTACTTTATTCAGTACACTCGTAACAACTTAAGCATTACGAAACTTCTATTCGATCAAATAAACCTCACGTACAAATAAGCCATTTATTTTTGGGGGGACCAAATTCATCACTCTCATTGACCTCCATACAAGAACTCCTTGATTCGTGGGCGAAACAACGAAAAAACGCCACCTGCTGGAGAGAGACAGATTTTCCACCGAGTTGGGCCTCTCTCTTCCTCTCTGGAGATACAGTTGAAGTCGGAAGTTTACATACACCTTAGCCAAATACATTTAAACTCAGTTTTTCACAATTCCTGACATTTAATCCTAGTAAAAATTCCCTGTCGTAGGTCAGTTAGGATCACCACTTTATTTTAATAATGTGAAATGTCAGAATAATAGTAGAGCGAATTATTTATTTCAGCTTTTATTTCTTTCATCACATTCCCAGTGGGTCAGAAGTTTACATACACTCAATTAGTATCTGGTAGCATTGCCATTAAATTGTTTAACTTGGGTCAAACATTTCGGGTAGCCTTCCACAAGCTTCCCACAATAAGTTGGGTGAATTTTGGCCCATTCCTCCTGACAGAGCTGGTGTAATTGAGTCAGGTTTGTAGGCCTACTTGCTCGCACACGCTTTTTCAGTTCTGGCCACACATTTTCTATAGGACTGAGGTCAGGGCTTTGTGATGGCCACTCCAATACCTTGACTTTGTTGTCCTTAAGCCATTTTGGCACAACTTTGGAAGTATGCTTGGGGTCATTGTCCATTTGGAAGACCATTTGCGACTAAGCTTTAACTTCCTGACTGATGTCTTGAGATGTTGCTTCAATATATCCACATCATTTTCCTTCCTCATGATGCCATCTATTTTGTGAAGTGCACCAGTCCCTCCTGCAGCAAAGCACCCCCACAGCATGATGCTGCCACCCCGTGCTTCACGGTTGGGATGGTGTTCTTCGGCTTGCAAGCAACCCCCTTTTTCCTCCAAACATAACGATGGTCATTATGGCCAAACAGTTCTATTTTTGTTTAATCAGACCACAGGACATTTCTCCAAAAAGTACAATCTTTGTCCCCATGTGCAGTTGCAAACCGTAGTCTGGCTTTTTTATGGTGGTTTTGGAACAGTGGCTTATTCCTTGCTAAGCGACCTTTCAGGTTATGTCGATATAGGAATCGTTTTACTGTGGATATAGATACTTTTGTACCTGTTTCCTCCAGCATCTTCACAAGGTCCTTTGCTGTTGTTCTGGGATTGATTTGCACTATTCGCACCAAAGTACATTCATCTCTAGGAGACAGAACGCGTCTCCTTCTTGAGCGGTATGACGGCTGCGTGCTCCCATGGTGTATATACTTGCGTACTATTGTTTGTACAGATGAACGTGGTACCTTCAGGCATTTGGAAATTGCTAAAAATAAAAAAATCTGAGGTTTGAAGGTAGGCCTTGAAATACATCCACAGGTACACCTCCAATTGACTCAAATGATCTCAATTAGCCAATCAGAAACTTCTGACCCAATGGAATTGCGATACAGTGAATTATAAGTGAAATAATCTGTCTGTAAACAATTGTTGGAAAAATTACTTGTGTCATGCACAAAGTAGATGTCCTAACCGATTTGCCAAAACTATAGTTTGTTAACAAGAAATTTGTGGAGACGTTGAAAAACAAGTTTTAATGACTCCAACCTAAGTGTATGTAAACTTCCAACTTCAACTGTACCTATGTCTCCACCCTGACAATGAGGGGGTTCGATTAATCTCGACCGGTCGCCCGTGTATTTGTTTTGTATCGGCTGAAGTTTGATTGCATTCGATTTGGAACCGGACTGCCTCCCGGAACTGAGCCAGGTGCTCGTTCAAAGCCCATGCCGAAATTGGCTCAAAACAAAAGTGACGTCTGTGTTTTCCCATGCAAAGTGATTGCTTTTGATAAAACGCCTTCCCAATTAAAAATTGTTAGAAAACTCAAACATTTACTTAGGGAAAATAGATGTTGTATGTTTCTGGACGATGCACTATGCTGCCTTGTTGACAAAATGACAGAGCGGCACAGATTACTGTTTGATTTGAAAAGGGCGCTCCTCCCTCCCGCTTTCGCCCGATGACGTGCCGGACCTTTGCCCTGAGCCCCACGGCTCAGCATAATCGAAACCGCCCACTGGGATTCGTTGCCCACAGAGCGGAAAGTTGGACTGTCAAGCTCCCGCCTATTCCTCTCTTTGGATTGGTGGATACATCTTGTTATTTTAATACTCATTTAAATATTAGATGAGGGGTGTTGTCGCCAACAGCCTAAATTCAACTAATATAATGGCACCGGAGGAGATGGCTGCCGTTTTATGAGCTCCTAACCAATTGTGCTATTGTGTGTGTTTTCACGTTATTTGTAACTTATTTTGTACATAATGTTTCTGCCACCATCTCTTATGACCGAAAAGAGCTTCGGATATCAGGACAGCGATTACTCACCTCGTACTGGACGAAGATTTTTTCTTTAACGAGTCAGATGCAAAGGATTTACTTCAGACACCCGACAAGGCCCAAATCCCCGTCATTTGCAGGAGAAAGAGACAGAGATATTGGGGACGTAGGTCGGGGTGCCTTGTAAAGATCCGACAGCAAGTGGGTAATCTGCCTCTACCATCAGTTCTATTAGCCAACGTACAATCATTGGATAACAAAATAGATGAGCTACGATCACGAATATCCTACCAATGGGACATTAAAAACTGTAATATCTTATGTTTCACAGAGTCGTGGCTGAACGACGACATGGATAACAGACAGCTGGAGGGGTTTATGCTGCATCGGCAAGATAGAACGGCTGCCTACGATAGGACAAGGGGTGGCAGTCTGTGTATATTTGTAAAGAACAGCTGGTGCACGAAATCTAATATTAAGGAAGTCTCAAGGTTTTGCTCGCCTGAGGTAGAGTATCTCATGATAAGCTGTAGACCACACTATTTACCAAGAGAGTTTTCATCTATATTTTTCATAGCTGTCTATTTACCACCACAAACCGATGCTGGCACTAAGACCACACTCAATGAGCTGTATAAGGCCATAAGCAAACAGGAAAACGCTCATCCAGAGGTGGCGCTCCTAGTGGCCGGGGACTTTAATGCAGGGAAACTGAAATCTGTTTTACTTAATTTCTACCAGTATGTTAAATGTGCAACCAGAGGGGAAAAAAACTCTAGACCACCTTTACGCCACACACAGAGACACGTACAAAGCTCTCCCCCGCCCTCCATTTGGCAAATCTGACCATAATTATATCCTCCTGATTCCTGCTTACAAGCAAAAACTAAAGCAGGAAGCACCAGTGACTCGGTCAATAAAGAAGTGGTCAGATGACGCAGATGCTAAGCTACAGGACTGTTTTACTAACACAGACTGGAATATGTTCCGGGATTCTTCCGATGGCATTGAGGAGTACACCACATCAGTCACTGGCTTCATCAATAAGTGCATCGATGACGTCGCCCCCACAATGACCGTACGTACATACCCCAACCAGAAGCCATGGATTACAGGCAACATCCACACTGAGCTAAAGGGTAGAGCAGCCGCTTTCAAGGAACTGGACTCTAACCCGGACGCTTATAAGAAATCCCGCTATGCCCTCTGACGAACCATCAAACAGGCAAAGCGTCAATACAGGACTAAGATTTAATCGTACTACACCGGCTCCGACACTCGTCGGATGTGGCAGGGCTTGAAAACTATTACAGACTACAAAGGGAAGCACAGCCGCGAGCTGCCCAGTGACACGAGCCTACCAGACAAGTTAAATTACTTCCTAAATGACTACAGACCCGTAGCACACGTCTGTAGCCATGAAGTGCTTTGAAAGGCTGGTCATGGCTCACATCAACATCATTATCCCAGAAACCCTAGACCCACTCCAATTTTGCATACCACCCCAACAGATCCACAGATAATGCAATCTCTATTGCACTCCACACAGCCCTTTCCCACCTGAACAAAAGGAACACCTACGTGAGAATGCTATTCATTGACTACAGCTCAGCGTTCAACACCATAGTGCCCTCAAAGCTCATCACTAAGCTAAGGACTCTGGGACTAAACACCTCCCTCTGCAACTGGATCCTGGACTTCCTGACAGGCCACCCCCAGGTGGTAAGGGTAGATAACGACACATCTGCCACGCTAATCCTCAACACGGGGGCCCCTCAGGGGTTTGCCGACGACACAACAGTGGTAGGCCTGATCACAGACAATGATGAGACAGCCTATATGGAGGTCAGAGACCTGGCCGTGTGGTGCCAGGTTAACAACCTCTCCCTCAACGTGATCAAGACAAAGGAGATGATTGTGGACTACAGGAAAAGGTGGACAGAACACGCCCCCATTCTCATCGATGGGCTGTAGTGGAGCAGGTTGAGAGCTTCAAGTTCCTTGGTGTCCACATCACCAACAAACTATCATGGTCCAAGCACACCAAGACAGTCGTGAACAGGGCACGACAAGGCCTATTCCCCCTCAGGAGACTGGAAAGATTTATCATGGGTCCTCAGATCCTCAAAAAGTTCTGCAGCTGCACCATCGAGAGCATCCTCAGGGTTGCATCACTGCCTGGTATGGCAACTGCTCAGCCTCCAACCTATTTTTTACTTAACACTTATTTTTCTTAAAACTGCATTGTTGGTTAAGGGCTTGTAAGTAAGCATTTCACTGTACAAATACAATTTGATTTGATTTGAAGAGACATGCTAAGCTACTAGCCACATATCATGAATATGCATAGCCATTTCGAGACAACTCCGATATAAAGTGTTTTTTCTCAGTGTTGCCGGAATGTCACGTGTCCTACTTATATCAGCACTCTTTTAACAACCTAAGCATTAGGAAACTTCTATTCGATCAAGTAAACCTCACGTAGCAAATAAGCCATTACATTTTTTGTTAACCAAATTCAACACTCGTTAACCAGGTTTGCATCCAAGCTTTTTATGCAAGTAAAGTACATATCAGATAAAAAATGTTGTGACTGGCCTGATGGAAACCGAAAATGTTTCAGTAAACTTTCCAAATGTCGACAAAACAGTATTTTTGTGTCTGTAAAATAAATTATGCGAGAAATGTCGATGGAAACGATTTTATGCGCAAATATTGATATACTAACCATCATATTGAAGTACACTTGGGAGTCACACGATGATATGTTGTGTGGTCCTCCCACTACGACTAGGGAAACCATGCAGTTTATTACACTAGTACAGATGAAATAAATTATGACGACCTTCACAGGGTTGTGAAAGTGCAGTTGATGAGCTTGATGCTCCTTTAACTATCGAGGGTGTTATTCTGGTGACATGATGATTGATGCTTGGCTGCCATTTGACAAATAAAAAGAATATTGCGTTTATCCATAGTCTAATAATGTACAGTTGAAGTCGGAAGTTTACATACACTTAGGTTGGAGTCATTGAAACTAGTTTTTCATCCACTCCACACATTTCTGGTTAACAAACTATAGTTTTGGCAAGTCGGTTAGGACATCTACTTTGTGCATGACACAAGTAATTTTTCCAACAATTGTTTACAGACAGATTATTTCACTGTATCACAATTCCAGTGGATCAGAAGTTTAAATACACTAAGTTGACTGTGCCTTTAAACAGCTTGGAAAATTCCAGAAAATGATGTCATGGCCTTAGAAGCTTCTAATAGGCTAATTCACATCATTTGAGTCAATTGGAGGTGTACCTGTGGATGTATTTCAAGGCCTACCTTCAAACTCAGTGCCTCTTTGCTTGACATCATGGGAAAATCAAAAGAAATCAGCCAAGACCTCAGAAAATTTTTTTAGACCTCCACAAGTCTGGTTCATCCTTGGGAGCAATTTCCAAACGCCTGAAGGTACCACGTTAATCTGTACAAACAATAGTACGCAAGTATAAACACCATGGGAGCATGCAGCCGTCATACCGCTCAGGAAGGAGACGCGTTCTGTCTCCTAGAGATGAACGTACTTTGGTGCGAAAAGTGCAAATCAATCCCAGAACAACAGCAAAGGATCTTGTGAAGATGCTGGAGGAAACAGTATCTATATCCACAGTAAAACGAGTCCTACAGTGAGGGGGAAAAGTATTTGATCCCCTGCTGATTTTGTACGTTTGCCCACTGACAAAGAAATGATCAGTCTATAATTTTAATGGTAGGTTTATTTGAACAGTGAGAGACAGAATAGCAACAAAAGAATCCAGAAAAACGCATGTCAAAAATGTTATAAATTGATTTGCATTTTAATGAGGTAAATAAGTATTTGAACCCCTCTCAATCAGAAAGATTTCTGGCTCCCAGGTGTCTTTTATACAGGTAACGAGCTGAGATTAGGAGCACACTCTTAAAGGGAGTGCTCCTAACCTCAGCTTGTTACCTGTATAACAGACACGTGTCCACAAAAGCAATCAATCAATCAGATTCCAAACTCTCCACCATGGCCAAGACCAAAGAGCTCTCCAAGGATGTCAGGGACAAGATTGTAGACATACACAAGGCTGGAATGGGCTACAAGACCATCGCCAAGCAGCTTGGTGAGAAGGTGACAACAGTTGGTGCGATTATTTGCAAACGGAAGAAACACAAAATAACTGTCAATCTCCCTCGGCCTGGGGCTCCATGCAAGATCTCACCTCGTGGAGTTGCAATGATCATGAGAACGGTGAGGAATCAGCCCAGAACTACACAGGAGGATATTGTCAATGATCTCAAGGCAGCTGGGACCATACGCACCAAGAAAACAATTGGTAACACACTACGCCGTGAAGGACTGAAATCCTGCAGCGCCCGCAAGGTCCCCCTGCTCAAGAAGGCACATATACAGGGCCGTCTGAAGTTTGCCAATGAACATCTGAATGATTCAGAGGAGAACTGGGTGAAAGTGTTGTGGTCAGATGAGACCAAAATGGAGCTCTTTGGCATCAACTCAACTCGCCGTGTTTGGAGGAGGAGGAATGCTGCCTATGACCCCAAGAACACCATCCCAACCGTGAAGCACAGGGGTGGCAGCATCATGCTGTGGAGGTGCTTTGCTGCAGGAGGGACTGGTGCACTTCACAAAATAGATGGCATCATAAGGAAGGAAAATTATGTAGATATATTGAAGCAACATCTCAAGACATCAGTCAGGAAGTTAAAGCTTGGTCGCAAATGGGTCTTCCAAATGGACAATGACCCCAAGCATACTTCCAAAGTTGTGCCAAAATGGCTTAAGGACAACAAAGTCAAGGTATTGGAGTGGCCATCACAAAGCCCTGACCTCAATCCTATAGAACATTTGTGGGCAGAACTGAAAAAGCATGTGCGAGCAAGGAGGCCTACAAACCTGTGTGATGAGGTGGTGTTGAAGGAGTCAGGCGCAGGAGGGTAAATCACAGAATAATAGGCTTTAATCCGCAAAATACAGGTTTATGCAGAAATGCGTCAAACACACTCCAGGGCACAAAACAGCGGCACTGGAAAATACAAGTCACACGGGAAAATTCTCCCGTCGATACAAAATACACGAGCTCCACTGAGCTTCACTAACCTCCACAAAAAACAATCACCCACAAGGACAAGGGGGCAGAGGGAACACTTATACACAGACTAATTAGGGGATTAGAACCAGGTGTGTGTGATTGACAAGACAAGACAATTGTGATGATGATTGGGGCGGCAGTGGTTAGTACTCCGGTGACAACGAATGCCGAAGCCTGCCCAAACAAGGAGGGGAGGCAGCCTCGGCCGAAGTCGTGACAACCTGACTCAGTTACACCAGCTCTGTCAGGAGGAATGGACCAAAATTCACCCAACTTATTGTGGGAAGCTTGTGGAAGGCTACCCGAAACGTTTGACCCAAGTTAAACAATTTAAAGCCAATGCTACCAAATACTAATTGAGTGTATGTAAACTTCTGACCCACTGGGAATGTGATGAAAGAAATAAAAGCTGAAATAAATCATTCTCTCTACTATTATTCTGACATTTCACAATATTAAAATAAAGTGGTGATCCTAACTGACCTAAGACAGGGAATTGTGAAAAACTGAATTTAAATATATTTGGCTAAGGTGTATGTAAACTTCCGACTTCAACTGTAGGTAGCCTGTTGGCTATAGCGCACGTGCCAAGGCCAAGGTTGGCTATATAACGCAACAGTTTTCATGAGAAAACCACCAGTAGCGTTGAAAATGCGACGCAAATCCATTTAACTTGCATTTTTCATTCGTACATAGGAATTTAACCACAAAAGTTATTTTTATGTGCACTGCGTCATCATGCACAGACTTTTATCCACAATAGGTCAGTTTGATGGAAACACATCTATTCACATGAAAATCTTTCGGCAAATGGATGGAACCCTAGCTATTGACCTCCATACAAAAACTCCTCGCTTGGTGAGCGATAGAAACAAAACAACGCCACCAGCTGGAGAAAACAAATGTTTGGCCCAGTTGTCCCTCTTGCTTCGCCTCTTCCTCTCTTGTCTGGGTCTACTAGTATCGAATCTTTGTCCCTTAATAACTGGTGATGATGAATAAAGTGTTTGCCTACAGGTAGCTAGATTGATAACCAAAACAAAACAAAGATGCCTACATATGGGATAATAAAACTCACAAGGTTCTATCCCATACCTACACAGCCTACTGCATCAAACACCTGCTAGGTACGTTTTTCTATACATTTTTTTTATGGTGACACATTTGTAGCATATCCTATTCTTATATCTATACAATAAGGTACAACAAATAATGATTTGTTTGAGTTACGTTCAGAGTTGCTAATCACAGTATTTAAGAAGTTTATGGGTAGGTTGTGGGATCACAAAATGCATTTCTGTACTGCTGTTTAGATTCCATCTCTATAGGCAAGCAGATGGCCTATAGGGCCTGCCCTACAAAATCTATGCTACATACACAGGAGACTCTTTAAATTATATTAATAATGATTACCTACAGCATATCACAACATAAAACTCCAAGAAAAATAACATTTGGGATTTGTAAAGAGAATCCTCTCACAGTTGAGTATTTTCAGAGAAATGCACATTGGGCCAGGGGTGCCAAACTGTTTGAAAGTACGGGTCAGAGTCTGCATTTGGACAACAAGTCAAGGCCAAGGCCCCTATATTGGGGACACATGGGCAGCATTTAGACAGGCTGCCCAATTCTGCATTTTTTTTTCACTAATTGGTCTTTTGACCAGTCATATCAGCTCTGAAAAATATCTGATGTGATTGGTCAAAAGGCAGCTCTCCTTTATCATACCACATATGTGGTGATCTACAGTGCCTTGCAAAAGTATTCATCCCCCTTGGCGTTTTTCCTATTTTGTTGCATTACAACCTGTAATTTAAATTGATTTTTATTTGGATTTCATGTAATGGACATACACAAAATAGTCAAAATTGGTAAAGTGGAATGAAAAAAATAACTTCTTAAAAAGATTTATACAAAATAAATAACGGAAAAGTGGTGCGTGCATATGTATTCAACCCCTTTGCTATGAAGCCCCTAAATAAGATCTGGTACAACCAATTACCTTCAGAAGTCACATAATTATTTAAATAAAGTCCACCTGTGTGCAATCTAAATGTCACATGATCTGTCACATGATCTCAGTATATATACACCTGTTCTGAAAGGCCCCAGAGTCTGCAACACCACTAAGCAAGGGGCACCACCAAGCAAGTGGCACCATGAAGACCAAGGAGCTCTGCAAACAGGTCAGGGACAAAGTTGTGGAGAAGTACAGATCAGGGTTGGGTTATAAAAAAATATCAGAAACTTTGAACATCCCACGGAGCACCATTAAATCCATTATAAAAAAATGGAAAGAATATGGCACCACAACAAACCTACCAAGAGAGGGCCGCCCACCAAAACTCACGGACCAGGCAAGGAGGGCATTAATCAGAGAGGCAACAAAGAGACCAAAGATAACCCTGAAGGAGCTGCAAAGCTCCACAGCGGAGATTGGAGTATCTGTCCATAGGACCACTTTAAGCAGTACACTCCACAGAGCTGGGCTTTACGGAAGAGTGGCCAGAAAAAACCATTGCTTAAAGAAAAAAATAAGCAAACACGTTTGATGTTCGCCAAAAGGCATGTGGGAGACTCCCCAAACATATGGAAGAAGGTACTCTGGTCAGATGAGACTACAATTGAGCTTTTTGGCCATCAAGGAAAACGCTATGTCTGGCGCAAACCCAACACCTCTCATCACCCCGAGAACACCATCCACACAGTGAAGCATGGTGGTGGCAGCATCATGCTGTGGGGATGTTTTTCATTGGCAGGGACTGGGAAACTGGTCAGAATTGAAGGAATGATGGATGGCGCTAAATACAGGGAAATTCTTGAGGGAAACCTGTTTCAGTCTTCCAGAGATTTGAGACTGGGACGGAGGTTCACCTTCAAGCAGGACAATGACCCTAAGCATACTGCTAAAGCAACACTTGAGTGGTTTAAGGGGAAACATTAAAATGTCTTGGAATGGCCTAGTCAAAGCCCAGACCTCAATCCAATTAAGAATCTGTGGTATGACTTAAAGATTGCTGTACACCAGCGGAACCCATTCAACTTGAAGGAGCTGGAGCAGTTTTGCCTTGAAGAATGGGCAAAAATCCCAGTGTCTAGATGTGCCAAGCTTATAGAGACATACCCCAAGAGACTTGCAGCTGCAAAAGGTGGCTCTACAAAGTTTTGACTTTGGTGGGGTTAATAGTTATGCACGCACGTTTGTTTCACAAGAATCTACAAAGTGGTAGGCATGTTGTGTAAATCAAATGATACAACCCCCCCAAAAATCCATTTTAATTCCAGGTTGTAAGGCAACAAAAATAGGAAAAATGCCAAGGGGGGTGAATACTTTCGCAAGCCATTGTATTGTTGCCCAGAATAGTTAACCCTCATTTCAAAACATTATGTCCAGCATATGTCCTAACCACAATGATATGTGATAGGCTATATCCTACTGTCTGGAGATTATTTTGTGTAATTGAAAGTCAATGATCCACCCTTTATGAACCAGTCATAAAGGTACTGTATGTAGTTCTGTAGTCTCTCCAGCATGGGGTGCCACTGACTAAAGAGAGGGCTGTGAAACAACGTAATCTATGTGGAGCAATAGGGAGCAAAGAAAAGAGTAAGGATAAATAGAGATATAGTTATTTGACTTGAAAGCAAAACAGAGGAGAGGAAAGGTCACAAAAATTACATTGTGGCATTGGTTTGTTATGTTTCTCTTAAAAAATACATGCTTATCTGAAAATTCAATAGAAATATAGTTGTTGATATTTTATGTGTAGCCTAATGCTACAGTATGTCTGCGATACTGTAACTTCACCACAATCTGATTTAGAGTAGGACACTGCACCTCAGAGCTATGCAATAGTATGAAACATTACTGACAAGGAGTCCCTCCCTCCTGATTTAGAGTGTTGAAATGCAAAAGTGATTTGCAGTTTTAATTTCCAATAAATCAGTCTAGCTTCTCAATTATAATTACAGTTAACGCAGTACATAGTGTTGTACATATTATCTAATGTAGCAATTGCAGAAAACATAATCTTCCAGTTAAGTTGTGTCAAATTACCTGTGTCACCTCAACCAAATCTATTTTTAAATATGAACCATAATACAAAATAAATGTAACATTCATCCAAAAAAGAGAAGCTACATTTATTTACTTATTGACCAATGTATGCAAAGAGGCGAGTTTGAAATCTTGCATATGTATGCTGCTATGTGCTGTATATAAAATGTTTATTTGTCAAAAGTAAATATTTCTGTTTAAGACAGTCCTCTGTAGCTCAGTTGGTAGAGCATGGTGCTTGCAACGCCAGGGTTGTGGGTTCGTTTCCCATGGGGGGCCAGTATGAAAATGTATGCACTCACTAACTGTAAGTCGCTCTGGATAAGAGCATCTGCTAAATGACTAAAATGTAAATGTACATAGACATCAATACATCAATTTGGAAATGTGATACCACCACATAATAAACACCTTTCAAAACATAAATACTCTTTGTGTGCTGTACACTACACAGTAGACTTTGGAACATATCAAATGGGCAATCTTGTTGTTAGTGCATGGTTGCAACTTTTTCTTTTTGATGATGAACAAACTGAAGCTCACAAACCTGAATTTGTAATGATTGTAAAAATGAAAAGGAAAAAATTATTCCTATAAAGCAAGAATGGAAAAGCTCTTGTTTTTTTTACTCTTTTAGACTATGGTAGTCTCTGGTCTTCCTAGCCTGCAGTATTTATGGAAGAGAGGGCTGAATATGATCCTGTGTGTATTTCTTCTCATTCTGTGTGAGTGACAGCTTGGCAGCTCTAGTGAATATCTGACCTAATCTGGGTGCAGGTGGATAATCGAAATAAGGAACAGAATGGCTTTGTCATTGCACATGCTCTTTGTTAAACAAGTTGCTCCTCTATTCGCAACAGTAATTTGCTTTTTTCAAAAGATCGACACAGAACTGAAGGTGCAGCCAAGGTATGGTGATTAGAAATGGTTTTGTTGACCTGAAGGGGTGATCATGGTATTGATAACATTTCAAACAGCCTCCTAATCAAAGGGTTTCTTGTTGAAGTTGTAATCTTTCTTGAAAAAGGGCTTTGTTAGTTGCAGTGCCGTTTAGGCTACTTGACCAAGAACTCTTTGGTGGTAAGCTAATTGGACTGGGTTTGAGTGGTGCGGTGGCAAGGATCAGGAGAGGGCTCCAGGTGGGGTGGCTTGGGACTCTGAGATGCCTCACTACCTTTTTTTTTTTATTCCAGGTGACTTAGCAAATTCCCCAATGACCCCCCTCCTTAAATCTTTGGGGCTCAAAGCCTGCTAGGATCTGTTTAAAGTCATTATCTCAGGTATCAGTGTGAAGGAATAGGGAGCTCTACTGTTTTGTTTTGCAAAACTGTTTTGTTTTGACTATAGAACATTCACTCCCCTCCCCCAAAAATGAACATATGCCAAAGTTCTTGCCTTTGTTTCAGGATAATAACAGAATAACCTGAACAATGAAATCCTATCATTGTTGTCATACAACTGTCACTTTCATTTTCAATGTCAAACATGATTGAACTACAACATCTTGACATGCAAGAAAATGGTTGACACATTAATAATGTTTAATAGCAATGGAGGACATTCCATTTGTCTCCTTGTAAATATAACATGAATAACACATTGTTCTCTATGTGCAGCAAAAGTCCAGAAATAACTTGGCTGTCAGTACTCAGGAGGAACAATGGCCTCCCAGTCCTTTAGTCTAGAGAGAAGCTATAGCTCACTGATGGAGAACATATTTCCCAATAGCAGGTGTTTGAGTCTGTCAGTGCCTGGTCCTCACCATGACTGTCAATGAAAGGGCCAGCTCGGCCAGGTGTGGGAGCACCTCTCGGCCCTCTCAGGTTACACCTTGAAGACGTTGATGGTTTGGGGGAGGATGTAGCTGATATCAGCAAGGAAAATGTTGCCATTATTTATATAAAGAGAGAGAGAGAAAGCATACCGCATATTTCCCCTGTCATTGTGCAAGACTGAAGATTGGAGCAAATTATTCTTATGATTCTAAAACCACAAACCATGCATTTGCATCTTTTGTTTAGCGCTTTATCTCTCCCTTTCAATATTTAGGCACCTCAATTAAATTGAATAGTTTAGATATCTTAATTTGATCTGAAAATCTGAACTACCAAAGAAGAACAAAGGTATGGCACACTAGTCTCAGCAAAATCATAATTAGAGGTGCATGGATACAAATGATAATGACGCTCTAAATGCTTCTTCTTCAAATGTATCATATTGCATTTGCCTAAGAAATTAAGGCAAATTGTGGAAATAATGGCCTGGGCTTTAAGGGAACACAGAGAGGCCTGTGGGGGATGAGTGATATCTGGCACACCATGAAGAGAAGGAGAGGTGTGCTGTCCGGTGCATAGCCCAAATGAAAGCCCTGCTTAGTGGAGCAGAGATCAAGATGACGGACCGGTGGAGGGTTCAGCTGGACCTTTGTTATTGATAAGTCTGTCATCCCTGCTGATATTGGAGCAGTAATGGCAGCTGATGATTAGGCCACTCCTGAGCTATTAACTACATTTCTTATCCTTTTACTCGAGCCCAGGAGAGCAGGCTAAAGAGACAAAGGCAACCTTTATGAAGCCAAGGTCTTAAACGGCATCCACCTGACCTGAAAGATACAACTGTTACGTCTTTCTGCCAGGCCAAAGAAGTCAGGGATGAGGTACGTGTCAAAGGTTGCTATTTTAAATGAAGGGGTTCTGAGTGACTGGGCTGTTGAAAGAAGGCTGCGATGAAATTAGAGAAAATTGGCTGTTTTGTCAACATTTCATCGGCAGATTTACAGAAAGCTGACCTCGACCCTCTCTCTCCCCTTTTTTTGTTAGGCTAAGGGGATTGGGTCACTCAGAATTGACTGACAAACAAATCTCCTCTTTATTTCTCTCTCGCTTTCCCTCTCCCTCTCAAGAAGTGATATTTAATATGATCTCTTTTTAATGATCGTTAACTGGCTGAAATTTCATATCCTCCAAAACATGTAAAAAGACAGGCTTTAACTTTATTTACCAAAATATAAAGGAAATGTGCCTCTGAAATGTTTACAACATATAGGCTGCTTTTATTACAATTAAACTAAACAGTAATACAAAGTTATATTTTGCCTACAAATATAGACATTAGATATTATAGTGAAACCGGCAAACAATGTTGTCAATCTCACAAGTGAACCAACCTGTAAATTAAAAATGACAGACCTGAAATTAAAATAGAGCTACTGGATTGGTTGCCTATGAACACATCACCTTACAAGTTTTGCAACACAGCATTTACATCTCAAATCCCTATCCTTGTCCCTGACCCCATACCTGTCTTATGTCTGTCTCTGGTATTCCCTGACAAAGACCAGCAGGAATCCTGCTCTTGTTGCTTTAGACACCAGCAGCCAGAGGCAAAGCATCTTTCATTAAAGTATAAAACTTCAGTAATATGATACTGGCCCCGTGATAAGATCTGGTAATGCAGTAACATGGAATTATGGAAGAAGAAAATTGCCATTTTGTAAATAAGCACCTATGATCTCTTATGAAAGCCCCCTGTTTATGGGCCGGGTCAGTACAGGGAGAGAGGTGGCCCTGGAACCCAATCCATCCCCGTATGCAGACTCAGAGGAGGGATTTACAGACCAGGGGCCATGTAGGGGCCGGGGGCAGTAATATTGGAGCTGTGGAAGGTCAGCCCAGGGAGGACCAGACTGTGCTCTCTCTCTAGTACCTGCTGCCAGAGAAAATCATTTCCCCTGGCCTCCTGTAGATGGTCCCTTTCATAACCACCAGTCAGTGGGCCATGTTAAAGTCATGTTGAGAGTTGTGTTGTGGTGGTCAATGCTAACAGGGAGGTAGGCTCTACAGGGCAGCATTCCGCACTGTCCGTAGTGTGTGAACCAGGCTGACCACAGCACTTTATTGCATTGATCCCTGACCTCAGTGTGGAGGTGTTGTCATGTTATCAGAGACGGAAGAGGAAGCGAGACACCCCACTCACAGTTTGTTTTCATGATTTTTTTTTTGTTCAACGAAAGTCAATGAACTAAGTAGACCAGACCCAGCTGCTATTGCGGGAGGGTGATCTCTCATTCGCCAGCTTAACAGGTTCTGAGACAGCAAACAGCTTAACATTGTCAGACAGAAAATGAAAGGGACAGTTCCAACAGAACGGCAGAAAAAGGACTAATGTTTATCAGCACATTTGTTTGCAGTTCCTTTTTTGACATTATACGTAGAGGCCCGGGTCATGAAGCAGCTAAAACATTGCCGTTATTCTCTAATCCTTGTTAATTATCCACATACACAGCACTTGTGGAGGTTTTAGAATATAGGCTACCCAACACTATAGCGCTATCCATTGTTTCGTTTCCTCTGTCACTTGTCAGTTATTTTTAAAGGCTTGTAATGGGTTGTAATGATCTAGTGATTGATCTCACAGAGGCATGTCTGTTCTCCCTCCCCTCCATCCCTGAAAGTGCATGTCAGGTACGATAGAGTTATGTGACATTCTGACAGATTTGACGAAGGAGATACAGTGTTGTACTTTCACTCACCCCAAGTTCAGAACCATCAAAAGAGCCCACCAAGCATGCAGGTGTTCTGCTTGCAGCAAAACCCCTGCAAGAAAATTCTGCTCCCCTCCCCCACCCCTTTGGTTCTCTCTTTTTCTCTCTCTGAGCAGCCACAAGCAGAGCTATGCTTAGTGCTCACATGCCAAACATTCTGAACATACTGATATCAATGATCAGGGCTGGCTGTAGCGTTTTGGGGACCCTAAGTTTGGTTGGGGGTTGTCCTTACCTCGCGGGCAAAACATTTTAGTGGCCCCCCTCTTTGTGAATTTTCTGCAATTTATGGGGCGGAGAGAAAACGTTGCAGTTTTATAGCAAATTTCCTGAAATTCTACACATTTGCCATCTGAGTGTAAAGTGACTAACAAAATCAGGGACCCTGGGCACGTGCCTTGCGTGCCCTGTCAGTAATTCCGCCATGATTACTACAAGGTTTAGATAGCTGGCTTGACTAACTTACCTAGCAATCTATAAAATGTTAGCTGACATGGGCTAATTGAGTGACTGTCAGTGACTGACATAACAAGAGGAAAACCGCTCATGCACTACCAAATTTCAAAATTGCACCTTGTGTATTCTACTGTTCTAACCCTAAACAGTAAGTTGAGACCTCGACTGACTTGTTTTAGGTTTTGGTCGGGGGCCCCCTAGTGGCCGCGGGGCCCTAAGCGTCCGCTCATGTTGCTTAGTGGCAGCACTGTCCATGTAGTTTCCAACAAGGTATCATTCTCATATATTGTGGTTGAAATCTTCAGCCAAGAACAGGCCTCTGGTCGTTCACACCTCATAGAAGTACAGGACTATCTGTAGACTGCCACCCCAGAGGATTTGTTCTGTTTCACCTCATTATACGCAGCTTGCTTTGACAAATTCTTGATTTCCGTTCGTAAGTGGAGGCTTTGGTGAAATTTATGTCAGAATGCCCAGTTCTCATTGCAATTAATTTACCCAGCCTTTCCTTAAACATAATCCCCACTGTTAGTTAAGTGGCCACTGACTCATGACTACATAAGTCCCCCAACACAAGAACAGGTTAAAGTGGCTGGAAATGAGTGCTCAGGGGGTCGGCTAAAATGGAGAGGTTGGATGGAAGAAAGAGAGAAGTCTTATAGTGCTAGAACTGATGTTTTTCTTGTCTCCTCTGGGTAGTTTCCTCATCACCTCTTTAAATTCGAAAGCGATTGGCACACAGCCCACAGCAGGTTCTCTTGAGGAAACCAGCAAAGCAATGAGGGTCAATGGTGGCCATACATTTTAAACTCTGCAGATTATAATCAGCCATGGACACACTGAAAGAATACTAACACATTTACCTTGATCATATTATTGTCATACTACCCTCTACAAGGATAACGTCAATTAAGATACTCTACAATGAAAGGTGATTGAGATATTTTGAATGTAATAATCCAAGTATCCGAATGTCTGTCCAGGACATTTTGAGGAGTCAGTTTTAATATAGGTGGCTCTGTGCAGTAAGTGCGAATTCAAAAGTTACTTTTAATTAGTTCCCCAAAGATGTCTTGTGAATGAACATGAAAGATTGGAAATTGAATTTAAGTGCTCAAATTACTTGGCAAAGGCTAATCAAGGAAAAAGAAATAATATAGACATTTTGGAGAAATGGTCTCTCATGGAAATTCATTTGGAATAGTGTCTTAAATCACAAATAAGTAAACTTAACTTATATTGTCAAGAGATTTGGGGACCAGAAATGTAAAGCCAGTGTGACTACAAAACAGATTTTTGCACAAATACCAATCTTTAATAACCATAAACTGCTTTTGACCTGCAGAGTACAATGTGTAACATGCTCAAACTCCCCATAACTCTCACTCTCGGTGGAAGGTCCGGAGATGGAGTGGGGTTGGCAGAATTTTTTTCGCAGCTCATTCCAGAACGATGTAATAAGTGACATGACAAGTGGCCTTAACTAACACTCACAGACAAGTGTTTTTCCACCAAGTTTCTCTGTCCTACCTCACCTAAATCATGCCTCTAGACTACACTGTAAAATGTACTGTATGCCCTCATGTGGTCATCATAATTGGATACATATCCTTAGGCCTTCCCAATATAGAATATATCAGGGGCCCAAACACAGCAACTGTTTTGTACTGTAGACCCAAGCCTATACTGTGCCACATGTTCAGACATACAGTACTATGACTTCCCTTTCCATGAAGTCTATGTTATATTTTTATATACCATCGGGGAGTGATGTGAGAAAGCTAAAACAAAACATCTAATCATTCGTCCATTAGTCCAATAAACAAGCAACCAATGCAAACGTTAATTATAGTAAACTACAAAGTTATTTAAACCTAATCTCTCTTGGACAGATTTTGTGTGTTAACCGAAAAATCTGTCTGTTTGGGTTTCTCGTCACTGGTTATTTGGATTTCACAGGGGTTAGCATCTTTCGAATTTCTGAAGGGGAAGGGACATTCGGCCCATAGACTTGCCGGTAACTTGCAAAGAAAGAGGGTGGAGCTCCTTGTTCCGGTTCTGTTCCTCATTCTAGCATCTCTTAATCCCTTCTCTTAACATATATGGTCCCAGAACCGGAATCGAGCAGCTGACCAATTACGCAAGAATTTAGTTCTGGGTTAACCAAGATTATTTTAAACTTAATCAGGTGTAATACCGTTATGGGGTTTATATAATTAAATAACAACTATTTTACCATTCACTGTTCTTATTTTGCTAAGTCAAAGTTGAGGTAAAATCATGTGTACTGTGTGTAATAAAGTCTCTGAACTGAAGACACTGAGGGGGAGAAGTTCAGAACAATATTTACAAGCTGGGAGTGTGATTAAGACAATAATTCAATTAGACAAGTATCCCCACCTGCTCTCTCTGTGGGTCAAAGTTAACCACCATCTTCATCATGGGAGACCGGAGATGCCTGAGCTCCGCTGGTTTCCTTTTTGGGTTAGTCAGATTGGACAAACAATGGCCATTACATACATTGACTATTACTGCTAGAAATATCAATAAATTATGCCACTGATGTACACACACAAACCACAGTGATGATTATAGGCTACAGGAGGAGGGAACAAAGTATTGATTAGAGTTCAGTTTTTGCAAACATTTTCAAGCAGAGCAGTTTCACCTGAAACAAACCACAGCTGTTTTGCCCTGGAGGAGAACATGAAAACAAGTTATATGCAAAAGATAATTCATTACATAGGGTAAAGAGGCATGACAGTGCACCAAGGGACATGCATAAATCAGTAGATTGTAACCACCACTGTTCAGTGTAGCTCTTACCTTGTTGGAAAGCACATGTACAGCATGTTCATCTGCTATTAATCCAACCCAGAGAGAGACACTGTGTCATACCTTGAGTCTGATATAACACTCATAACAAAGCAATACAATCTACAGGACTGAATATACTCTACATACAGTGCATTCGGATAGTATTCAAACCCCTTCACTTTTTCCACATTTTGTTATGTTACAACCTTATTCTAAAATTGATTAGATAAAACAATTTCCTCATCAATCTAAACACAATAACCCATAAGGACAAAGCGAAAACAGGTTAGAATATTTTTTGCAAATGTATTACAAATAAAAAACAGAAATACCTTATTTACATAAGTATTCAGACCCTTTGCTATGAAACTCAAAACTGAGCTCAGTTGCATCCTGTTTATTGATCATCCTTGAGATGTTTCTACAACTTGATTGGAGTCCACCTGTGGTAAATTCAATTGATTGGACATGATTTGGAAAGGCACACACCTGTCTATATAAGGTACCACAGTTGACAGTGCATGTCAGAGCAAAAACCAAGCCATGAAGTCAAAGGAATTGTCCGTAGAGCGCCGAGACAGGATTGTGTCGAGGCACAGATCTGGGGATGGGTACCAAAACAATTCTGCAGCGTTGAAGGTCCCCAAGAACACAGTGGCCTCCATCATTCTTCAATGGAAGAAGTTTGGAACCACCAAGACTCTTCCTAGAGCTCGCCGCCTGAGCAATCGGGTGAGAAGGGCCTTGGTCAGGGAGGTGACCAAGAACGTGATGGTCACTCTGACAGAGCTCCAGAGTTCCTCTGTGGAGATGGGAAAACCTTCCAGAAGGACAACGATCTCTGCAGCACTCCACCAATCAGACCTTTATGGTAGAGTGGCCAGACGGAAGCCACTTCTCAGTAAAAGGCACATGACAGCCCGCTAGGAGTTTGCCGAAAGGCACCTAAAGACTCTCAGACCATGAGAAACAAGATTCTCTGGTCTGATGAAACCAAGATTGAACTCTTTGGCCTGAATGCCAAGCGTCACGTCTGGAGGAAACCTGGCACTATCCCTACGGTGAAGCATGGTGGTGGCAGCATCATGCTGTGGGGATGTTTTTCAGCGGCAGGGACTGAGAGACTAGTCAGGATCGAGGGAAAGATGAACGGAGAAAAGTACAGAGAGATACATGATGAAAACCTGCTCCAGAGCACTCGGGATCTCAGACTAGGGTGAAGGTTCACCTTCCAACAGGACAACAACCCTAAGAACACAGCCAAGACAAAACAGGAGTGGCATCGGCACAAGCCCTGAATGTCCTTGAGTGGGCCAGCCAGAGCCCGGACTTGAACCCGATCGGACATCTCTGGAGAGACCTGAAAATAGCTGTGCAGTAACGCTCCCCATCCAACCTGACAGAGCTTGAGAGGATCTGCAGAGAAGAATAGGAGAAACTCCCCAAAAACAGGTGTGCCAAGCTTGTAGCGTCATACACAAGAAGACTCGAGGCTCTAATCGCTGCCAAAGGTGCTTCAATAAAGTACTGAGGAAAGCGTCTGAATACTTATGTAAATGTAATATTTCAGTTTTTAATTCACAATAACTGTTTTTGTTTTGTCATTATTTGGTATTGTGTGCAGATTAATGAGGGGGGGGGGAAATAATTTAATGCATTTTAGAATAATGCTCTAATGTAACAAAATATGGAAAAAGTGAAGGGGTCTGAACACTTTCCCAATGCACTGTACCTTGTTCTCCAAACTGCTTTGTTTTGTGGGCTTATGAGACTTGATGCACCTGCACTGTAACTTACTGGCAACCAGTAAAATAAGATACAATATGTTACCGTAAATTCCATAAAGAAACTTTGGTTTAACAGTACCTTACTGTAAAGTTTTGTATTTACAGTAACATACTGTACCTTTCTTTATAATAACTTACATGTAACTGGCTGCCAGTTTTTTTTTTTTACTGTGTGGTGTTAATTGATGTGAAATTGATGAACAACTTCTTGGGCCTGTTGTATTTATTTGAAGGCTACCATATCAACTGCATATTTTGCGAGACAAAAAAAAATCACAAGTTAGTTAGCTCTTTGCCCCAAGCCATCCTCACACTAAACCCTTTCTGTTTTGACAGATGGCAGTCTGTCCTCTCCCCTGGCCTGTTATTTCTATTCCCAAAGTAACAACTTCCCATTGAAGCCTTTGAAACATTCCAAAGGCAACTTTAATAAGAGCTGGGTCTTAATTGGATGCACAAGTGTATCTTAAACTGGATTTCCGTACCTTCCTTTACCGTCTGAGACCTGTCTGAGACCTGCCTGAGACCTGTCTGAGACCTGTCTCTGCACCATGTATCTTCCTGTATGTGATTTCATACCGCCTTATCTTTTAAATAACTAAGTGCAAACAGTCCCTTCCCCTCAGTCTGAACCATTGCCATCAGATTGAACCGAAGCTGGGGGCACCTGCAGTACTTTGCAATAAAATATCTCTGAGCTACATTACAGACAATGACAGAAGAATGTATATACAATTTGACTTGGACTTGTTGGACTTTATTACCAGCTTCTATAGGCCTATATCTAGTATGGTAATACATATGCAGGTGATGTGACAATAACAACAAAACGTGTGAACAGGGATGCCAATAGTACTACCATATAAATTATTAAAAACAATTCAACCGGGACAACGGGGAAAAATCTATGGGAACAATATTCCAAAATCAATAGGGATATCTATAATTAATGCTGTATGTAGCTGTAATCTAAGGTGGTGAAGTGACAAGACAGGTATTGGCAGCTGACACTTTGAGAACATTGCAAGGCCTTATGCATTATTAAACATCTCCAGTGACCTCTACAACCCTGTAGTCCTCTCCCTCCATAGGGCTCTATTGAAAATTACCAAGTTGTCCTCATAATGTGGTTTCGGTATGACGACAGAGCCAGCATCAAGTACATGCAGTGGAATGTTGAAATGATGGTGTCTTTGTGATCATACAATTCCATACACTGTAGAACTCTTTGATGTGTAGGATCTCTGTGTTTGTGACAGCCTCGTGACAGCCTATCACATTTTCTGAAAACTTTTAAGTACTATTTTATTCTATTTCAAGAAATCAAAAAAGACGGTTGGATATCTCTGATTCAAACAAATTATACAATATTTGCTGTTTGTCATTTCATGTCATGTGGGCATCTCAGGTGAACAATTTGTCACCTGCCACGTCCGTGGACTGAAAGTGGCTGGGTGCAGGGGAGAGAGAGGGTGGGGACAGCAGGGTAGACAGAGAGCGGGAGAGGAGAAGGACCATGGGGAATTAGTGTGGAGGTGAAAGTCTGCTGAGGACCATGGTGACAGCAGATGGAGAGAGATAGGATAAACTCTCCTGGAATTCACAAATGGTATCAGCATGAGGAGACAGAGTGAAGGAGAAAGAGAGAGAGAGAGGCAGAGAGAGATCGAGAATGAGAGAGACGATAGAGAGAGATTTTGTGTTGTTCCAAGCTCTTGACACCAAAATAGGCAGATATTACTTTCTTCACACAAAAAAACACAGGGCTCTGGCCACTAGGTCATTACAGTATGACACCAGTACAAACTACATCCCTGGTACAGATCACTGTTGACCTTTCTGTTTGATAACCTGAGAAATCACATCTTATGATATAAAATAATGAAAGCTGTCTGACAGAGTGGATGATGTGTTTGTGTATCCTGCGGCTGTGTGTGTGTGTGTTGTGGTCCAGCAGCACCAGCCATTCCTCCTCCAGCAGACACACTGACTAGGTGACCGTGGGCTCAGGTATCTCCAGTAACCTCCCTTTTGTCCTGCGCTATAATAGAGCCTTTTGTCTGCTGGTTCCTGCAGGTCATTGTGAGGAGCGCTTCTTAGTGTCAGCTTTAATTTACACTGTAATCCTAACCATGATGCCCCCAACTATCCACGCTGCCTGCCATTCAGCTGCTGTGGGGAGCACTGCGGCAGCATTACCCGATAACTGCACCCAAGGGGGAACTTGTAATGTTTGTTGCTTAAATATTTAAATACCGCTTCAATTGACATCCGTCAGACCTCACCCGGAGTAATGGCAGGGTCCACAGGGCTGGATGGTTGTCTGGAAACTTCCTAAGATCCCAGCCAGGAAGATGGCCCTCGGGCTCTGTCTGTCTGTCTGTCTGTCTGTCTGTCTGTCTGTCTGTCTGTCTGCCTCACTGTCCTAAAAAAAGAAAAGACACAAAGAGAGAAAAGAAGACAGGTCCTCATGTTAAAACAGCAAACATTATAATCAGACACAGATACTCAGCTTGAGTCAGACAGTGACTGGGACATAACACTGTCTGTACAGTGCTTCTCTTGCGAATTATATGATCCAGCAGGAAGAGTGTTTCTTCAAACTTTAGACACCTTACTGTTGAGAAATGGTTAGCAAAATGTTTGTCTTACTTCGACATTAAATTATTATGTAAAGTAAATGCAATATGAATGGGCAGGATTATAACCAATCAATCAATAAATCAATCAATCAATATAATCATTGATCATTAATGAGTCTGGCTGTTCCTAATATCTTATCTAAAATACTTTTTGTAAATAACACAAAAACTGACCATTTCAGGAAAAATCTTTGAGTGTAATGTGTACTTATAGTAGCCATACCAGAACCCAGTTTCCCAGCGACAAGCAAGTAGAAACATAGGGAGGTTCAAACGGGCCTGTTGACTTGTGGAGTGGAGGGTTGTGGGAGCCAGTCTCAGCCCTGTTCCCCGGCACGGCTCACATTTTCTGGGTGAACCTGTGTCCCGGGGCCCTGGGCCAGCTAGGCGGCTCTGTCTCATGTCTCAGGTCCTCACAGTTCACTGAGCCTTTTAAAATGAACACACCCACCAGGGGCACTCAGGCCCACTAACACAGACAGGGTAGTCTTGGCTCCCATCTGAGACACACACACATGCACACAAGCACACAAGCACGCACACACACACACACACACACGCACGCACGCACTCACACACACACACATACACACACACACACACACACACACACACACACACACACACACACACACATTTAATTAAGACACACTACACAAAAGAAGAAGAAACGTTTTATCTCCTGAGGCTGGCGGCATGACATGATTGTAGGCTACTTCTTGAAGACAGTCAGTTTGAGGCTATGTTTAATAATTAGCAGATTTGTGTATTATGGTTACTGGAGGGAAATGTCAAGAGTGGATCAGTTTTCTGACATGGCACACTCCAGTGAACATATGCATGGAGATCAAAGTGACCCCTGTGTCTACCACAGTGCATCCCCAACAGATCTGACAGTGCCCCCATTGTGCAACCCTGACCTGTTACTGATAATGGATAGCCACCACAGCCGCCCCCTTTGAGAACCAGTCACACACAGAGAGCCAGTTAGAGCTATGGCTGCAGTAGCTACCCCCCTGGATCATCATATATGACAACAGGTCAACTCTCATGTAGTATGACAGACAGGACTATGGATAATACACACAGTGCTGAGTCCTTGTATCTTCATGCAAGTGAATGTGATTCATTACAATTCACTAGATTCATAGCTTCCTCCCTGTTGCAGCCATTTCGGTCTGTAATCCCTCCCCCATATGACTGTTTATTTATTGTAATGCAGAAACTCTTGGAACATCAAAGAAAGGGAACAACTGAATGTGAGTTCCGCACATAGAAATGGTTCTCTGCAGTTGTTTGATATTTCTGCTGAAACAGCAATGCACAGGATTTGGTTTCCATCAGGTCAGAACTATTTCTCCCCCCACATCTGCCTCTTGTCTGTGTTTTCAATTCTACTATGTTTTAGTAACTTGATGGAACTTTAGATTAGTCTAAAACAGACTCCTTCAGGCTGGTGATAATTATTTTGTTTTGGTACTTGAATGGATCTGCGAACCTGTTCAGAAAGGTTTTATACCTGAAAGTGCTATTAGCATTCAGACAGTCTCAGAAAGTCTCCCTACCAGCCTTGCCTTTGCCCAAGGCTGATTATCTCTATGTCCTGCCCCTCTCAAAACAAGTTTGGATGATCAAGGCCAGAGCAGTAGTAAAGTAAACCAACATTGACCTTGTCATGAACTCTGTCTTCACTGTACCTTGGAGGTTGACACACATTATTGGCTCTGTGTATATTAGAGACCGATCCATGACAGGTTTGTGAATTATCACTGGCATGAATGTGTAAGATATACTGAAGGGCCGCTGGTGGCTCCATCTCACCCAGACTGACTCCCCTGTAGCAGAGACAGTGGGTGCATGAGGAGGTCAAAAATGCACAAGTTATCAAATGATCCCCAAAAGCTCCCCCATACCCCCCGCCTGGGCTTACAGAAACATGCCAGACTCCCACAACGCACCTTGCCTGCCAGCCTGCCAGCCCTGAGGGCTCCTCCAGACAGCTCAGGAATTTAGAATGGGGATCTGACAAGGCCTACAGCTGGGAGGGGAGTTTCTATCCTCCTCTGTTTCAGCTTCTTATTGTCTGGGACAGGGATCCTGGTGCACTCCATCTTCCTTTATCTTCCTCTGAATCACATGTTTGGATGCCCTGTTTGTTGGGGCTCAGGGGTCATAATCATAAGACATCACTGTCTGTCTTTCAGAGGAAAACTAGAATGTCACCACAACAAAGGTGCACCAAGCTGAAACATTACAGGAAAAAGGAGGGGCACAAAACAGAACTAATACTTCACCTCTCAGGGTGACCCTTGATGGAATTAAAATCTATTGATTTATATCATTCCATTAGATTGAGATGTTAAAGAAATTGTAAATGTAACACCAGTTTGTAAAGTTGAAGCAGCCAAGGCTGGGTCTGTACTGAGAAAGTTCCATAAGAGACAGTAGTTCAATTTTGTATAAAATAAAAATGAGACAAATGCCTCTTGCAATGTGAAGGTAAATATAGGTATGCTAATTATTTATTTATTACATAAACACGTGTTGCACCTTATTATTTAAGGTCTGGAAATTACCAACAACAACAATATCTAAAACACTAATTATTTTCATAATTACATTTGGAAATATTACTTGGAATAAATACCCTCAATATGCGAAGGGATGTTTTAGCCTTTAGGGTTTTATCACCATTCTCAGTTTAAAATCAATATTGACAATCCATCATTATACTGAGCCATGCATGTTGGTATGGTATGATATGGTGATGAACATAACCTATTAAAAACTGCAGTAATCATTTCGGATAATGGGAGATTATGAAGTTATTAACACATGAAAACCATCACTAACACATGGACAAAGTCAGATGCTTAGCGCTAATTATTACAGTAAGAAGTTACCACACTTCATTTTAATATGTGCGCATATTTCTAGAATGATTTCAGATAACATGGTTTTAACATGATTTTGATTAAGTACAAAAGGCTTACAAAATATTTACACGTAAATTTTTTTATCTAACCACTTCTAATCAATCCACAATTCCATTTGGAACATGATTGCAGTACAGGAAATTCGATTCCAGGGGGCAGTATTGAACTGGCAGAGATACATTTGTCCCCACTGCAGGTTGACTACAGAACAAATAAAATCCAATTTTATTGGTCACTTACACATATTTTGCAGATGTTATCATGGGTGTAGCGAAATGCAGACAAGACAGTAAATAATCAAACTCTTATCTATAGCTTAGGTAATATCACCACAAATATTTCACCACAAATGTACTGTTTCATGAACACTGTATCAGTAACACCCATGCAGAATCCTACTAGAGAATTAAGCTCTCAGGCCTTACTGTATTACCAACTTCTGGAGTGTAACATTTACATTTGATTGGTCATTATTTTCACCTTCCCTGTGGCAGGTAAATTAAGTAAGCCAATCTTGGAAGATACAGTGTGACAGGAATGTGTCACAGTGCCATTTCTGAAAATCACAAATTTGTTAGTAATAATATTCTTCACTTCCATCTTTAATTTGATAATTACCATTTTGACAAGCAAGACTATATCTCAAAGATGCATCTTGAAAGTAGTTCTAAGAATAATCTTCAATTCAGGTGAAGCAATTGTATTTTTCAGAAGGTAGGCCTTGTTGGATTTAAGAAGGAATGAAATGAGGGGTGTGTGGGGTGTGTCTTCCAACTCTGATGTTGAGCATGTTTTTAAATATATATATGAATCACTTTTCTCTCAATTAACTGGAGAGGGAGAGCAGCAGTATAGTATGATCATATGATTTCAAAACATTGTTTATGAAATTCATCGCACTGCTTATACAATCAAATATAAAAGCAACCCTTATTTTTTACTGCCTTGGCACAGCTAAGAACGTTCCTCTGTTCCACCCACTGCTTATTGTATTATCAAAATATGATTTTACATTTCTATGATTTTAATAAAACATTCACATAAAATTTCAAGTTTCAAGTTTTAATGTCACATCCACAAGTACAGTGAAATGCCTTTCTTGCAAGTTCTAAACCCAACAATGCAGTAGTAATAACAGTGTAATACTAAAAATAACAAGGTAGAACAAAAACACACGAGAAATAAAAATACACAAGAAAGTAACACAAGAAAGTAAACATACTATATACAGGGTCAGTCAGTCCCTGGATATTAGATAAGCCTAAAGTGAAAAAGATCACAAGGCCATATGACAACAAACAAGTTGCACAGTCAAACAAACAGAAAACAACAAAATACCCAGCTAATCATTGTCCTGGCTAGCTTCATTGTTGACAACAACATATTGTGAAAGCTGAAAAGCAGCTGAAAAGCAGCTGAAAAGCAGCTGAAAAGCAGCTGAAAAGCAGCTGAAAAGCAGCCAGCACAACAATGGTTAAAGACCGGGCCACAGCTGAGGCCACGACACTCGTCACATACAAACTCAGCCGGTGAGATGGACAGATGAGATGGAATGAGAAGATATTAGAGTAGAAGAGAGCAGGATATGGCTGGGCTGCAGATGAGGCCTGGCAGAGAGGGGCAGCTCCAGGGAGAATAGGCCAGCAGTACCATGCAGGTGGCTGGCTGGTTGGCTGGCTGGTGGCCCTCAGATGGGCCTGCCGCCAGCCTGGCCACGGGCCCCATCCCGACCTCCTGCTCTCTATGCAGCCCTTTGTGTTGCTGTAGGGTGGGCCAGACAAATTCATGTCTCATCATCATCACACACTGTGATAGCAGTGACTCAGCGAGTGTCAATATCTCCTGTCACCTGAATCAATAGTGATGACTGTATTACACAACACACGTGCCCGCGCACACACACACACACACACACACACACACACACACACACACACACACACACACACACACACACACACACACACACATGTACATGCACACGCTCATACACACACAAAATACTGATAAATACACAATTAAACAAAGGCTAGATATTGTCCTTGCAGTAATATATTCTTCTCATTTACATGAAGCCTTAAACTCAATTAGGAAGCAATATACCCATACAATGCAAAAATGTCGTTTGAAATGTCATGAGAATGTAATGTCTTTGGACTGGCTCTCACGGCTGATATCTGCAGATATCAGAGGATATCAGAGGAAGTGTCTCACCTTCTATTTGATTTTTCTCTATGCACACTCTACACACTCACTCACACACACTCAGACTGACATTACAACACACACACACACACTTCATTTGCTCACACATACATAACACACATACACATTATTACTGACTCTACACACACTCACATATAATCATCAGACACACTGCTGCTACTCTGTTTATCATATATCCTGATGCCTAGTCACCTATACATATCTACTTCTATCACTCCAGTATCCAGGGCCGGCCCGCTCATTAGGCAGGATTAGGCGGCCGCCTATGACGGCAGATTGACGTGGGCGGCATTTTCTGAGCTAAACTGACCAAGACCCACCTCTAACAACAAAACATTAAACCTCACATAATTCTGCTCCAAACAATGACAATTTCTCTCAACCAGTGGCAAATGGGCTTTTTAGGTGAGCGCTGATGCCGCCCTATGATAAACAGTGCCCACTTTGTCAAAGGCAGGGGTGCAAAATATTTTGCTTGTCCATTCCCAGCGCGCCTGTCCAGGGTGCTGTTGGAGAGAGCTGCGGTGCTCCACCAACTTTCCGTCAAAAAACTAATCTAACATAAATCATGTAGCAGATATAGGATATGGTAGAAAGAGTATGCAGCCTTTTCTGTAACCTACAGGCTGGAGATAACATGTATGAAAATGTAATGAGACGGACACTTTTAACATCATGCAGGTTTCTCCGATCAAATAGCCTAACCTAAATGACGTCCAATCAAATAAAAAATGAACTGTCATGTTAACAATCAGCATATCCTAAAAACAGGACAGGTCAAAGTAAAATGGACAATATGGAATGGACAATCACAATTGTTGTCCAGGAGATTCACCCCATTGTCATGATCAGGGGTTTCAAGTTTGTATCCATCAATTTTTGACAAGCTGATCATAGCAAAAAAGAAAATATGTCTGCTTTTCCCGCTGTGTAAACACATTGCAAATAGGCTGACAATAACTCCTAATAAAGTTGGGTTGCTGATATTCAGAGCTTAAATAGCCAAATTAATTAGTCACAGGAATCAGGACTAATAAAGCCAATGCAACGGACAGTTTTACAAATGGTGGGCCTACCACATGGATGGGCATTCATAAAATTCCATTGCAGCCGACAAGGTAGGCTACACCCCAGTAAGCACGAGCCGACGACTTTTGGACGTCTTTTTTTGGTGTTTTACAAATGGTAGGCTTGCCAAATAGATACTGAACTTCAATGTCTGGAAAATACATATTTTACATGTCTTTTCAACTTCATTTTGCTTACTGGGACTATTCTAGTTTTTTTTGGTTGGGGGGCATTTTTTGGTATCGCCTTGGGTGGCAGAAAGGCAAGGACTGGCCCTGCCAGTATCCGTGCACATTGTAAATACGGTATTTGCACTGACTCTGGAACTGACCCTGTTTATACAGTACCAGTCAAAAGTTTGGACACACCTGCTCATTCAAGGGTTTTTCTTTATTTTTACTATTTTCTACATTGTAGAATAATAGTGAAGACATCAAAACTATGAAATAACACATATGGAATCATGTAGTAACCAAAAAAGTTTTAACACATCCAAATATATTTTATATTTGAGATTCTTCAAATAGCCACCCTTTGCCTTGATGACAGCTTTGCACACTCTAGGCATTCTCTCAACCAGCTTCACCTGGAATGCTTTTCCAACAGTCTTGAAGGAGTTCCCATATGTGCTGAGCACTTGTTAGCTGCTTTTCCTCCACTCTGCCGTCCGACTCATCTCAAACCATCTCAATTGGGTTGAGGTCGGGGGATTGTGGAGGCCAGGTCAACTGATGCAGCACTCCATCACTCTCCTTCTAGGTAAAATAGCCCTTACACAGCTTGGAGGTGTGTTGGGTCATTGTCCTGTTGAAAAACTAATGATAGTCCCACTAAGCCCAAACCAGATGGGATGGCGTATCACTGCAGAATGCTGTGGTAGCCATGCTAGTTAAGTGTGCCTTGAATTCTAAATAAATCACAGACAGTGTCACCAGCAAAGCACCCCCACACTATAACACCTCCTCCTCCATGCTTTACGGTGGGAACTACACATGCAGAGATCATCCGTTCACCCACACCGCGTCTAGCAAAGACACGGTGGTTGGAACCATAAATCTCAAATTTGGACTCCAGACAATAAGGACACATTTCCACCGGTCCCATGTGCATTGCTCGTGTTTCTTGGCCCAAGCAAGTCTCTTCTTATTATTGGTGTCCTTTAGTCGTTGTTTCTCTGCAGCAATTCGACCATGAAGGCCTGATTCACACAGTCCCCTCTGAACAGTTGATGTTGAGATGTGTCTGGGACTTGAACTCTGTGAAGCATTTATTTGGGCTGCAATTTCTGAGGCTGGTAACTCTAATGAACTTATTCTCTGCAGCAGAGGTAACTCTGGGTCTTCCAATCCTGTGGTGGTCCTCATGAGTGCCAGCTTCATCATAGCGCTTGATTGTTTTTGCGACACTTTCTTTAAATTGTCCGTATTGACCTTCATGTCTTAAAGTAATGATGGACTGTCATTTAAAAAAAATTATTTGAGCTGTTCTTACCATAATATGGTATTTTACCAAATAGGGCTATCTTCTGTATACCACCCCTACCTTGTCACAACACAACTGATTGGCTCAAACGCATTAAGTTAACTTTTAACAAGACACACCTGTTAATTGAAATGCATTCCAGGTGACTACCTCATGAACCTGGTTGAGAAAATGGCAAGAGTGTGCAAAGCTGTCATCAAGGCAAAGGTTGGCTATTTGAATAATCTCAAATATAAACTATATTTTGATTTGTTTAACACTTTTTTGGTCACTATATGATTCCATATGTGTTATTTCATAGTTTTAATGTCTTCACTATTATTCTACAATGTAAAAAATTGTAAAAATAAAGAAAAACCCTTGAATGAGTAGGTGTGTCCAAACATCTCATGTGTTTTTGTTCTATTTGACTTTTTTCATAGTACTACTGATATTGAATACTGCATTGTTGGGAAAGAGGAAGCAATAAAGGCATTTCACTGTACTTGTGCACATGACAATACAACTTGAAACTTGAAACATTCCAAACAAGCAGGGAACCAGAATAACCCACTACTATTTGTTTTTCCTTCTGTGGCTGTGAAGCTACGAAAGAGACTGTACAGTATTTGTTACCTGAAATCCATGTTGGTGTGGTTTGATGGTTGTGAAGGAGGCATGAGGTTCATGTACTGTGGTCCCATGAGTGGACAGGACCTAATGAGAAGCAGGGGGGCCTGGGAGGTGGGAGGTGGGAGCTGGATGGGCCCTGGGGATGGGGTCACCCTGGGTTAACTATCAAAGATGAGGGCAAACCTATCCCTGTGGAAAAAGGCCCAAAAGAAAACATCACCCTGCACAAGCTAAGCCCTCCAAACAGAGCAGGGAGTTCCCAGCCATACAATAATTAATCCAATGCATTTTTTTCACCCTACTAACTCCTTACTGGTCACAGCCCACACGACTGGACACTGAGAAACTTTGGTCCAAAAACATATTGGTCTATTGAGACTAGAAAGTCATCATTCAGCCATCCTGTTAAGGATTTTGGTGGATCATTTGACATTTGGCACAATTGCTGTGTGTGATTGTTGTATAAAAAAGGCTTTTATCCTCTTTCTTTGTAAATACAATAGTTTGCTTTATATCAATTTGCACAAATATTTGTTTTCGTGGAAGAGCTGTATTACCCCATGTGTGTATTGCCAAGCCTTAACTTTTGAGAGCATTTCATGGTTTTCAACAAAACTACTGACCATAAGAAATTTATACATGTTTATTTCTCTGACTGTTTATTGAAATATATCTGAAGGAATGAATAAAGTATATATGGTTAACCATGGAGAAAATATGATAATAAATGTATTATAGAGTCTTGGAAAGATTCGTGTGGGGATTTCGAGAAACACCCAGCAAATGTGGAAACCACACAGTGATAGACAGTGAAAAACCATATGAAAATAAAGACAGATGTGGAAGCCCAACATTTAGCTTGACAGAAACAGTGGCAACAATGAAGTTGTCTAGACAGCTAGTTTTTATTAGATGAAAAGCTGGCTCTATTAATGCATTCTCTTGATTAAAGTCAAAAAAAAAAAAAAAAAAGTCAGAACCCAATCCACATTTCTGTGGATGTATAGTGTACTTTACTGTTTAAACTTTTAAACACAGTAAAGTGGCATTCACAATCCCAACATAACTCTTTCTTACAATGCTATTGCAATCTTTCAAACAAGCTTACTTCAAAATGTGACACAATCTGTGAATTTAACTCAAAACGATAATGCTGATTTTTATTGTTATCAACAGTTGTCATCACCTGTTATGAGACGTTGTTTTCTTGATGGCGTCAGGCAATGTAACTGTTATGACCACCACTCGATGAAGATTAAGTGCTTCTTATACAACTAGAATAGCGTTTCCTGAATCCATTGTCCACCATGGTCCAAGAGGGCATGCACCTGTCATGCTGTCACTGGGGCTGGCTGATTCATCAGTGTGGTCCAGCTAACATCACAATTCATAATATAATATAATATAATATGCCATTTAGCAGACGCTTTTATCCAAAGCGACTTACAGTCATGCGTGCATACATTTTTTTTGTGTATGGGGATCGAACCCACAATCTCAATTCATGTCAAACCCTCCATGGGACCACTGCATGGATATCAAGTGAACAGCTCCTCCCTATGTTCTGTGATGATGATAGAGGATCCCAACTGTACTGCTAACAAAACCCAACTTCCCAGCAGATCACTGGATGTTATGCATGAACAGTACCAGTCAAAGGTTTGGACACACCTACTCATTCAAGGGTTTTTCTTAATTTTTTACTATTTTCTACATTGTAGAATAATAGTGAAGACATCAAAACTGATGACAACTTTGCACACTCTTGGCATTTCTCTCAACCAGCTTCATGAGGAATGCTTTTACAACAGTCTTGAAGGAGTTCCCACATATGCTGAGCACATGTTGGTTGCTTTTCCTTCACTTTGCGGTCCAACTCATCCCAAACCATCTCAATTAGATTGAGGTCGGGTGATTGTGGTGGCCAGGTCATCTGAGGCAGCACTCTATCACTCTCATTGGTCAAATAGCCCTTACACATCCTGGAGGTGTGTTTTGGGTCATTGTCCTGTTGAAAAACAAATGATAGTCCCACTAAGCGCAAACCAGATGGGATGGCGTATCACTGTGGTAGCCATGCTGGTTAAGTGTGCCTTGAATTCTAAATAAATCACTGACAGTATCACCAGCAAAGCACACCATCACACCTTCTCCTCCATGCTTCACGGTGGGAACCACACATGTGGAGATCATCCGTTCACCTACTCTGCATCTCACAAAGACACGGCGGTTGGAACCAAAAATCTCAAATTTGGACTCATCAGACCAAAGGACAGATTTCCACCGGTCTAATGTCCATTGCTTGTGATTCTTGGCCGAAGCAAGTCTCTTCTTCTTATTGGTGTCCTTTAGTAGTGGTTTCTTTGCAGCAATTCGACCATGAAGGCCTGATTCACGCAGTCTCCTCTGAACAGTTGATGTTAAAATGTGTCTGTTACTTGAACTCTGTGAAGCATTTATTTGGGCTGCAATCTGAGGTGCAGTTAACTCTGATGAATTTATCCCCTGCAGCAGAGGTAACTCTGGGTCTTCCTTTCCTGAGGCGGTCCCATTGAGAGCCAGTTTCATCATAGCGCTTGATGGTTTTTGCGACTGCACTTGAAGAAACTTTCACAAAGTTCTTGACATTTTCCGGATTGACTGCCCTTCATGCCTTAAAGTAATGATGGACTGTAGTTTCTCTTTGCTTATTTGAGCTGTTCTTGCCATAATATGGACTTGGTCTTTTACCAAATAGGGCTATCTTCTGTATACCACCCCTACCTTGTCACAACACAACTGATTGGCTCAAACGCATTTCCTTTTAACAAGGCACACCTGTTAATTGAAATGCATTCTAGCTTACTACATCATGAAGCTGGTTGAGAGAATGCCAAGAGTGTGCAAAGCTTTCATCAAGGCAAAGGGTGGCTACTTTAAAGAATCTCAAATATAACATATATTTAAATTTGTTTAACACTTTTTTGGTTACTACATGATTCCATATGTGTTATTTCATAGTTTTGATGTCTTCACTATTATTCTACAATGTTGAAAATAGTAAAAATAAAGACAAACCCTGAAATGAGTAGGTGTGTGCAATATGTTGACTGGTACTGTATATGTACCCATACTATAGATAAGATACTATAGATAAGACCCCCCCACACACACACAACACATAACACAAACACACAGGCACACAGCAGCCTTTACTCACTGTCTCACATCTAGTCTTTTTCAACACCTGCCATTGACACTCCCTACTAGAAGGCCCCTTAAAGAGAATCTCTTTCATCACAGCAACACATTAGTCTCATTCCACATGTCCAGACAGAGGTAGCACTGCTAATGGGGTTGTAATAATTGTCAAATGGGTTACAGGTCCTTGGGCAGAGGCAGTAAAGTCACATCATTGAGACACTGCTTGTCTGACAGCTCACTGCATGGTTCTACCTACTATAAAACTATGAACATGCAAGAACCTTCTGATGAATATGTCTGCTTTATTCTTTATATTTGTCTTGAGTCGACTTGCTTTTCATTGTGGTTGCCTTAACCACATGAAAAAATACTGTAGTTCAAAATACTGTAGTGTTTCTGCAGAATGTAGTATATACTATAGTAATTACTGTAGTGTTTTTGTGGACTGTAATATAATGTAGTATTTACTGTAGTGATTTTGCAGATATTACTGTAGAATAGTATAGTATTTACAGTTTACTATGTATAAATACTGTAGTATTACTATAGTAAAACATTTGTAGTATATACTATAGTAATATATGTAGTGTTTTTGCAGACTGTAGTATACTGTAATATTTACTATAGTGTTTTAGCAGACATTATTGTAGTATACTGTAGTGTTTTTGCAGTCCTTACTGTAGTATTTACTACAGTTTTGGTTATCTTTAGAAGTGGATTCTTTCTCCTTGAGAAAACCTACTGGACACATACTAAAAGACCAAATGTTGACCGACCGACCGACAATCTGATAGTTCAGAGCTTCTGGTCTTTTCTATAATCTGTAGGTAATACAACATATGGTCTAACCTTGGCATGTAGGTTTCTCACTTATGGGTGGCACAAATTGGAATATGGGGGAGGGGAATGGGAAGGGTATATGCAAATTAACTGCTGGTATTACTGTAGTTAAAAAACTGTCATGCGTTTGCTGACTGTAGTGTTTTTGCAGACATTACTATAGTATTTACAGTAGTGTTTTTGCGGACTGTAGTACTCTGTTGTATTTACTGTAGTATTCTACAGTATACTACAACATTCTATAGTAAGTACTACATATGATCGAGGGATACTACAGTGTATAGTTTAGTAGAGTATTCTACAGTATACTACAGTTTACTACAGAATTATATAGTAAGTACTACAGAATACTACAGTCCGCAAAAACAATACAGTAAAGACTATAGTAAACTGTTGTATTTTTCATGTGGGTAGAGCCATAAGAAATATGTTTAGACAAGTACAAAATGTATGCGGGTAGGACCTTTCTTTCCCCAATATGTCAAATGAATCAGCAAAGAGTACAACTGTGAAGTAATGCAGGCTGTTAAAGACTTTAGTTATTGGTTATTCGAAATGATCATAATGAGTATACTAGATCAGCGGTTCTTCATCGTCCAGTCAACATGGAGGAAAAAGTGAAACCAATAGCCATTGAGACATCGCTCAGCACTTGTAGCCTACTGGGTCCTAAAGCACCAGTAATGTGTTGTTTCTATATGTCCAATGCTGATTAGTTTATTGTTTTAGAGCAGGGCTCCTCCTGCTGAGATCATTAACAGCTTTAAATTGTTCTAGGCTGAACTCGTGCTGAAATCCAAGCTTCCAGACATCATTCATTAATTCAATTAGGCCACAATGACATAATTTGCTGGGGGAGCATTGTCGTAAACACTAAAGATGGCTGACACCTGTCTATGTTGATAGTGCAGGACAGTCGTACAGTCACATACTTTGCATATTTCTCTCTTAATTGTATTAATACCCGCATGGTCTATTAATGTTGTTCTGTCCAATTGCTGTGGTGACACAAATATGCCATGTTTGCCATCATCCCTGCAGTGTGAGTCTAGTTATGTTTGGCATACAACCTACTGCAGGGATAATGCAATATTAGATTATGTTCTCTTTCTTGTCAGGAGACCAAGAAGAGCACTAACAAATTATGTTATTATCTAATGATTCTTTATTTCTCTGTGAGAGATGAAATATTTGGGATACACATCATTCTGTAAGTGTATGTCAGATCTGCAGCTATTTTACAGACCTATGACTGGGCTAGCTGGACAGGGACAGTTACACTTTACTTTTACAAACAGTTTACGTGGACTTGAAGGATTAAATAATGTACTTCCCTCACCTCACACTGAGACAGCTTATTTTTTGAATCTTCTTCCAGACAGTTTGAACACAAACTTTAAGACAGTGAAGAGGCAACCCAATGTTTCCAGGGCAACTTGACAAGAAATGACATGCACCTTCAAAGGGACAGCCAAAGGCAAGGGGTTTGTGGGTAGCCTTTCCCCCCTGAGCGATGGTAGCTCATTCCAGGCTGGCTGGGAACACAGCCCTCTCTCTGTCAGGGCTTGCTGCCTTCACCTGAGCCTCCTGCTCCCTCCCAGAAGGCTGCTGCTGCTGCATCACATTGTTTTCCTCCTCTCAGAGGCAAATCAGGTGATCCAGTCACACAGTGATTGACACCACCGCTGTGCATCTCAACAAGAGGATTGGATCAGCTCAAGAAGTAAAAGTCATTTAAAATGTTGTTTTTAGGAGCTAATACAGAGTAGTTGTTTCTGAGTAATATGCAGACATCATAAAACTATGAAACAAGAGCTTTATAAAGCATGGGTAATGTTAATGTTAAGTAAATCTTTCTCAAACTCCTTCTCCAATAATATTTTCATTAAGAGAAAAGCTATAACATAAAGACATAAAACAGTGTGTTACTTATCCTAATTCATGGCACTGCTTAGAGCTTAGCGCTCAACACCATGTAGCTTGTCAGGCCTCCCTTTTCAGCAGAGGAAGTCAACAGAGAATTTTCAATCAGGAGGGTACAGGGAGTCTGATGACATGCAGGGAGGTGGGTGATAGAGCCATGTACCTCCACACCACCTTGGGAGAGAACCAGTGAATGCCCGGAACGAACCGATCCATCGTGACCTTGACTTTCCATTGCCTGCTCTGCCTCACTGATGTGAGGGTCTGACAAGCGAGGAGGAGTAGGACTAGAGGGAGGGTCTGTGAAACTCAAGCCTCACACACACACATGCATGCACACACACACATACACGCACGGCGGCCACAGCCGGATGAGTGGTCTGCTGCACACATCAACACACCAAGAAAATGTACACATAAAACCTGTTTACACAAGACCGGGCAGGGCGGTACTGGTGGGTCCAGAGGCTGGGGCTGAGGCTGAGGCTGGGGCTGAGGCTGGGGCAGTGCAGGTCACCAAAGCCTCTACAGCCTCTTCAGAAAAACACCACAACTCTATGTTCTGCTCTGGTAGGTCCACTTAGGTTGTAAGGTAATCAATATCAGCACATAAGGGTCATTCTGGGATGTCACAACCTTTGATATCTGTGCTAGGATGTAATCTGGAGCCAGAGATTATTGCTCCTGCTAAAAACATATACTATAGAAAATGATCATGCATCCTCATCCTAACACTGACAGCTAAACAGTCAATGAGATGGAGGTTTACATAACATGGTGATCAATGAAACATCAAATTATTTGACATGCTGTACATGTTGTGGTGTTCTAGGTCTAAATTTTGACATGGATCTATTGAAATAAATATGTTATTACACCCACCAGTTAATCTAAAAAATCTATCTTCATTAAACGGAGAAGACGAACAATAGCAACACTTAACTTCACCAGACTCAGAGACATTGAAAAAATGCAATTTCTCTCCAAAACTACCCCATAGTTAATTATTAAACCATGACATTTAAGAAAGCCCACAAAAATCCATATAGTGAATGTACTAACCTTTTGAAGAAAAGTCTGGCAGGGCTGTTCATCTGAGGTTAATTTGGGATGTTTAAAGCCTTATAATAAAGCTGTCAAAGCCAGTCAAAAGCTGCCCATCTGAGAATATTGGTCATCTGGTGTGATGCTTCGGTTGGTCAGCTGAGAGAAGAAGGTACTGGGGTTCAGTCAGGCCTCTGATACAGTCAATACAGTCTGGGAGGCCTCACTATACATCCATCCATCTTATGAGACATGTATGGAAAAAACATTCACTTTCACATTAAAATAATAGCATTGATGTCCTGACAAAAACACTGGAGCCTTCATAATATCTCAGAGAAGTTCAGAGGGAAGGGCATGCAAGTGACAGTGGTAGGGACCTCTATCCTCTTGGAGAATACACCCATTATCAGATAGGTCACATAGGTCAGACATAGATCACACAGGGTGACGTGACAAGGTCCAGAATCCAGCCCACAAGTCATTAGGTTTGCACTGTTAAAGAATAGCTTTGTCACTGCAACTGGAGTTAAGCATGATTCCAGTGTGGGGTTTAACGAGGGCTTAAATAATTGAGGTCAGCCAATTAGATTTTTGTGGATTCATTGCATGACTTGTCTGGGTGTAGTTAATCCCTTGGACCATTTCACTTAAACATGGCCCAAAGGTCCTTACTACTGTAGCCACTCCCCTCAGAATGCCACACAGTATGGCTCACACTGCCGCTGACGTTGTAAAGCGTGGAAAGGAAGCCCCTCATCGCTCTCTGTAAAAGAAGTATCCCTCCTGCCCTTGTTTGGAAATTGAATTATTTATACAGACCTAAGGACATTCTTCTAAAACTGCAAGAATGGTCGATACAGTGCCTTGCAAAAGTATTCATCCCCCTTGGCGTTTTTCCTATTTTGTTGCATTACAACCTGTAATTTAAATGGATTTTTTTTGGGATTTAATGTAATGGACATACACAAAATAGTCCAAATTGGTGAAGTGGAATGAAAAAAATTACTTGCTTCAAAAAATTCTAAAAAATAAATAACAGAAAAGTGGTGCGTGTATATGTATTCACCCCCTTTGCCATGAAGCCCCTAAATAAGATCTGGTGCAACCAATTACCTTCAGAAGTCACATAATTAGTTAAATAAAGTCCACCTGTGTGCACTCTAAGTGTCACATGATCTGTCACATGATCTCAGTATATATACACCTGTTCTGAAAGGCCCCAGAGTCTGCAACACCACTAAGCAAGGGGCACTACCAAGAAAGCGGCACCATGAAGACCAAGGAGCTCTCCAAACAGGTCAGGGACAAAGTTGTGGAGAAGTACAGATCAGGGTTGGGTTATAAAAAAATATCACAAACTTTTAACATCCCACAGAGCACCATTAAATCCATTCTTAAAAAATTGAAAGAATATGGCACCACAACAAACCTGCCAAGAGAGGGCCACCCACCAAAACTCACAGACCAGGCAAGGAGGGCATTAATCAGAGAGGCAACAAAGAGACCAAAGATCACACTGAAGGAGCTGCAAAGTTACACAGCGGAGATTGGAGTATCTGTCCATAGGACCACTTTAAGCCGTACACTCCACAGAGCTGGGCTTTACAGAAGAGTGGCCAGAAAAAACCATTGCTTAAAGAAAAAAATGAGCAAACATGTGGGAGACTCCCCAAACATATGGAAGAAGGTACTCTGGTCAGATGAGACTACAATTGAGCTTTTTGGCCATCAAGGAAAACGCTATGTCTGGCGCAAACCCAACACCTCTCATCACCCCGAGAACACCATCCCCACAGTGAAGCATGGTGGTGGCAGCATCATGCTGTGGGGATGTTTTCCATCAGCAGGGACTGGGAAATTGGTCAGAATTGAAGGAATGATGGATGGCGCTAAATACAGGGACATTCTTGAGGGAAACCTGTTTCAGTCTTTCAGAGATTTGAGACTAGGACGGAGGTTCACCTTCAAGCAGGACAATGACCCTAAGCATACTGCTAAAGCAACACTTGAGTGGTTTAAGCGGAAACATTTAAATGTCTTGGAATGGCCTAGTCAAAGCCCAGACCTCAATCCAATTGAGAATCTGTGGTATGACTTAAAGATTGCTGTACACCAGCGGAACCCATCCAACTTGAAGGAGCTGGAGCAGTTTTGCCTTGAAGAATGGGCAAAAATCCCAGTGGCTAGATGTGCCAAGCTTATAGAGACATACCCTAAGAGACTTGCAGCTGTAATTGCTTCAAAAGGTGGCTCAACAAAGTATTGACTTTGGGGGGGTGAATAGTTATGCACGCTCAAGTTTTCAGTTTTTTTGTCTTTGTCTGTTTCACAAAAAAATATTTTTGGCATCTTCAAAGTGGTAGGCATGTTGTGTAAATCAAATGATACAACCCCCCCAAAAATCCATTTTAATTCCAGGTTGTAAGTCAACAAAATAGGAAGAATGCCAAGGGCGTGAATACTTTCGCAAGCCACTGTATATAAAGTAAGATAAAAGTCAATTATTTAATTGTTTAGAAGTTTATTGCAATTCTATCAGAGTACATTATTTCATTACATACTATACAGTGGGGGAAAAAAGTATTTAGTCAGCCACCAATTGTGCAAGTTCTCCCACTTAAAAAGATGAGAAAGGCCTGTAATTTTCATCATAGGTACACATCAACTATGACAGACAAAATGAGGGAAAAAAATTCAGAAAATCACATTGTAGGATTTTTTATGAATTTATTTGCAAATTATGGTGGAAAATAAGTATTTGGTCAATAACAAAAGTTTCTCAATACTTTGTTATATACCCTTTGTTGGCAATGACACAGGTCAAACGTTTTCTGTAAGTCTTCACAAGGTTTTCACATGCTATTGCTGGTATTTTGGCCCATTCCTCCATGCAGATCTCCTCTAGAGCAGTGATGTTTTGGGGCTGTCGCTGGGCAACACAGACTTTCAACTCCCTCCAAAGATTTTCTATGGGGTTGAGATCTGGAGACTGGCTAGGCCACTCCAGGACCTTGAAATGCTTCTTACGAAGCCACTCCTTCGTTGCCCGGGCGGTGTGTTTGGGATCATTGTCATGCTGAAAGACCCAGCCACGTTTCATCTTCAATGCCCTTGCTGATGGAAGGAGGTTTTCACTCAAAATCTCACGATACATGGCCGCATTCATTCTTTCCTTTACACGGATCAGTCGTCCTGGTCCCTTTGCAGAAAAACAGCCCCAAAGCATGATGTTTCCACCCCCATGCTTCACAGTAGGTATGGTGTTCTTTGGATGCAACTCAGCATTCTTTGTCCTCCAAATACGACGAGTTGAATTTTTACCAAAAAGTTATATTTTGGTTTCATCTGACCATATGACATTCTCCCAATCCTCTTCTGGATCATCCAAATGCACTCTAGCAAACTTCAGACGGGCCTGGACATGTACTGGCTTAAGCAGGGGGACACGTCTTGTACTGCAGGATTTGAGTCTCTGGCGGTGTAGTGTGTTACTGATGGTAGGCTTTGTTACTTTGGTCCCAGCTCTCTGCAGCTCATTCACTAGGTCCCCCCGTGTGGTTCTGGGATTTTTGCTCACCGTTCTTGTGATCATTTTGACCCCACGGGGTGAGATCTTGCGTGGAGCCCCAGATCGAGGGAGATTATCAGTGGTCTTGTATGTCTTCCATTTCCTAATAATTGCTCCCACAGTTGATTTCTTCAAACCAAGCTGCTTACCTATTGCAGATTCAGTCTTCCCAGCCTGGTGCAGGTCTACAATTTTGTTTCTGGTGTCCTTTGACAGCTCTTTGGTCTTGGCCATAGTGGAGTTTGGAGTGTGACTGTTTGAGGTTGTGGACATGTGTCTTTTATACTGATAACAAGTTCAAACAGGTGCCATTAATACAGGTAACGAGTGGAGGACAGAGGAGCCCCTTAAAGAAGAAGTTACAGGTCTGTGAGAGCCAGAAATATTGCTTGTTTGTAGGTGACCAAATACTTATTTTCCACCATAATTTGCAAATAAATTCATAAAAAATCCTACAATGTGATTTTCTGGATTTCTTTTTCTCAATTTGTCTGTCATAGTTGACGTGTACCTTTGATGAAAATTACAGGCCTCTCTCGTCTTTTTAAGTGGGAGAACTTGCACAATTGGTGGCTGACTAAATACTTTTTTCCCCCACTGTATGTGCAAAAGATGCTGCAAACTCGAGGCATCAGCTGATTTGAATGTTAAAGATTAGGAGAAAAATTATCACGGTGTCACTTCAATAGGTTTTGCACTCACCAGCTACAGATTTAATATTTTTCAAAGACCTTTGGGCATGAACAAAAATTTGAGCTAATTTATGTAAACAAATATAGACCTTAAGAACAGGCTTGCTTTTATAACTTCCCTCATAAAGAACAGGCAAACCCGTATTTTGAGAGCAAATGTATGTCTTACAAGTCAGCAATGGCCTCCAGGAAGCAGAGAAAAAGGGCCTCTTATTGGAGGTATTAAGCGTATGTAATAAATAGAAAATACATGACAGGATGTGCGCCAAATGCAGAATTCCTGCCAGTTTAGTTTACCAGTTATTGGCTGTTGACTTTAGGATTTACTGTCTACGGCAAGTTCTATGCCTACAGTACCTGTGATTTATTAGCCAATGGCTAGTTCTGTCAAAACACCCAGGGGTGGAATATAGCAGAGAGCCCAAACACCTTGTCCTGTACTACATCTCAGGGTAACTGAAAGGTCTCTTCTACTTCCCAGAGGACTAGATGTGCTGTCTGGAGGGACCCAGTCTAATGCGAGCCAGTTATCTGACTCTTCCCTGCGCTGAGTGTGCCTGGACAAGTTGTCTCCTATTCAGTTTCAGCTATACAAGTGTGATAGGATCACAGAGTGCAGAAAGCATCGGGCTTTAACAGGCTATCAAATTAAACTGATTATGTCTCTCCGTTACATGAAGCCATTTTTTGAGAAGAGATTGAGACGGAATAAACACTTAAATAGAGCTCTTTATTTGACGGTTTGTAAACTGCCTGAGTAATATGAAACCGCAGACACACACTCCCTTCCAAGCCTTGTGGTTAACAGACAGCTTATGTAGAGAGACAAAGCGGTGACAGGTCTAATTCTATGTTCCTTTTTGACATATGCCCATCCAATACAACAGCAGAGGTGAGTTTTAATTGGTAAGAAGTTTGTTAGAACACTGCATAGTGTTCTAACAAACCTCTAATTAAAGTTAAGACCACAAGCAAGATAATAGGTTTTCCAATTAACTTTTCTTTATCCACATTGAATAGCCTTTCTTAGGTTACATAATAGGAGCAAAATACTGTCTGTCTGTATGTCCATTCTAATTAGACGCAGCAAATGGAAAACTCTTCCTCTACTCATTCTTATTCTATAAATTGAGGTCAACGGTCAAGAAATTGTTCTAGTTTGCAAGACATACAATTCCCACGAGGGAGTCCAAAAATGGCTGTGGCAAAAATGTGTTTGGGGATTGTAGGGCAGCATTAAAGGTGGATCTCCAGGAGGTTAGGGGTGCTGGCTTGTGTTAGCCCTGGAGGTTATCACTACCACATCCATTGCCCCTGGCCTCACCGTCCTCCTCAGACTTCAAACAGTCAGACTGCATTCCTCGGGCCATGTACCAATAAGGACTAATAATGCTGAAAAATGAAAAGCAAAACAGATGGTGTCCAATAGCGTGGGAGAATTACCGGGGCTATCCAAGGCTATATCTACACCTCTGGGCACGGAGAGGTAAATCCCATTCCATTTCTTTCACAGCAGAAGGACACATAGTTGACCAGCCTCTCACGACGTAAATGGTTTCATACAGTATCTGTGGAACAGTGTGGTGTTTTTGATTGACAGCCTGAACCAAAAGCTTCTCTGGGGGGGCGGTACCTGGCTGGATAGCAGGCTATGACCTCTCTATTTGGTGACAGCCACAGCACAGTCAGTCAGCCTCAGTCATGTGCTCATCACATTTAGGGCCCTTCAAGACTCTTTCTTCAAGAAAATGACTGGCTTGAAGAAAGTGTCAGAGTCAGACATTGGTTACCACCACTCTCCCTAACAGTTAACCACACACAATGAAAAGTGCTCAACAAAAACAGAGAGAAGCTCCTTTGGACTAGCGTTGAGAGCAGGGAGAACCAGATAGTGGTGAGCCCACAAAGGCCTGATTGTCTTTGGCCCAGCCTGTAATTAATTGTAAGGTTGGGAAATAATGGTGATAAAATATGCCTTAAAGGATCTAATTGCCTTAAAATATGCTGTGGATATGAAAACAATAGTCAGATAAAAACAATGTATTGTGGGATATTCAGAGCAAACCCAGTCATCTGTTACAGTAGATGAATTAATGAAGGGCCTCTACTGATTTGAGCGATGGAGAGAGGATGGTTGTAAGACACATAGTACTATCAATTGTCTCCAGACATGCTGTGTTCTTAAGAGGCCTGCTGCTAAGAATGTATCTAGCCATTCATTTAATACCTTGGATAAACGTATAGGAGAAAAAAAACAGGCCTACAATTGTCTCTCAGGTGGAAAATGTGGCATTTTTGTAATCTAATGAAAATATACTAATTTCCTAAGTGGTGCCAGAGCGGCAGTGGTGAAAATGTGTGAAAAGTCTAAGGAGGCCAACGGTTAACAGAGTGGAAATGTGTGTATGAGAGTTTGTGTGAGGGTGTGTGTGAGTGGTAGAGGTCAGCTCATGTTTCAGGAGTGGTGTTTTCTTGCCCAGGCCACCCCACTAGTCCCTCTCAGGGACTTCTCTGGGCTAGCTGAATCTCAGAGCAAGCAATGATACAGGCTGGCATTCAACCACTGCCTGTACTGTTTTGGCTTGATTAGTTCCGCTCTAATTTGAGAAGCTAGAATCTCAAGTTTGTGTTGATGATGAGCAGTACATTATTAATGACAATAATTAGGGAAGGTGAATGCATTCAACTGAAATGTGTCTTCCAATAAGCGGTTTGAAGTTTGAAATGACAGGATATGAAGGCACGGTGATGGAATAAGGAATTATGGTTGGGAAAAGCTTAAACAACCAGTAAATCATTTAGACCCAGAAGTGCCTAAGAGTGAAAATGTTTAAAATATTGTGATATTCACTAATATGATATAATATCTTAAAATAATGGAATCCAACATGAATAAACATGATGTCAACTCTGTACACTAAAGTACTATACAATACAATATATCACACTACATGCTTGTGTTTGCTGGTAACTGAGCTTTCAGTTGTCCTCAGAGCCCTACACTGTGGGTTCACCTGGCCTGATCTCTACTAGGTGAGGTCCTGACCAACTGTCTTTTTGAAATGCAAACGCACTGTGGGTGTGCCAGCTCCCTGTGTGTTTACTGTAAATGAGGCTCCTTTGTCATCCCAGTTTGCTGTGGCTTTCACTGTGTAATCCGCACACACGACTCAGCCCAATGAGCCCATCACCTCAACCGGCTTCCTGAGAGGAGTCATTATGAGGCATATGCACAGGACATAGCTCCTCACAGCTGGTTGAGGTGAATAAGTCCTTCCTAACATACTAATAATACCACACATATATACTGTATATTAGCTAATATTGTACCGTAGAAATGGCAACTGCATTTGGCTATTGGTAAGACTGTCATAGTGGAGAAATGACAGGAATTCAGCCAGAGGCCATAACTCTCATAGATTTACAAGCTGATATGGGTGGTACCCATTTCCCTGTCATTTGTAGCTGAAGACACTGAGGTGTTTGGGCTGAAGTGGTGATGTCAGCGATGCTCCTTTAAGGAGTGGCGGGATAATGCCAGAGTGACAGGGGAAGACGAACGACCCCATACCTTCCAACACCTGTGATGTCAGATCTCTGGGAAGAGATATACTACTCTACCAGAGATGGCAGGCTTTCAGCAGCTTACGCACACCACAAGCCCTCCAAGCCTCAGTCGTCACCATCACAGCAGTGGATCTTGCACGCCTTGTTCTTGCTGCTGTGGAGTTCTCCTCAGGTAGACATTTATTTAATACCTGTGAAACTATGAACAAAAACTCACTCACTCACACACTCTCATGTATGCTGTGCATGAAGCACACAAGCAAACACACAGAAAAAAAAAGAAAGGGCAGCTACTACCCAATGATGATACAAAAAAAATCGAAGTGAACATCCTGATCGCAGCAGCTAAATGCTAAACGAATATACATACACATGTGATTCACTGTTTGCAGAATGTCAACCTGCAGCCATAGAAGGCCATCGAATGGGAGGACAAGGAGGACTATAAAATCGGATTGACAGAAGTATCACCACATTTAGTATGATAAGATAGAGCTCAGATAACCCCTCATGATTAGAAGAGACTGTAGGCAGTAAGCAGGAGGCAAAGCCTGGCTCTGGAGGAAGTGTCAGCTTGCCTGACCGCATTGAGGAGCTGTCAGGGAGATGAACGATCACCCAGGTGGTATCTAGCCTACATTCAAGCAGCTGCTGGGGGTGTGTCTGGAGCCTACTCAAGCCATGCTACAGTATCCTGCTCATATCTCGGTCACCCAAACTACCCATCTCCCACTCTCCCTCTCTCCCTCTCTCTCTCTCTCTCTCTCTCTCTCTCATCCTCTCTATCTTTCTCTCTCTCTCCGTCTCTCTCTCTCTCCCCTCTCTCGCTCTCTCCCCTCTCTCTCAATTCAATTTCAATTTCAATTTAAGGGCTTTATTGGCATGGGAAACATATGTTAACATTGCCAAAGCAAGTGAAGTAGACAGTAAACAAAAGTGAAATAAACAATAAATATTAACAGTAAACATTACACTCAGAAGTTCCAAAAGAATAAAGACATTTCAAATGTCATATTATGTATATATATATAGTGTTGTAACAATGTGCAAATAGTTAAAGTACAAATGGGAAAATAAATAAACATAAATATGGGTTGTATTTACAATGGTGTTTGTTCTTCACTGGTTGCCCTTTTCTTGTGGCAACAGGTCACAAATCTTGCTGCTGTGATGGTACACTGTGGTTTTTCACCCAGTAGATAAGGGAGTTTATCAAAATTGGGTTTGTTTTTTAATTCTTTGTGGATCTCTGTAATCTGAGGGAAATATGTGTCTCTAATATGGTCATACATTTGGCAGGAGGTTAGGAAGTGCAGCTCAGTTTCCACCTCATTTTTTGGGCTGTGTGCACATAGCCTGTCTTCTCTTGAGAGCCAGGTCTGCCTACGGCGGCCTTTCTCAATATCAAGGCTATGCTCACTGACTCTGTACATAGTCAAAGCTTTCCTTAAGTTTGGGTCAGTCACAGTGGTCAGGTATTCTGCCACTGTGTACTCTCTGTTTAGAGCCAAATAGCATTCTAGTTTGCTCTGTTTTTTTGTTAATTCTTTCCAATGTGTCAAGTAATTCTCTTTTTGTTTTCTCATGATTTGGTTGGGTCTAATTGTGTTGTTGTTGTTGTCCTGGGGCTCTGTGGGGTCTGTTTGTGTTTGTGAACAGAGCCCCAGGACCAGCTTACTTAGGGGACTCTTCTCCAAGTTCATCTCTTTGTAGGTGATGGCTTTGTTATGGAAGGTTTGGGAATCGCTTCCTTTTAAGTGGTTATAGAATTTAACGGCTCTTTTCTGGAATTTGATAATTATTTTGGAACACCATTATTTTTGTCTTACTGAGATTTACTGTCGGGGCCCAGGTCTGACAGAATCTGTGCAGAAGATCTAGGTGCTGCTGTAGGCCCTCCTTGGTTGGTGACAGAAGCACCAGATCATCAGCAAACAGTAGACATTTGACTTCAGATTCTAGTAGGGTGAGGCCGGGTGCTGCAGACTGTTCTAGTGCCCTCGCCAATTTGTTTATATATATGTTGAAGAGGGTGGGACTTAAACTGCATCCCTGTCTCACCCCACGGCCCTGTGGAAAGAAATGTGTGTGTTTTTTGCCAATTTTAACCGCACACTTGTTGTTTGTGTACATGGATTTTATAATGTTGTATGTTTTTCCCTCAACCCCACTTTCCATTCATTTGTATAGCAGACCCTCATGCCAAATTGAGTCAAAAGCTTTTTTGAAATCAACAAAGCATGAGAAGACTTTGCCTTTGTTTTGGTTGGTTTGTTTGTCAATTAGGGTGTGCAGGGTGAATACGTGGTCTGTTGTAAGGTAATTTGGTAAAAAGCCAATTTGACATTTACTCAGTACATTGTTTTCATTGAGGAAATGAAATAGTCTGCGGTTAATGATAATGCAGAGGATTTTCCCAAGGTTGCTGTTGATGCATATCCAACGGTAGTTATTGGGTCAAATTTGTCTCCACTTGGGGTGATCAGTCCTTGGTTCCAAATATTGGGGAAGATGCCAGAGCTAAGGATGATGTAAAAAAGTTTAAGTATAGCCAATTGGAATTTGTGGTCTGTATATTTTATAATTTCATTGAGGATAACATCAACACCACAGGCCTTTTTGGGTTGGAGGGTTTGTATTTTGTCCTGTAGTTCATTCAATGTAATTGGAGAATCCAGTGGGTTCTGGTAGTCTTTAATAGTTGATTCTAAGATTTGCATTTGATCATGTATATTATTTTGCTGTTTGTTCTTTTCCGTAGTGTATTTCTGTATTGTTTTAGTGATTCACCATAGTGAAGGCGTAGGCTCAGGTTTTCTGGGTCTCTATATTTTTGGTTGGATAGGTTTCTCAATTTCTTTCTTAGGTTTTTGCATTCTTCATCAAACCATTTGTCACTGTTACAAGATTTTTTGATTTGATAGGGAAGCTGAGAGATCAAATATACTGTTTAGGTTTTCTACTGCCAAGTTTACAACTTCACTATTACAGTGGAACGTTTTGTCCAGGAAGTTGTCTAAAAGGGATTGAATTTGTTGTTGCCTAATTGTTTTTTGGTAGGTTTCGACACTACTTTCCTTCCATCTATAGCATTTCTTAACATTATTCAGTTCCTTTGGCTTTGATGCCTCATAATTGAGTATTGCTCTGTTCAAGTAGACTGTGATTTTGCTGTGGTCTGATAGGGGTGTCAGTGGGCTGACTGTGAACGCTCTGAGAGACTCTGGGTTGAGGTCAGTGATAAAGTAGTCTACAGTACTACTGCCAAGAGATGAGCTATAGGTGTACCTACCATAGGAGTCCCCTCAAAGCCTACCATTGACTATGTACATACCCAGCATGCGACAGAGCTGCAGGAGTTGTGACACGTTTTTGTTGGTTATGTTGTCGTAGTTGTGCCTAGGGGGGTATATGGGGGAGAGAATGCTGTCACCTCCAGGTAGGTGTTTGTCCCCCTGTGTGCTGAGGGTGTCAGGTTCTTGTCCAGTTCTGGCATTTAGGTCGCCACAGACTAGCACATGTCCTGGGTCTGGAAATGATTGATTTTCCCTTCCAGGACGGAGAAGCTGTCTTCATTAAAGTATGGGGATTCTAGTGGGGGGATATAGGTAGCACACAGGAGGAAATTTTCTCTGTTGAGAAAATGTCCTTTTGAATTTCTAGCCAAATGTAAAATATTCCTGTTTTGATTAATTTAATAAAGTGAGTTAGGTCTGCTCTACACCAAATTAGCATACCCCCTGAGTCCCTTCCCTGTTTCACACCTTGTAGTTTGGTGGATGGGACTACCAGCTCTCTGTAACCAGTGGGTCCGTCTCCTCTATACCATGTTTCTTGTAGGATGACAATGTCTGTATTTCCGATTTCTTTGGTGAAGTCCAGGTTCCTGCTCTTTAGGCCAAAGGCAGATGACCTCAGGCCTGGGATATTCCAGGATGAAATAATGAAGGCTTTGTGTTCCATAAAGTGTCTAATGTTGTTGGTCATGTGGTTTGGCCTCAGGCCAGTAATTATGCTCTCTCTCCTCTCTCTCTCTCCCTCTTTCTCTCTCTCTCTCCCCCTCTCTCTCTCCCCCCCCTCTCTCTCTCCCTCTCTCAATAAAATAATAAATGAACATGGTTGCAATTGCAAATTTCATCCATTCATACAGTTTAATAAAAAATAAAATAAAAACTTGAGTTCAGTCTCTTGAACAATTACTATACAATGAAAATACACAATACAATGTTGAATTTGCTATTATGAGTTTCAGTCTTTTGAGTACAACTTTGTTTTAGTGTAGCACGAATTAAGCTATTATCAGGAGAAGGAAATATTGTTTATTCAATGAACCAATCGACTTTGGTCAGTTAGCCATTTCTTAACATTCAGAATTTACATTTCACATGTTCTCAAGTCTGTACGAAATAAATAGCACAATTTTGCTCATTTACAGCTTGGCTGAAAAAAAGGGTTATGGTTGGTTCATAATTAAATGGCATACAAATTAATTTGATAATCATGTACTCACCAGTGGAGGCTGCTGAGGGGAGGACGCTTATGATAATGGCTGGAATGGAGTTTAATGGCTGGAATGGAGTGAATGGAATGGTATCAAACACATGACATATGTGTTTGCTAACATTCCATTGACTCCATTCCAGCCATTATTATGACCCATCCTCCCCTCAATAGCCTCCACTGGTACTCACTAGTTACATCACAAAATATTATCCTTTTAAATAAAGCTTTTCAGATTCATAAGTAACTTCAAGAGCATGTTGTAGTTAAATAAATAGAATGTTTTCCATTTTAACATGCACAACCAATCTGTTTGGGAAAGTATTTACACTAAACAGACACTACACTCCATATTTCTTTTTCTAAAGGTGAATATGTCTACGCTCTTTCTCGGATGGACACACACTCACATCCTCTCTTGCGAACACACTGTCTATTTACTATGAACGCCATATATTCTCTTTAGGGCTACAACTATCAATGTGAATGCATTATAAAGAGGAAATGGAGTTCAAAACAGCATTCTGACATCTCAATAATTCACATTATTTTTTTTAAGGGTTTTTCACTTTTATGGTCATAGGATTAACTATGGAGTCATGCATTATGAGAACTGGTAGGCCTGTAGTATTTGGTTAGAGGTTTTTAAATCAGTGGCTCCATGAATTTTCTTTAGGTGGACAAAGAAATATGTGCTACTTCTGTGACAGTAATATACAAATATGCTACCAATAATCTCTAGAAAGGAGAAGAAAATAGTATTTTCCCAAGTAACCTCAGTTGAGAAACTAGTTTCTCTCTCTTTGAGTCCATTGTCTGCAAATGATCCAGGAGTCATTGGAAGAGGTTGTTGCTTATGCCTTGTCCATAGCAGTGTGGAAACTCCTTGATGTGAAGCAGTTGAGGAAGTTGAGAAGCAGAGTTTGTGGATGATCTGCTATATTACGTAACATAATTTCTGTATGTGGTTCTTTCATGATGCAAAGTAAGAGTTCTGCATGGAATAGAGTCGGTCAATGGGTCCCACACGTGCTTGCATGTTCACTTCCGAAGATGCCATGAAGCAGTCACTGAGGCTGGTTAAAGATGTGTCACTGTCTATGTCATGGAAAATTGAGTCATTACCTGTAAAGAGAAAGAGAAAAATAAGTTGCAAGAATATAATCATGTACAGTAAAAAAATAAATATGCATGGGGCATTGAATAAAAGCAAACTGCAACTTCCAATTGCAATGATAATACATCTGATATACTGTATTTATGACTGTCTTGAAAAGTGATAATTGTTAGTCTTGAATCCCACTTTGAATGATTGTTATTACATGCTAGTGTAATTCTGAAAACTGTTTTGACAATAACTCTCTGAAGGCATTGTCCTGCCTCTCTGGGACACTTACTATGGAACTGAGAGGAACATGTCAACAAAGAACTTAATATGCATTTCATAATTTCTTGTCCTATTATTTTCCTTGCGGGAATTGTTAACTTTATTGCACTCCAGATTTTAATGACGCTGACGGGGACAGAGTGATGAAGAGACATATCGTTTAATGTGTTGGCAATATCATCCTTCCCTCTATTTATCCCATAAAAACAGAGAGAGTGTGATGAGACTGGGACTTTGGGTGTTGCAATTGCAAGAAACAAAAAAGTGGTTTAAGAAAAGTATATAAAGTTCAGGAAGCTATCTTTATGGGGTTGGAGACACTGCTCAGAATTGTCTTCTAACAGTTTCACCCCGTGTAAGTAAAGGGAAGAATAAAATAAGAGATTCAAAATTGATTAAAATATTTGTGTTTCTTGCTTGCAGCTGCATCCCTCTGATTGTCACATTAATCACATAATATGGTTATTTCCCATCGTGGCACATTATTCACTCATCATGGTCACCATTGTTTTGATTATAATTTACCGCGAGCCCTTTGGATTATCTAAAAGCTCTTCACATAGTCCGCAATGCAAACTGTTAGATAGCATAGCAGAGCATGTCACCAAACCCCATGCACAGAGAGAATATAGCGAGTGATTGTGGGGTGGGAGGAGGAGGGTAGTAGAAAACATGTTGGATTGATTAAAAAATGTACTTCAAAATAAACCAGTGGCCTGTGAGTATGTTTGTGTCATCTCATGTGGGAGGGGGGGGGGGGGTGCTTGTACTTTGTGCGAGCAGCCTAAACCAGGGGTCTGTGGCCTGAACACATGTCCCACACTGGGGAGCGTGTGAGGTTGAGTAGAGGGGCAGGAGGACTGATGCTCACCATATGGGTTCATGTGGTCCCCGGGCATCTGTGGGGGGGTGAGGCCCTGCTGGAAGGGGTCCGTACTGTAGCCGTTCTGATCCATGGCAACCAGCTGCTGCTGGGGAGGGGCCAGTGGTGTGAAGGAGTTCATCATGCCCTCCATCCGATTGGACATCACCTCTGTAACACAGCCAACCACATGGAGAAAGACTTTACATTAAGACTGCTATCGAAGAGGCATTTATCTGATAAGCATTTTTCAGCTGGAAGGAAAGCCATCAACTCGAAATCTAATACAGAAACTAGACCAAGAGCACTGTCTCCATGGAAACCCTCCCTGCTCTGCTGTGGCCAAGGGAGATTCTCCCAGCATTTCCTGGTAGAAGGTTGCTCTTCACTCAGTGGTGAGTGGGATGCACACACAGCCCTTGTGGGTTTCAGTCTAGAGCCCACCACCCTGCACTTTCCTTTACAGTTGTGCGCCCTTGTGAAAAGATATCTGTCATTCATTTATTTTTATATGTTCTTGTGATTTTTTCTTGTTTAAGTTAACTGCACAGAATGGATTTGTTATCTTAAATACATACAATGCCTTCAGAAAGTATTCATACCCCTTGACTTATTCCACATTTTGTTATTACAGTCTGAATTTAAAATGGATGAAATCAAATAAAAAATCTACACACAATACCCCATAATGACAAAGTGAAAACATGTTTGATCATTGCTAGACAACCATTTTCAGGTCTTGCCATAGATTTTAAAGTAGTTTTAAGTCAAAACTGTAACTCGGCCACTCAGGAACATTCAATGTCTTCTTGGTAAGCAACTCCAGTGTAGATTTGGCCTTGTGTTTTAGGTTATTGTCCTGCTGAAAGGCATAGTCATCTCCCTGTGTCTGATGGAAAGCAGACTGAAGCAGGTTTTCCTCTAGGATTTTGCCTGTGCTTAGCTCCATTCCATTAATTTTTTATCCTGAAAAACTCCCCAGTCCTTCACCATTACAAGCATACCCTTAACATGATGCAGCCACCACTGTGCTTGAACATATGGAGTGGTACTCAGTAATGTGTTGTGTTGGATTTGCCCTAAACGTAACACTTTGTATTCAGGGCAAAAAGTTAATTGTTTTGCCAAATCTTTTTCAGTATTACTGTAGTGCCTTGTTGCAAACAAGATGCATGTTTTGGAATATGTTAATTCTGTACAGGCTTCCTTCTATTCACTCTGTCAATTAGGTTAGTATTGAGGAGTAACTACAATGTTCTTGATCCATCCTCATTTTTTTTGCTATCACAGCCATTAAACTGTGTAACTGGTGAAATCCCTGAGTGGTTTCCTTCCTCTCCGGCAACTAAGTTAGGATACACCATCCAAATTGTAATTAATAACTTCACCATAGTCAATGGGATATTCAGTGTCTGCTTTTTATTTGTTTTACCCATCTACCAATAGGTTGCCTTCTTTGTGAAACATTGGAAAACATTCATGTTCTTTGTGGTTGAATCTGTGTTTGAAAGTCACTGCTTGACTGAGGAACCTTACAGATAATTGTATGTGTGTGGGGTACAGAGGTGAGGTAGTCATAAAAAAAATAATGTTAAAACACTATTATTGCACACAGAGTGAGTCCATGCAACTTATTATGTGACTTGTTAAGCACATGTTTACTCCTGAATTTATTTAGGCTTGCCATAACAAAGGGGTTGAATACTTATTGACTCAAGACATTTTAGCTTTTCTTTTTTAATGAATGTGTAAAGATGTTGAAAAACATAATTACACTTTGACATTATGGGATATTGTGTGTAGGCCAGTGACAAAAAAATCTAAATTTATTCCATTTTAAATTCAGGCTGTAACACAACAAAATGGGGAAAAAGTAAAGGGGTATGAATACTTTCTGAAGGCACTGTATATCCTATCTCCTCCCATACTATCCTATCCACAGTATGCACTTTTGGGCAACAGCATTTCAGGGCATGACTACAAGCCTTTTCCTAGAGAGTTTGACAAAAGGTCCATAAATTAACACACCACGAGGTCAGTCTTACAAACTGGTCCATAAAATGAAAGCATTATTACATTAAGTTTATACTGTAACCGGAAATGATTCAATGAGCTTCATGGCTTTTCAGTACCAAGGCATTGTAGTTGTTCAGTAATACAATGTCAATGTAAGCCTTGGGATTTCCACAGTAAAGAAAGATAGAGCTGCTTTAGCTTGTAAAACTATAATTTCTCTAATGCAACATCTCTTAAATCGTGAATCTTATGTCTACTGTAAACTTTGTGTGTTTTCTTACCATACTGTGAGATCCTTCCTCCATAGTGGATGTATGCCTTTCCAATTGAGCTTTTGTCTATGACTGGATTGATATCATTACCACAATTTAATCTAAAAATCCCAATCTAATATGATTTGTAAACATTTTACAACTGCTTTAGGTATTATGCCTGGCGGTGTGTTACCATGGTATTATCTGCAATATTTTTTCATTTTCCTCTGTTTTTATTTGCCTTGAATTCTGAGAAGATTGTCTGTGAACACGTGTTGGTGTGGCTCTAACGCTGTGTGTGTATGACATCATTACAGGAGTGCAGTATCTGAACGGGGACGTGAGAGTTGGACCTGGCTACAGCATGCAGACTACAGTACTCACACAGGGCGGGTCATCTAATTTACAAGGATGCTTAACAGGGTTTGAGTTGTAAATCTCCCCACCCACACACACAGCTGACACGGTCTCTCCTGTACCACGCCTGACTGGGGCCACAGACGCTAGCTAGCCTCCTCCACCTCCGCACACCAGTGGACACTAGGGATAATATGAGTGAGGTCACACATGAGCAGAAGCCATTACGACCGTTCTACTCCCATGGTTCGCATGTTGCCTCAATGAATGCCATGTTTTGGAGTGGTTACACAGAGCTGTGGTTTACAGTAAGTGATTATCCTGCCTCTGTGCTTCTCATTGAAGTGCCATGCTACACGTTTAGCTGGCTGAAACATCATTTTCATTTCTGCTATGTGATAATCCCAGATCACAATTTAAACATCAAGTCAAATGCAAAATAACTGTCTAAAGTCATGGTAATAACAGCTGTTTTTAAACTACTGAAACAGCTATTGAAAACGATACTGGGACAGTGGTTATTGCCCTATTTCAGGCCGAACTGAAGGCTGTGTCCTGTACCTTGGCCAAGCCGTTGAGAATTTTGTTGTTCCTGTTGCTGCTGCTGTCTTCTTGCCAGCTTCTTCATCTGAAAAAAAGGAGACAGTTTTAAGTAACTCCCCAAACTAACATGTGCTCTTTTTAATTTGAAAACGATGCTCCTTGTTGCTCACCCCTGAGTGAACTACAGGAACACGTATCTGACTATACTTCATTATCAAAGGCTTTTGAAGATAATATCAAAAAAAGAGGTGGGTGTATACATCTAATGGAAGACTGAGGTAGATTTGCAAGCGTTGCACTTTAACTTTACAGAGTTGAAAGGAATGCAATGAAAAAGTTTAATTTATCGTTGATAGCTGTGGTGATTTGTTAGCTGTATTACAGTAATGTTTTGCTCATTCCAGCCAATCCATGTGTACCATTGCTGTTGCTACTTTGGTCTCTTGATTAGTAGCAAATAACATCATTATCTCAAATAACACTGCCTTTGGGGTGGTTATGCTCTCACCTTGGCTCTCTGGTTTTGAAACCACACCTGCACCACACGAACACTGAGGCCTGTCTCAGCAGCCAGAGTCTCCCTCACCTTTAATAGTCAACACAAAAGCATTTCAACATCACACAAGAAAACAAACTTAACTACAGATTGGAATCGTATGTGCTTTTTGAAAAACCTTTGGCATATATCCAAGTGGGCGCCTTGACTCTCTATTTGCTTTGATTTCAAATGTTGAATTAATGTGGTGGTCTTTTTGGACCTCTTGGTTACTGCCTCTTCAAAGCTTTGGACCGGGTGCAGTGAATGCTTTTAGGGCCTACGCTAAATGCAGTTCCTCTCTCTCAGAATGTCATTTGGCGCAGGGCAGGCGGGCTACGTTACCCTCTACCTCAGTTAACACAGACCAGAGTGCTGCTTGCCACTTCAAAGCACCGCTCTGAGGTGCTGGAGATTTTTAGATTTGAGAATTTTATTTGTAAAACTACTGTAGGCCTCATGGCATGCCTCCAATTCTAAACATGCCAGTCTGTCCAGGGGGATATTATAAAGTATTAGTATGGATTTGCATCGACCATATACTACAAAAACACCTCAAAGCAAGCTTAAAAGATTGATTTTGTTTCACAAAACCCAGGTTTCAGTTCACAATGTGTGGATAATGCAGCCATGCAGACATTTCAAATAGCTTTCCCAATGTAGGCCGTTCTTACAGTTCATTTTCTGTACATATACTTGTTCCTCAGCTACTTTTGTGCTCAAACTGAAGCCAGCTGTCTTCACGCAAGAGGTTAAATAGAGTGTTAGTTTTCACCTCTGTTCAGTGTTCAGTAGGCAGACAGTGGGATTACATGTGTCTGTCCTTCTGTCTGTCTGTCTGTCTGTCTGTCTGTCTGTCTGTCTGTCTGTCTGTCTGTCTGTCTGTCTGTCTGTCTGTCTGTCTGTCTGTTTGTCTGTCTGGTGAGAGTAGAGCTGCTGTGGTGGAGACCAGGTCATGTGGAGGACAGGAGAGGGCCTCACCTTTCTGCAGGGTTTGGATGACACCTCGAAGGAGGCTTTGAAAGCTCGTCTCTGCTGAGTGGTCAGAATGGTGCGGGGTCGCTTGGGTCTCCTTGGATCCTTCCCATCATCTCCCTTCCCCTGGCCACCCGTGCCTTTCTCCTGCTTGATATCCAGATCCTCATCGTCGCTTTTCTCTGCATGGAGATACAGACATTTTTCACCAATATCAGCATGAGTTTGAGCTGACAACATCCCTGACAGTCTACTGATAAATATATGTTTTTGTTCTTTTCAATTCCAAGAGATTCCGACTTCACAAGTGTATCCATAATGAATGGAGACACATGTGGTTTTAATACTTTCTTATCAATTTATTACAAAAACAATAGGCCACATGCACGATTAGACATTCAGAGGACTGTAGTTCTTACCAGAAAAGCATAATGGAAAATGCACATTTGTCATTAGATTTGACATTGTGTCATTGGTAATTCATTACACTGGCTGTTTTACACCAAATAAATCTTTGATAAGAATCCTACATAGCAGATCCACCACAACATGAAAAGGCAGCATGAGCACATATGGGAAATTCACTCAAGATATCAAAGGAAATGGGAAATATATATTTTAGAACCACACAAACTCAAAATAATAGGAAAATGCACATTGGGTCCCAACAGACAAAAATACTGAAGGGAGGCTATGCATAAAGAGTAAAATGAAGTATGAAAAAAAAAGAATGTATGCACTCACTAACTGTAAGTCACTCTGGATAAGAGCGTCTGCTAAATGACTAAAATGTAAATGTAAAATTGCAAAAAGTTACCAAAAGGTGGAAAGCTGATGTAGATTGTATTGTCTATGGTAATTGCATGTGTCCATAAAGGGATCTTGATGTTTCTCTCTATTGGCACACATTAAGTGCCATCTTAACCAACTAGCTAAATTGCTTTATCATCAAAATAGTCTGCTAATCTAATAAGCAATATCAGTGTAATAGAAAGATAATCATAATTATAACACTAAACATAATGGGTTTGAATCCTGTGTTGAATAATGTATCCCCAATGCATTAGTAAGATAATATAAGGCCTGTGTGAGTGAAAGGCGGTGTTCTCAGAAGCAGCAGCAATGTCAATTCAAGCAACAAATGATGTGGGCTTCCAGTGATTGCTTAGAGATGCATACATGATGGTTCTGTTCTGTCTGCTGTCATCTGGTTCTGATCATCTCTACTGTAAATAGTGTGGTGTAGTAGGCCAAACTGCATTTCTCCAGTTTATTTCAACATTCTGTCTGACATATACGTCAAAGTTATACTCTGTGCATGTCAACTCGGGAATTTTGGAGACCCTCCATAAACTGCCTGTGTGATTCACTGGGATAAAACGAAGAGCGGAAGTGAAACAAATATTCCTATAAGTTGACAAAAGTGTACACAGGCACAGATGCGTTTGACAAGTTCTCTGTCTTTGTGTTTAAATGAGAGCCAGATGGGTCTGAACAGTAAGGCTTGGTGAGATGCCTCATTGTATGGAGGTGAGGATGCAAGGAACACAGAGGAGCAGATAAGAGGTGCTCCGCTCGGCCCTCCGCAGAAAGGCCCCAAATCCTCCCATCAGTCACCATGATACACTGATTTAATTCCTTCCAGCACAACAGCCCGCCAACACAAGAACCCAACAGCCATTAATACAGATTGGCTTCTGCTCCCTGCCCATAATATTACTATTAGAATAAAATGAATCACAAAAAACTGGGGATCTCACCCAGAATATGTTTTTGAGATAAGATTTGGTCCTAGGAAAGGAAATAGTGCTACCTGAGTCGGAGTTGTCTGGGCTGACAGAACTGAGCAGGTCCTTCTCCTTCTCATAGTCACTCTTGCATAGCAGCTGGCCCTCCTTCAGGACAAACTCATCCCCTTTCCTCAGCTGCCGGTCACATACACAGCAGGAGAAGCAGTTTAAGTGGTACACACACTCCAGAGCACGCATCACAAATTCTGTGGGGGAGATCTTCTCCAGGCATCCGCTGCACTTGGTGGCAAACAATCTATGGAAGAAGATGAGAGAAAATCTAGCATTACTAATCACTGCATTGAAAACGTATGTAACATTAATATTATTATTTCATCACAGAATCTTATACTTAGTCTCCCTAGCTTGGCCTGTCACCATGGGCTTTTGATTAAGAGGGTTTGGGGGCAGGGGGCAGGCGGCTGTGGGCTGATCCTGTGGGCAGCCAGTACCAGTAAGTGATTCTTTTGACTGGAGCTCATGTGTTAAAGTGCCTAGGGTTGCCCCAGCCCCACGCCACTCCAACAGCGCTCGGTCATGGGTACCCAAATGCCTCTTAGCCTCAGACAGCTGGCCAACACTGGGTTCAGTCAGTTATAATGCTCAATTAGAATCAGCACATTAAAACCCTACACATGTCCTTTTCACCTTTTCACTTGTTTATCGTAATCACCGTTTCTCTGTCGGATTAGCATCTGATATATTTGGCCCTATGCAACTGTTGCAATGGGTTGTCAGCATGGTCTGTTGGAGTAATACCTTGGAACTGGAACATGCCCACTGTGTCCCCTCCCCATACTATTCTACACCCACTATATCTGTTTATTCATCTCCTCCTACTTATCAGACCTCATCTGGCCATCCTAAACCAGCCTCTATGGTACATTGCAACATTACCAGTACCCAGACAACACCTCCATCTTCCTTTCTATCCTTTCAGGAAGATGTCAAACTGTTTGTACTGTTTTATTGGTGGCTGGGAGAGTTTTTAATTCATGTGTTGTTGTTCAGAAGGAGCCCCATTAGCTGGAGCAAGGAGACAGAGAGTGTGGTTGATTTTGTCCAGCCATGAAGTTGGATTTACTAGCATGCTCTTTGTTTGCGTTGGTCTGGAGGACAGCTGGCAGCCGCCTATCTATTTGTGGTGAACATCTATTTCATTGTGCAAGGGAGCAATTGACATCATCTGCTGTTTCAGGACAGGGATGAGCGATAGTGATGAATATGTGTAAATATGAGGGGAGAGAAACCCAGGGAAGGTTTTGTCATGCTAATTTTATTGTAGATGCTGAATTAAAACTTATAGGGAGTTTGTGTCTGCCACACAGTTCAGTAGAGCAGCTGTTTGCATGGTTGAAACAAGATAGTACACGTTTGGTTGCTGTCTCTAGTCTCTACATCTCATATTAGGTCCATCATTGAGCTGCCATTTACTACAGATCAGACTGTACTACAAATCAGACTGGTTCTACACCAGTGGATGGGTAATTTTATAAGCTATCCAATAGTATCATCATCACAATCCTCATTACCATCAAAATCATTGATAATAGAGCAAATATGACATTTTCTTAATGGTTATAACCTCCAGATATAATGTTTAATACAAAATATGCCATTATTATCCAAAGTGGCGAACACATGTGACCTGAGCGGGAAAACAAGCCTCCAATCCTAAGATTGCCAACATCGCACTCCAACTTTTCTCACTATAATGGCAAAATAACAGAGATAACAGAATTAGCACACACAGGCTTTATGAAATCATTTCATCTTTCGTTTATTACAATACGTTAAGAAGATTATTATTAAACTATGGAAAAACCTAGAGGATAATCCCTTAAAAAATAACTTTTTGCAAACAAGCTGACTTCTTGTGAAAACAACCTGCTGACCTACATTACGCTTATCTGCTCAACAATGAAATTACTGTGATCGCAACAAAATATGGTATTCATATAACCTTAAAGATCACCTAATATGAATAGTCATGCATTATGCATCACAAGATAATAGTAGGGACATCAAACATCCATAATCCAAAGTCTACCACACAAAAGCGTACGTGTAAAACAAAAAGAGATCAGTTACACTGAAAGCCCTCGTGGATCAACCATGCAGTTGCTTGGAATATTAGCTATTGCTGTTTACACAAATCAAAATGTTCACCTCCTTTTTCAAAGATAGATCAATAATAATTCATAGCTTTAGAAAGATGGACTGTCTAACTGTTGCATGCTGGGATTGAGGGACATGGGGGGATGAATGTGTGGAGACCAGCCCAGAGGTCCAGCTCTAATGTTTAGCTAATGATTGGCGTCTTAGTCTGAGAGGATAAAGGCAGAGGAAATGACTTGTTAGTATGGTTTGATATGTCCCGGATTCCACATTCACCTTCAACCGCTCTCTCAAATCTTCTCACCCAGATGAAAACATTCTCATTCAGCCCCTTCTTTATTTTCTTTCTTGCCTCTCTGATTCTAATCTTGTAAGCCATTATTTTTCTATTTCCCCTCTCTGTCACTTTGCATTATTTTTGGTGCTGTAATTCCTATTTGTCCCTTCTGGAATCTTCCTGTCCCGCTTTGTCCTCTGGTCTAATCCGGACTTCTAGCCTGTTGTCGGCCCCTGTTCCCCATTCTCAGTGGGGTTCAGATGGAATATCCATGCATGACGCCCCTTCTATGGCAACCACACCTCCACAGGAAGGCAACAGCAACTTTTCGGATGGGCAGAGAGGGCCTTTCAGAAGCTGGCAGCAGAAGTAAATCCTTCTCTAAGGAACAAGGGGAATTAGCAGGGAGCACTGGACTAGAGATTTAACCCTACCTCTCTCCTTTGAAAGGCCCAGTCACTCCGACTCCCGCGGCTAGCCACAATCAAACAGAGAGGGGGTGGGTGGATGCGGTGCAGAGAAGAGAACCCAGCTCCCTGAATGACACAAGCACTGGATTGTGGAGGACCCTAATCCCACTTTAATACCTTTCCAAGTTCAGCTCCTAAAGAATGCTCTTTAAAACAACACCAGTGTGTGAGCAGTGAAGGCCGACCAGGGGGAGGCACGCCATTCAACCTCCCTAACATTACCTGATTAGCAGATAGAGGCCCAGGCGGTGGGGCGAACATGCCCACGGGAGACAGGGGAAAGACGTGGACTATGATGATTACGCTGATCCATAAAAATACTATAATAAACACATCAACTTGGTTGTGCTGACTCCAGACATAAGATGAACAGGGTCTGCAGTTTGTAGTGTAGGCTAAGCCTAATGGGGCAAGAGGGAAGAGATGCAACAGTTGTTGGGCCAGCATGGTTAGATTATTACTTTCATCCAAACGTAGAAATATGATTATAAACTGGGTGGTTCGAGCCCTGAATGCTGATTGGCTGACAGCCGTAGTATATCAGACCGTATACCACGGGTATAAAAAAAACTTCATTTTTACTGCTCTAATTATATTGGTAACCAGTTTATAATAGCAATAAGGCACCTCGGGTGTTTGTGGTATATTTCTAATATACCACGGCTAAGGGCTGTATCCAGGCACTCCGCATTGCGTCGTGCTTAAGAACAACCCTTAGCCGTGGTATTTTGGCCATATACCACACCTCCTCGGGCATTATTGCTTAATTATGACTCATAAGACAAAAAAATGACCAACTGACTCAATCAAAATCAATATCTGCTAAAGATCCATCAGTTTCTACTGCTGCCAATATGAACCCCTCTGAAGGCTGAGGTAGGACGTTTGTTGTGTGGTCACAGATAGAGCAGGGACCAAAAAGAGGACCACCAGCAGGATCCTCTGTCCCTGCTTTCGTTTGCAGTCAGGATCTGCTTTTCTCTCCTGCCACACCTGAGTGCACAGATCAGCCCATAAGACCCTCCTGTGTGGATCAATGATCACGATTCCAGCAGCAAAGTGTCAATATTTACCCAGACCTTCTCAGCATTGGACCTCATCACTAGAAGAAGAGATACTCTCAGCAGATACCTTTAAGAGGACTCCCAAGGGAATCATTATCTCCTTCCAATCCTTTGTCCACACAATTCCTCCTTCCATCCTTCCATCTCTTAGCACTCACCGTCTCTCTCTCTTCCCTCACTCTCTCCCTCTCTCTCTGTCATGTACACATTCTATCAGTTGAGATTTACAAGAACCGAGACTCTCACCTCGTTAGAGCAATGCACTATTACTACAGCATAGCATAGTTGTATTCGATATGGTGCAGCTATGAACCCTCAAAGCACCCCTTCAAATGGAGAAGACCAAACATTTTGACAAGCTTTGTCAGATAAAGATATTTCAAAAAATATCCCTGCATGGTTAAAGGCTAAGCAGTGCAGCTGAGAGGCCTCAGCCATGGGAGTGGTGGGTTTTCACCTCCCTGTTCCTCTTCTTTCTTTCTCCTGCTAAAGCCCGCTGGAGAAGTATGAACTTTCCCTTTGAACTGATTATAGGCAATTTAATAAAGTGTGACAACAACTTAAGCTTTCACCACATGTTGCCAATGATTTCCCACTAAAGACATTACTTTCAATGCTTCTGCCGCAGTGATAAGTATCAGTGTGAGTGGGTGAGCTAAAAGAGGAGGCCGGAGGAGAGAGAGGGGTATGGAGGAGTTTGTGGTTTGATAATCATGGTACATTTAGCAACACATGTTCTCGTATCACCTACTCCCCGTTTGCTATTGAATAACCAGAGAAATCCCATAACAATTTAGTGAAGAATAGCCCAGGCTATTATGTCCTGGCATCCCCTTCAAAAGAAAGAAAGGATCAGGATTAACCCACGGAACAGCTGTAAACTATCACTTTGAAGATCCTCCTTGTTTCACTAGGAAGCGGGTGGGCCTGTGAGGCTAGCCATGTCAATCAGCCAGACGTGAGAGATGAGGTGTATGGGCCAGGGTCACAGCCACAGGAAGGCCTCCGGACACTGATTGCAGACTGAGGACCTGTGGAGCGATCGGTCAACACCGCATGGCTGGAAGCTCATTGATTTATTTACAGGCTACATCTCTGGCTTGACCTTTCTCTCCAACTATCCATCTCCACTGCAGTCCAACAAGAGCCCAAGCCGCCGGTGTCCTGGAGACAAAGGAGAAGGGTGGAGGGAGAGAGGGTTGAGAAGGGGTAGACCAGAGGCCAAAGTTACTGATAAACAGCAGCTCCATAACAGCTCCGATAAACAGCAGCTCCATGGTAACTCTGCTCCAATGAAGACTGGAGTGTAACTGCGTGAATATGAGGATGAGGTTTACAGTTGAACAGATTTACTGGTTGTGGATGTATTTTCATGCAAAAATATTAGATATCCAGATGTTCTTTGGTGCATAGATGAATAAAGGCGATCCCTTTCAACTTTATTTCAACATTTTGAAAATCACTTTATGTACAATTGTGTTGGTTACTACAGCACCCTCCATGTTAGATCACAGAGGCACATGTTCCAAATATAGCAGAACTACAACCCTACTTTTCTTACATTGATAACCACAGTTGTAAAACACACATAGAGGGGGACTTGACATGGGAGAGTATGGACTGTCATCATAACCAAATCAACACAAAACTTGCTCATTTACACTCAATCCAATTTCAAATCTAGAGCACACAATTGTAATCTAGCAGCATTCATTTTAATAATCCTAAAAGTATGGCTCAATAGCAGTATGGTCTCAGCATGTATCTTAGGTTGGTGTGTATAGATACGTATAGAAAGTAATGAAGCCAACTAGGAAGTGCCATCCTTCCAGTCCCCAGGGCCAGCTCCAGTCAGCTCCAGTCAGCTCTAAAAGCTGCTTAATCACCTCCCTCCCAACTCTTAATACATTAGCATAGTAATGGGCTTTAAATTGAGCCTCTGTTTTTTAATTAAACTCCCAGCAGGTAAAAGTAAAAGGCATTAGAGGAAAATGTGCATACCACTAATGGCCCAAAGGGTCCTTTTCCATCACAACAACGGGCGGCAGGTAGCCTAGCAGTTAAGAGCGTTGGGCCAGTAACCGAAAGGTTGCTGGTTCGAATCCCTGGTCCGACTAGGTCAAAAATCTGTTTATGTGCCCTTGAGTAAGGCACTTAACCCTAATTGCTCCTGTAAGTCTCTCTGGTTAAGAGCATCTGCTGAATGTAACAACTCTCTCACAAGACTGTCATTTGCTAAGATGTCTTGTTAAAGCAAGCTACATAATAGCTCATATGCACCTGCCCCAAAATGTCACTATGTTTAAAACATTATAAAGTGAGTCACAGTCTGGGCTGAGGAGGTGTTATTCTTGTCACTTGACCCCCACTGCCGGTCTGGCTCAGATGAACACAGTATTTCTATGACAACATGATTTCCTATGTACTGGAATGCTGAGAGATTTCTTCAGACAAGCCTCTGGCCACACAGACAGCCAGCCAGCTAGTCATATTAGTTTGGGCAATGTCACTCTATTACACAACAACACACAACAGTCCTCTGCTTTTAGTCAGTTGTGTCATGTCGTTTGGTATCAATATTAAATGTCTTCACATCGCATTATATGGCAAAATGTATCAACTTCTATAGCTGGTGTTTGTTCCCTTAAAATGTGTTATTTGTTTGTGGAGGTGTGCTCTACTGTAGCATGTTGGCCTTTCAGGATCCCCAGACACTGTAAACCCTGTGGGCATAACCTAACAGTCAACTGCAGGAGAATAAAAGGACCTGGGAGAGCCTCATCACACCTATAGGAAAAGGTCAGACAGTTAATCAGCCAGGGCCCTGACATGTCACTGCTGCCTATCACAATGCTCTGTCTATCATTTAAAAGACATTCTGCGGCACCAAGCATCAGAACACAGAGCCAAGAGCAACACCCACATTCCTCCAAGCATTGATCAACCTGTTGGGTACTTAAGTCTGACGTATGGAGTCCCATGGTGTTGGTGTTGAGTTTAAAGGCCTGCTTCTGCTACGTTATCACCATCGTTCCCATGAGTTTATAACAGATGCAAATTAACACCATACATTTAACCTCTGTCTTTTTCACTCTGTAGTCAAGAGAGCTAGCGGGATAACGTTCTCTGCATGTTAGGGAAAGAGTTGTACTTCTACAGGTGTAGGATCTTTATTTGACATATATTTTCTTTTCACATCAAAATAATTCTGCGCAACAGGATTTGAACATTTAGTCCATAATGTTGCTTCATCGGTGGTTAGCCTGGCCAAAAGTAGGGTACATGAAAAGTGCAATACTGTTAATATAATCATGTGTTATTGTGGGTTTTCAGTGAATGTATGTAAATCACAAAGCTCATCTGCATTCTCAGCAAGAAGAGTGATCAAATTAAGATCCTACATCTGTAGCACACAGCAAGAAAAAAGCTAGTGTTGAAATGTGAAAGGACAATGAAATGGCTGGCCAGCAGAAGAGGCTGAGTACACAACTAAGCCGGTGAGCAGGCAGCCAGGTACACAAGTGCTGTTTGGACAGCTGTAGTTTCTGAGGGTGGATGCTCAACGCAACATCACATTCAAGCTCTTCATCCACACATACAGTGTCATCACTAAAGAGTGGGTGAAAAAAAAACACAAAAATTAGCTAGTCTTACGATACATAGAATAGACTACCTTCCTGAATATTGCATCTACACGTACATTTGCTAATTAATAGCATAATATTCAAGGTAATCACCCGACTGTCCCTTTTTTTTCATAATGTCCAGTTGGTCTCAACTTACTGCTGAGAGTTAGAATAATATTTGGTTGTGCATCAGCAGTCACTCAATTAGCCCATGTCAGCTAAAAAATGTTTTATAGCGGCTGACCGGGGTGGGGCCCATTGATTTTCAGTTATCATATTAAAAACTGCAAACATTTGCCTCCACCCTATGGCAAAATGTGTAGAATTGCAGGAATTTAGCTGTAAAACTACACCTTTTTCTTTCCTTCCCATGGCATATTTTTTTTAGAATTGCATGAAATGAGTTATAAAATTGCCCCTCATGATGAGTTCAATTTTTTTGTGGCCCCCACCCCCATCAAAGTTGCCAATCCCTGGTCTAAAGGTTTAGGTCCATTATGCCATTGTAACTGTCTCTAAACTGGACCTTTTTCTTGGATTCAAAACAGCTGAATTGATTCCACTACAAATGAGGCAGAAGGCTGTGAATTACCAGACTGGTATTAAGAGTGCTTGGATTCAAAACAGCTGAATTGATTCCACTACAAATGAGGCAGGAGGCTGTGAATTACCAGACTGGTATTAAGAGTGCTCTGCTTCTTCTCACTCCAAACCAGTCAGTCTAGCCGACAGTAACTGAAGCTGTTTGTATGGCCCATCTCACCTGCCGCCCTGCTGGAGATTTGACATCTTAACAGCACATGCGCTGCAAATGAGAGCTGCTGAGAACAGAGCAAGGGCTGGGGATAGCTCCCATTTAAAGCCACTGTAAATTCCTCTGCACCCATTTTATATTTGTAATAACTGTACTGCAGGGCTCTTTGTCTGTCCCTTCCAAGCTAATCTAGGTGAGGTGCAGCAGACCCACCATTAAGGGCTTGGCCCACTCAATGAGGCATCCTGGGTGATTGCTTCTTTTGAGAGAGGGAGCTGGCGATGGCTAGCTACAGTTGGAGTAATAGTTATAAGATGTTTTGGAGTATACTGCGGCCTATAACTGCCCACAGATACAGTCAGCTCTTATGACAGTGGACCTGAGGCCTGCTGTACTTAGGGCAGCAGTTAGGGCAGAGGAGGCTCTGGGTCTGTGTACTCATTACCAGCCACTGCATCTGAGGGCTGACATCATCCTTCAAGCATGGAGACACTGTACTGTAAAAGCACAGTACATAAAATAAACCAAGAGTAATGGCTAATGTTCCAGTTTTTTTTTCTGTAAGTAAATATGGAGGTCTTTGATGATGAATGACCTGATCCTCCATCAAACACCAATCTAAGAAGAAATGTTAAAGCCACACAAAAAAAACTTTAAACTCAACTCAACACAATACAGAAGTGCTACTAGGAATCAAGATGCACATGGCTGTTTAAATTTATTGAATAATGGGGTTCTAATTACTAAAAACTGGAATTATATTTGGGGACTTTTTGGGGAGAAATAGATATGTAACATCAGCTTTTACATTCAGCTGTGAAATTGTTAAAAATAAACATTTGGAGCGGAGGGCTTTATAATTACTATTGACCCCAGAAGTTCCTGGACTAAGAAATAAAACAAACAGTAATATAAGGTGCTCTGCAAATATGCAAAGACAGGGTCTGGTGGAGAACATCACGCATTGGTTTCTTTTCTCAGCTCCTAATCTGTGGCGAACACAATATTAAAATGGCTTTGGATCCACTTGTGACCCAGCTATTCACTAATGAAAAATTCCACAGCTCCGTGCAGAGGCCAATGGGGCCTGCCCCTCTACCCCAAACCATGCCCTGTCCATCTTGTGGAGTTTACCATGGCTGAAAAGACACTGGATTAATAGGTAGAGAGGGATAGTCAGACAATCTGGAAGAGAATCCCATGTGTGTTTTCCCCCTCCGCTTCCTCTCAACTTTAGGATATTGGTGCAGACAAGTGTTTGCCCAGGTTTTAATTATCAGCAATGATGTGGTGATTATTGTGATGTTGAATAGTTGGGTGAGGGGCTCTATTTATTCAACAGAGATTCAGCCTAAGCCTAAAATCAGTCTGAAGAGAAGAATCCGAGGCAGCCAGGGCTTAGCTTTTGTCCATGGGAGCTGGACTCGTCTGTTTGTGTTCCTGCTTTTTCACTCTCTCCACTGATTCCCTGTCTTTCTCAGCAATGTAAACCTCTTAACTCAGACTGCTCTGATCCACTGGTTTGATATCACTTTCGATGGAGATCAGCTTGAATTATCCTTGGCTATTATCTCAATTACAGAAAAGCACTGATTAGAAGAAATAAAAACCAAAATGTTAAATTTCCAGCACAATTATCACAGAAATTCTAAATATATTTCATTCATTCTCAAGGGTCCGGAATTGAACATCCCCCTTCAGCCCTCATGTTCCTGTCTGGCTAAGTATACAAATGCACATTTAATAGGCATACTGGAGGTTGGCACCCAGCTGTGAACAGCAAGGCACACAGAGAAATACAGTCAACAGCTGCTCATCTGACTCCCCTAGTTGACTCTGAAAAAATTATTTGGGTTGTAAAATGAAATGATTTATATAATTTCATAATGTCATACGTTGTCCAATTTACAAAAGATTCCCTTAAAACGTGGAAACTTAATTCCAAAAAGGTTTTGACAGGATTTGCCCAGAGTGAAGGCAGGCAACTTAACCATACTGTAGTAATGCTCTTAAAAGATCTGATTAAAGATTGTTTTGTGGGAAAGCGTGTTGCCATGGCAACATTGGCAGGTGCTATAACATGTTTGTGATGGATATCCTGGAGGGTCTCAGCGTGAGGACACCACAGCATCACCTCCACAGCCAGGACACAGAGGCAGTGTTCTTTAAAGGACATGTTCTAGGCAGGGAGCACAGCACAGCACACATTAACCAGGGAGATATCTGGGACGCTGCTGGGAGAGGAGGAGGAGGTTTACTCTAAATCCCATTGCTGCTTCTTTAAGGGACAGAGTTCACTGAAGGACCTCTGTAAACTCTGGTTCTATCAAAAAATATAATGAAAGGCTTTTTCTTGACAGGGACATCAAAAGCTTTAGAAGATGAAGCCACAGATAATGTAAAATGTTAGAGGGAACAAATGAGAGAGAGTGGGACAGGATGGGAGAGAGAAAGCCAATGAAAAAAACAACTATATTTTTCAATGACAGGATGTTTCAGGACCCAAAGGCCAGGGATTAACACTCAGATTAGCATGCAAATAATATATTTGAATTTCTGATCTGCAGGCCCCTTCAAAAGACTAAATCCAAGATTAGCAGGTGTTATGCTAAAAAGCTTTTTGTGTGACATAGTTACACTAGCCAAACAAATATGTCTTTCAGTGTGAAGGGCTGGCATGAATGTATGGCCGTAGCCATAGAAACCAACTGGTATCTCAGAGCCTTGGTGATGGGGGGCAGTGTTGGAATGTGTCAGACAGAGAGAGCGGCACGCAAAAACCACAGAGCTAACCAAAAACCTGCTGTTTCCCCCAAAAAGCATAATCTACTCCACTGTTCTGCCTACAGACCACCTATAAATATCAAGTATCTTTGGCCGAGGCAAATAAAAAAGTTCATTGTGAGATCACAAAGCTTCTCAGTGCCTGATTATCTCTGTATTGTCTATGTTTTGTGAGAGAGGAGCCAATTGAGGAAGATTGAAATAAAAAATGTGTATTCATGAAGTGAAGCATTCACACAAAACATGCATTTTACTGAAAAATTACGTTGTGCCGTACGGTGTGTATTCTAAAATAGATGGACTATATGTGCATATAAAGGCTGAAGTCAGGTGCTCTCCATTTTGTTGACAAAGAATTGTCACTCATATATCACTGCACCAATGACAGGGAGCTGGCGAGCTTTTAAAGAGAGAGACTGAAACTGCAGAGGATAAGATCAGATAGAGCGATGGCCCAGGATTCCTCTGGAATGTCAGGGAAAGCAGGAAACTGACTGGCTAAAGCATTCTGGACCTTCTGCCAAAGCCACAGCATGATGCATAGACCAGCAATGCCATAAAGAGGTCAGTTATGGTATGATAATACAACTGAAACATGGACATGACTTGGTTTTGTTTTACACACAGATATACAGTCACAGAACTGGTCTGGTGCCACTCCAAATCAATACAATGGAAGAAAATCCTGCACTCAAATACCCCTTTATTAGGTATTGGGTTATTTTCAAATGTTAACGCATTTGATTTGACACTGTTATGTAATTGGAGTAAGGGATGACAATCAGAGAGGAATATTCAGCATTTTCCCTGAGAGGCAATCATCAAATGAGAGGGCAATCATAAAATCATTTGGAAAGGTCTGCAAAGATTCATTAAGAGGTAAGTTACTGCAGGCAATGAGAGGGTTAGCAATTAATTCCTTGTTTGCAGATATTGAGCCTTAAAGGCCCAATGCAGCCATTTTTATCTCAATATCAAATAATTTCTAGGTAACAATTTCATCAGCTGTTGTACAATATGATACAAAATACAGGAAAACTGAATTTTGACTGCACTGGGCCTTTAATATTTCATCTGCTTTTCAGAATATTTGTTTAAAAACCTAAAGATGGATTCAAATGCAAAGTCTGCAATATTGCCTAAAATAGCATTTACAACACTATTTATGTGGTCTGTTCTGTGTTTTAAACCTTCCATCTTGAAAATGCCACAGCACCTGAGCAATAGTATTTTCCCTTTGTGAAACTGGAATGATAAGGCTATATTTACTATGTGCAGAGAGCCCAGCAGTTTCTATAACAACGGCATAAAGAATATCAAATGTGCTCCAATACAGTGAGAAAACCATGAACAGCAATGTCTCTGCATCACAGCGGTGAGATTAACATACTGTAATGTCTAGACATTGTGCAAGGGACAAATAACAACCCCAAAAGAACAATAAATAATTGTCTGAGTTTTCCCTTACTTGCTGAAACTTGTATTGGTATATCTGAATTGGAGGTATTTTTTTGTTTAATCTTGAATGGGTTTTTTCCACCCTACTTGTTGCCATCTTATGTTACCATGAGGCTATTCTGTTCATGTTTTCAAGTATTCAAGCATGCATTTCGCCTCCAGAGATCTGGCAAAGGAGTTGTCTGTCTGAGATGCCCTCTATCTTTAACCCCCCACACACAACATTTTCGTAACTCACTGAACTATGGATGTGAGTTGGATGCACACGCACATGCACACACGCACGCACACACACACGCACACACACTCACACACACACACGCACAAACACACAGCTCTCTTTCATGCCGTTGGCTGAGTGCTTGTGTGAATCACTCCAGCTGGAAGAGAACAGGTTGGACAAAATTCTTCACGTGGAGCCTTCGAGGCAAAGAGAGGAACGGTAAAGCATGGCAGAGCACGTCCACTCTCCCCACAATCCAACCCACACACTGACTCCCCACATTCCCTACCAGCACTGACCCCAACTCATCTCACTGGTTTAACCATGGCTCCTGACTGCACACTACCCCTCTGACTGGCCATCAAGGGATTTGATCTCGGCAGGACTTATTTTCTAAACATACCCTGTAAGTGCCATCAGCTGTGAGGTAAGAGAATGAATCCTGGTTAACAGAGATCTAACCTTTCTAGGGTATGTGACATTGTACCAGCTGTATGTGCAGTGAATGTGGCTTGTCTACCAAACACGATTCATTATACAAACGACTGATATGGATCTCGATTTCTCTTCAGAAAGGGTGACAGTGAATGTATCCTCCTACACTGACAACCTTAGTGATCCCTCTCAGCTAGTGAAAGAGTGTGTACTCACCAGCCAATTTTACACTCCCTTTGGGCACATGCAGCCCCCTCATCGTGCCTGGGAGCAGCCCATTCTCTGGCCCTGCTTGCAAAAAGCAGCTGTTTATATAATGCGGTGGCAGCACTTTATGTTACAGAATGATAAATGAAGGGGAAGAGGCAGAGCTTAAAGCCAATGAAAAGCAGCTGAAACACACAGACAAGTAGGAGGAAATGCACACAAGCACCCACACACACACTATGCATTTAAGCACCCAGCTGGTAGGGGTGGTGAAGAACAGACAGAGCCAGAGGTTATGGGGACGTGCTGAGGGGCTAACAGGCTGACGCGCCCCACCAGCCGAGGTCAGTCCCAGGGGGGTGAGGGGGTGTGTGGCCCCCTGTGCCACCAGGGCCTGCAGATCTCCAATCCTCAGCGCAGTCACCCATCTCTCCACCTCCCACCTCTATACCCTAATGACAGAGCCCTGAGGCCTCGTCACCCCCACACCCCTACCTCCTCTCCCCTCGCCCCGCTGTCCTTTCCAGGTGCCTGTCAGAGGAGTGTCTGCTTCACGACTGGTGTCACCATGGCCCCAGGCCCAGTCTTTCATTTGAAGTGCCCTGGTCCAGCTCCTCCACAGCCTGAGCCCATCACCCGTGGCCTGGGCCATTGTCTGGCCTCAGAGAAACACCATTATTCAACTCAATTTACTGTGAGTAAACACTGAGTGATGAGCCCCCCCACCCCGCCCTATCCCTCACACACACACAAACACACACACAAACACACACACACACACACATACACACACACACACACACACACACACACACACACACACACACACACACAATTATCTGATTCCTCTCTCCCTGACCATGGGCTGTAATATACACAGCTAACTGTTCTTTTCCCATTTCTATCTCCAGTGTCACTCACTAATTCACTTTCCAGCACAGAGTGGAAGACAAGCCCCATGTGCTTCTGAGTACACTTTCATCACTGAATGGGATTTTGAGGGCTGCTGGCCCTATGGTGCACCCTTATAAATGATATCCACAACACACTGTGACCATACTGTGACCACCATGGTTCCAAACAAATAAATAGTTATCAGACTCTAGTGTGTGTCTCAAAGATTCATAGATGGTAGAACCTCTGGTTTTGTCATGAGAGACAAACAGTGAGGCAGTTCTGACCTGGGAGTAAACATTTTGGTGGCTTTTGTGTTCCTCAGACAATGGTCACAGTGTGACTTGACACACGCAGCTGCAGAATGAGAACGCTGGGAGTGTGTGTCTAATGTGGTCAGAACAGTCAGTCCACACAGTCAAAAGGCAACATGAGAACAGCATCCACTGACTGACACTTCAGATGAAACCGTGAGGATGTAAATGCGGGAACATACATCCACCCGACTCTGTGCATTTAAAAGATATTTGCATAATTTTTTTAAATAAAGGCGCAGAGATGTTGTTGTTTAGTGAAATAGCACCATATTCCCATTTAAAAAGCCTTTATGTGGGAGACAATACAGTATGTCTTAATTATAGGGAATTATCAGGCAGCTTTAACTAGTGGTCGTTTGCACTGTCTCTGCCCAGCATTGGTAATAGGATTATTTGGAGTGTACTTTATCTTAGGCAGAAAGAGGCTGACACAGTAGCACAAACTAATGTGATAAAAGCTCCTGCTATCACTGCTTGATTCAAGGATTTTAAAGGTAACTGTTTATGACAAGGTAATAATGCCACATGCAAAAGGCTGGCCTGTAAATTGGTTAATTAGGGCATGATGGATGAGGGGGAGCCTAACCTTATTTCCAATAGAACTGCTTGATTTCTAGAGCTGAGGATAATTAATTTGATGTAATTAGCCCCTCCCTTATCTAATTAAGAGTTTAAGAAATATGACCCCGCATTTACTCACATGCAAAAAATAACATTGTGGTGAAACTGATGAAAATATCTAAAACAAAACACCCAAAATGAAAGACCACAGCGCGCAGGAGTAAAAGTAAAAAAGTTATAGTGCATTTGCTATATTTGTCCCTTTATTTGCCAACTGCTCCATCCATCTGTTTAAATATGGCATCATACATTTAAGCAATAATATATGAGAGGCCATGTGTTATGACATTTTTATCATGGCTGTGGCGTGGTCATAGCCACGAGGCGAAGCCGAGAAGACCACCACAGCCATGATTAAAATATCATAACACATGGACTCAAGTGTATTATTTCTTTTATACAACGGGTTACCAGCATTGAAAAGCACAATTATTTACTAAACCTTACATTTTTCAACTAAACGTGATGCTACATTCACTTACACTCTTTGGCAAGTGCAATTTTAGGTGTTCTCTGGTCGTTAGTTCTATTCGTATTGACTGCCATGTAAAGAAAAACTACCCAAGCACTGGTTGATAGTTCCAGAACTTAGCAGGTTGTTATGGCAAACAAAAATGGTTGCTATGGAGGCGCTTCCCCCCTTGCTAGCTAGCCAACTACACAGCTAACACAATCCCTTCAGACTGAAGCTGGAAAGAAGACAAGCTGCTTTTCGTTTTGTTTTACCTGTTTTTATATTGACATTTCTTTGTATATATCCATAAGTCCAGTTCAAAGTAAATGGCACAGATCCATATATGGCAATGGTCTATTTGCATATAGACCTACTGCAGCTCTAATCGGTTATGTCGCACCAGTCTGTGTAGAGTACAGGCTAAGTCGTGCGTGTCAATGCAATAGAATCCTACTCCTATGCATTCTGCCTACAACAAAATCTTTTGCACAGTTAGTTTTGTTTCGGTATGTTGCATTGAACGTGGCTAATATTGCGTTGATTCGATCACAATTGCCACAATAAAGGGAAACGTTGATAGTGTTAACAGGGAAAACTCTAGAACAGTGGTCACCAACCTTTTCTGAGTCAAGATCACTTTCTGAGTCAAAATGCAAGCAGAGATCTACTGCTCAGATTTATTTTTACATGACTTAAAAAACGTAGGCCTATGCAACATTAACCAATTAAAAACAGTACTGTAGCAATAAAGTTTGTGCAGTAAACTATAGGCCCAATACATTATCACCACATATTGGCTTTGCTTGAATTGCCCAATGCATTGTTGTTCAGGCCATTTTTTAAAATTATTATATTTCAAAATTTGAGGTAGGCTATATGATCACACCGGTAATAGATCTGTTGTTGTATTATTTGTGAGGCACAGCTGAGTGAGCATACATTTAAAGAATTTGCTTTTTATTTTTATTTTCTGGGCTGATGGTGCCTGCATCTGATGGCCAGTCTCAGCAGAGTGGCGGGAGAGAGCAGCAGATTGAGGGTACGCCTCTCAACATCAATCCGCTCTCCTTTTCCTCCACTGACCAAAAAGGGATACCGTCTTCCAGCTGATGGCGAATCTCGAGTCACACAGCATTATTTCTGCCTCAAGCACAAATTCATGTTGCTACTCCTATGAACAGAGAAAGTGAAATATTCCTAGATATGAAAAAATACCCCACCCGCTAATAATAATAGCAACGCAAGCCTATAGCTAGACTTTCCTACTCATTCATTACTGCTGCAGTTCCTTGAAATAGGAAGAATACGCATTTTATGGCTTATAAAAGTGTTTAATATAAAGTGTTGACAGTGCTAAGAACTTAAACATGAACTCAAGCATATTCATTGATAGTCTCTCTCTAGTCATGGTATTAAACATTTTGAAATCTCACATGATCAATTTTGCTGTAGTTTCCTTTTATGCCTGCTACGTTACTGCAGACACGGTAATCTGAGCCATCCGATTAGCCAGCAGTAGGCCTATGGTGCACTTGATATGCTATCCGGGCCCACCGGGAAGGCAGAGTTTGTACCTTCAGACACATTAAATGGTTCAAAATGGCAACAGTTCGCCTACCCGGCGCGCAGGGCAGCTGAATCCGGTGCACCTACCGCTAACAACCTGAGACGAATAAAACAAATAGTAACACAATGCTTTATCATTGTTTTTTTACAGAAATGTTTGGTGATCGACTAGAAATGCATTGGAGATCGACCAGTCGATTCGACCGGTTGGTGACAGCAGCCTCAGGGCTACTGCGCGCCCGTGCACATGTGCAGTTTAGAGGGAACATTGGTTGCTAGGTAACAATGTAAACAATGGCACTTTTTATGAATGTGGCCATGTGTGTTGTCTAGTATATTATGGACAGGATAGACTCTAACTATGGGAATTCAAAACCCCCCGTTGTACAATTTGTACTATCGCCATCTCTTTTACCAGTTCCTCTACATATCTACACTAAAGAAAGCAAATACATGAGGAAGTGTTGTATACAAACCTTTAAGAAGTCAGCTGAGAGGAGGAGGCTAGGGATCAGGCACTAGCTATAAATTGTTAATTAAGGTAGTGATTCATCATCAGATTATTAATGAAGCTTGTGTTGGGCCCTCAGCTCCACAGTAATGGGCTGGTGTCTATCTCTCTCCTCCTGGCCCTCTGGGTGGACCTGGGCCTGGTCGAACACTGCCAGCTAATCTCTTTAAAGGGAGATCCAGGCTGCAGGTCCCTGAGGCTCCATCATGCCTCTGAAATGTTACCCATCTATGGGTCCCCATGCCTTTCCACACAGGCCTGCCTGACACCTCCTATTATGACTGCTACTTCTATTCCACCTTTGAGAACAGCCCTCTCAAGTCCATCATTCTGACAGCCCCAGGTATGTGTCAACCTATCACTAATTGACCATGCATGCGAGAACCGAATAAAAAAAAAAGCACAAAGAAAAATAGAGCTGAGAACAAACGATGGGTTCAGCCACTGCAGAACCTCCCTCTCCAACATAGGGCATGATGTTTATACAAGTCAGGGTTTTTCTGGAGTTATTTATCTAAAGCCAGTTTGATTTGCTGTGGGTTGTGTTGATGTCTATGGCCTGAGCCCTAAACTTCCTGGTTGAGGAAATCAGCCAGCACTACAACAAGACATAAAGAGACATACTTATCACTGGCAGTCCATCTCATGCTCCCACTGGTAAACTGGGTGAACAAGAGCAACAATACACAGCCCATTGATGTGTAAGAGGGGTAGCACATTGCAGATCCAATTACCGGTAATACACATTTCAGTTTATCTCACTCCCAGTCATTATCTAAACTGCCGACTTATCATTAGGGTACCTGGTCGAGAAGTGTGTGTGTTTTTTCCGTCTCCTAATAGGGCCCAACGGGACATTGTTGTTTTGTAACTAACCCTTTGTAGGCCATGAAGGAATGGGTTTATAAACCATTAAAAAAACTGGAGACATGCAGGACCCACATAACACTACCATGATGCACTAAATACAAACATATCTGTCATGAGATGGAGACGGTGAGCTCTCTCTCCCTCCTTGTACATTGTAGAAGCAGGAGATCAATTATGTGATTGTGGAGAAGAGAAAGAGCCCAACAACCCTCAGTCAGACTCAGAAAAGTTCCTCATTACATACTGAGGCCTCTGGAGAAACCACAGCTCCACTGCTTCAGCGGTGGAGGAGAGAAATACCTACCCACAGTAGATTTACACTGATTGAGAACCACAACATCTATTAAGGGGGTATTTCCTGCTTCTCACATAATGTCTCTGTGTAATTCCACAAGGTCAGGGATAAATTGCAGGTTAAAACTGACTGTAGTGGCAGCAGAATTACAGAATATTTCAGTTTGTATACATAGTCAAGTTTGCCTCTTATGCTATCAATTATTAGCAAATCAGAATGTTCCGGTATTCTCCTCTACTGGATTATCCATACAGTATTGTATGGAAGAAATGCATTATGGCTCCAAAATGGTAAAATCCTTGAAAACCATAAATAATCATTGTGCATGACATTAGAAATGCCGCTGCTTTTAAGAGCAGTACAGTGCATTACTTCTGACCACCACAAGCATTCCTTTTAAGATGGTGGATATGAGGAATAAATTATTACCCTACTAGGAGCCAACAAAAATCACAAATTACATCTCAGATACAGATAAAAGAATGCATTGGCATTAAAATGTTCCCTTTTGTGGACTGTCAATTTATTATTTTCTATTTCTTTTTGTAACCTCATGCTCATACCATGCCATTTAGTTAGTTGGCTGTCCTACAGTATTATCTGTGACGTTGATACATGCTAAAGGAACTAATACTCATCTCTCACTCCTCACATCTAAAGCACCAGCAGCAGATACCATCTCTGTCATCATAAAGATATCCATGCAAGTGAGATCTATGACCATGGCCTTCTCTCTGAGAGCCACACACCTATGCAATTACAGAAAAGGTGAGGTAGAAAATGCCTCATCCATAGGGAGTTTCACACAAGCAATAACATGCTATCTGAGCGATAGACAGCTAGATTAGATAGAAAGACAGCTAGACAGGCAGAGATCAAGCTGGATCCGTCATCTGGCTATATGTTCACAGGTCAGTCTTAGCTAATCTAATTCCTAGGGTTTCCCACAAAAAAGGCAAGTGCCACTCAGGAGAAGTGGCAGGGAGAGAGAAGGGTTGAGGGTGGATGGGGAGAAAGGGCTTGAATAATTATGAATCAGGGAGCTTAACCTTCTGGGGAGTTAATTTGAAGAGCACTGGGGATAGGGTAGAGGGACTCTTTATTTCCCTGGGGAGCCTCTAATGCCATTGTGTGGGAATGGAGAGATCAGGCAGCAGTGCAATATCGTGTTTGTTAACGGCCATATGACGAGCTGACCCCACTGCCATGCCCACAATCACACCTGCCGTCATCACGGCTAATTTGTTAAACATATCAATTGCGCTCTATTGGCCTTTTCTCTCCCGTATTGGCCCATTGATGCTGCCACCGTGCTGAGTGACAAGACCCCCACCCCCAACCCCTCTGAAGAAAAGAAAGAAAAAGGAACACATTAGATTCTCAGCTATGTATTGGCTGAAATAACTGAAATAAATGAAATAAAAAAGTGTTATAGAACAATAGATATTCAGCATAAAATTGAATAGAGATAGATGAATACGGATTCATATAATTTAGGATATTTAAGTATCTTCTGTGTAAATGTATTATAGACCTACTTACAGTATATGATAGTGTTTCCCACACCCCTCAAATCTTTTCACTGATCTCCCATATGTAAGTTGGGAGAAATAGAGACAGAGAACGGGAGAGAGAAGGGAGAGAGCTGGGAGGGAGGGAGGTGAAGGATACAGACACAAACCAAGGGTTAGATAAATCACAGCATGTGCAGAAATGATACTTTGCAGCCCTTGGCTTTGTTAGGGGGGCTAGCTGGAATTCTTTCATTTGGAGTGGGGGCCCGTCCCCAGCTCTCTCCGGGAGAGTCTCCTGTCATGTTTGCAGCACATTGGCTGAAAGATTGGATTGGTGGATGGCAGAAAGGCTCTGTTGTGTTGCTCTGGCAGCAGCCTGGGCTTATGGCAGCACGGGCCGTGACATCTGGATTGAGTTTGCTGTGAGCACACTCAGACAGGGCTGCCTCTGCCAAGAGGAATCTCAGCCCTTTGACTCCTACTCCCATGGCTTGCTCTAATTGTCATCTCTCATTATTTAGTCAAAGGTGCAGGGATGAATCATAAACTATTATGTAGGGATGACATTCTCCTCTCCCAGTGAAATCCTCCTCTCCTTCTAGCTCTCTCCCCCTTCTCACCTTTTCTGATAACGGAACTAGATTTTTGTTTTCTATGTGGAGGAAAGACTGGAAGATAAACATTGCTCATCTCTCAGACTGGATTTTTTCTGCTCAGATTTGGCTGAGAGGGGCTCTGAATTCTCCACTAGAGTTTCTTCCCAAACCGCAATCGACATGAGATGAGAGCAGTGGAAGTTCACAATGATTTAATGAGTGTTCAATTAGAGAGGACTTAGAGAGGACTTTGTCTTTTGTCAGGAATGTCTCAACACAATAAGGGGAGTCATTTCCAGGCTAGGGTTTAACCAGTAGCAATTGCGGGGAATATTGCAAATAAAAACAATGTGTTTATTGTTTTATGGAGCATGGTGTGCTCTAATAAAGAGCTTCATATTAAGAGGGTGGGTACTTCATATGAATCAACATCATACTCAATGGGATTATAATCTTCCAATAATTTATAGGTAGTGGAGACAGAGATACAGTATGGCAGGGAGCTCAGAGTGTAAAAAAGGGTGTGACTATTTCAACAGTATTGGTGAATAAATCAGAGAATTCTCTAAGATAGCTGTATATATGTTTATTATCGCACTCCATATGATATTCTAAGATATTGCTTTCACATTTCATGGTTGAGGCCCACTGGTCCAAATCTACTCAAACAAATAAACCTTTGACATTTTGATCAGATAATCTCCCCCCAATTAAAAAAATATATATACTTTGAGAAAAGCAACACCAGAAATGTGAACCATAACTAACTATAAGTAATTTAATATTGGGCGAGAACAAAATGTAGCACTGTCACATCATTCTAAGCATCCATAGTACAGTCCTTGATCAATGTGGCCTCTACAACCCTTGGGTCATAGGTTCAGTGAGCCTAGACTCCTATTTGATGGTGTTAAAGAAAATAAAAGTCACACATAGCTCCCAATTATAGCCATCTAATCCTGCTAGCTATGTGGCTGAAGAGTGTGTCAGTCAGTCAGGTGAGAAAAGGTTAAATTGCACTAATACGATGCGGTGCTCTGAACAGGGCGGGGTCTGCCTTTGACGTGTCAAATGCTTGTTTTGGAAACAAAGTCAGGCGTGAATATGTGGAGTGCATGTGTGTGTGTGTGTGTGTGACATGCCCTGCTAGTCACCCCAGTGGTGGTATGCTGCTGTGTGCTCTCCATGACACTCACATCACTCTCCTCTCGTGCCATACATTCTACAGGGATGAGCTATGGTAACCTTATGTCTAGATCCTCAGGCTAAAGGATTCACTATAGGGAAGTATGGATATTCATACTGCAACAGATTATAACCAACAAAGTATTTAAGACATAGATGGCCAGAAAGTATAATAGGAGTCGAGTCCTATGTATTGAGCCACCAAATTTGAGAGACTCCATGACAAGTACCACTTGCATTTGCAGGTATATTGAATGGTTCAAAATGAGGCAGAAAGATTAGTATCAGTCCCTTCTCCCTTACACAGCTTTGACTGCTCTGTTTATAGTAGCCATTACTCATTCATCACTGGTTGGGAGGGCTATTTTTTCCCTTTTGTGTGTCAAGCATACCATCAGATTAGGCAGGCTCGGATTTCAGCACTAATTCTGCTCGTCCACTTATGAAGGTGACAGCTCCTCGAGTGAGGAAGCAGGCCTTGGTGACACGACACTCATCCATCATTGGCTAACCGATCACATCCCTCTCAAGGGCTATACGCTAACACCATTAGCACTACTGCTGGGCATCTGACTAACACATCACTCACACAGAGCTACATGCTAACATCATTAGCTAGCTCTAATGTTGGGCTTCTAACTAACACATCACTCACAGAGCTACATGCTAACAGCATTAGCTCTGCTGCAAAAACACCCCGGACCACAATGCAGCCTTCTAAAACAATCAGATAGATTTCTTGCCTCAACACCCTCTGTGGTTGTCGTGAGAAATGCCCTCATTTGTCTCTGAGAATGTGGCCTACAATGTTACGAAGAGAAATGCTGTTTTGATTCCACCCTCTTATGCCCACAAAAGCTCTATACATTTTATTGAACTTGCAGTACATGCCTCTAGCAGAGCAACGGGTCCCACCGTTCAAATCCTATTATAATGTAATATTTCACATAGACATTGAACTACCAAGATGATTTGTAATTAGAACCAGAATCAGTCAAATGAAAATAGGGTAGAGACAATAAAAAATGAATGTTTTCATCTATGGGAGGATTCTCTGGCTTTATTTCAGATCTGTGTGAATGTGCTAACAGCATTAATGATGTTAGAAAGAATTATGAGAGAAAATCAAATTTGCCTCGCCACTTGAGCGCCACTAAAATGCCAAACAATAAACTACCAGATTGCAAATTAGATCAGTAAAAATATCAAACACATTGCGGTGGAAGAAAATCCATAATTGCGTTTAGCGCCGGGCCTCTCCTGGGAGGCGAAACACTAGAGATCATCAGCACGCTGCTACACGGTAGCTGCTACATAGGAACTGCTATTGACAGAGAAGTAAAAATCGACAGGCTAACTAAATAAACACTCCAGGCATCATTAAATATTCAACATCTGAGATTTGACTGGAACGCCTGCTTTTCCCACCCCCTCCGATGGCTTCTCTCTGAAGCACATCTTCCTCAGTCGCCCCATCCTCCACCCCCCTGGCTCTTCACAACAACAAATGATGCGGTGCCTGAGGGCCCTACTCCAGCTGGAGACGTGGCTGGGAGGACAGGTGCAGGAGAGCAAAGGAAATAAAGAGAAGACAGCCTATGACCAATGCCCATTAACTGAGGGCTGAGGCAAAGCCCTATGGCATCCAGTGACCCCCCTCAGCCCTCATCTATAGAGACGGAGAATGTGTCACACACGGACATCCACCCACCTAACGCATCGTACCTCACTTTCTCTGTCAAGATGTCCCATCAAAAGCCAAAGTGTTAAAGAGAAATCACACAAATCTGATCCCAATCACACAAATCACACTGTGGAAAAATTCCATTGTGTCAGCAGAAAGACCAAAGGACCTGTTAAAGGACAATTATATTTGATTACAGTATCAGAGGCCAGTACAGTTAAATACACAATATATTGTGTTGCACTGCTAAACTAAACACAATCCAGCATCTGTTTCATCATAGCTTCTGTATTTCTAGTACTGGCAGCATAAAGGAGAGACAAACATATATCCATAAATAATATAAACTCCCTGAGGCACATGACAATATCATATGCATTCATCTGCCTGTGTGAAGAGAGCGGGGTTATGCAAATTACTGATGACAGCGTTATTGTGTGAGGAATATCAATGGAGTAATTACAGTTATATGCCCCTCCACCGCTGAGCCTTGCTCGACGCTCTCCATTTCTCAGCCGCTCTCGGGGGAGAGATGAGCCGCACGCTCTCGAGAGCAGAGCTAATAACGGCAGCTCAGATACGGGCATGACTTAGACGAGCCCTGGGGTCCTGAGCTGCAGACTGCTAAACGTCACCCGGGTCTCAGAAGAGGTCCCCACCACAGATCAAATGATTAAAAAAATACCAGAGCTGAGTGACAATCATGCCAGCCACCTAGGAGACTCTCTCTGTATGTCGGGGTCAAACCAACAGCTCTCACTTCAATAAGAACAACTGGTGACCTTTTACCACATCAGATGACCAACAGACACTGACACGTGATTAGTCCACCAAAACTTCCTCATTATACAAATGGAATAAAACAAGCTAATGCACACTAATGCCACATTATTTTGATATGACTAATATCATGTACAGTAATGAACGTGTAATCGTTTTGTTTTACGGTTACTGTTAAGGGTAGGTTACAACACATCTGCCACGCTGATCCTCAACAGGTGGGCCCCTCAGGGGTGCGTGCTCAGTCCCCTCCTGTACTCCCTGGTCACACATGACTGCATGGCCAGGCACGACTCCAACACAATCATTAAGTTTGCCGACGTCACAACAGTGGTTGGTCTGATCACCGACAACGATGAGACAGCCTATAGGGAGGAGGTCAGAGACCTGGCCGTGTGGTGCCAGGATAACAACCTCTCCCTCAACGTGATCAAGACAAACGAGATGATTGTGGACTACAGGAAATAGAGGACCGAGCACGCCCCCATTCTCATCGACAGGGCTGTAGTGGAGCAGGTTGAGAGCTTCAAGTTCCTTGGTGTCCATATCACCAACAAACTATTATCATCCAAACGCACCAAGACAGTCGTGAAGAGGGCACGACAAAGCCTATTCCCCCTCAGCAGACTGAGAATATTTGGCAAGGGTCCTCAGATCATCAAAACGTTCTACAGCTGCACCATCGAGAGCATCCTGACTGGTTGCATCACCGCCTGGTATGGCAACTGCTCTGCCTCCGACCGCAAGGCACTACAGAGGGTAGTGCGTACGGCCCAGTACATCACTGGGGCCAAGCTTCCTGCCATACAGGACCACTATACCAGGCGGTGTCAGAGGAAGGCCCTAAAAATTGTCAAAGACTCCAACCACCCTAGTCATAAGTTATCTTGGTAACCGCACGGCAAGCGGTACCGGAGCGCCAAGTCTAGGTCCAAAAGGCTTCTTAACAACTTCTACCCCCAAGCCATAAGACTCCTGAACAGCTAATCAAATGACTACCCAGACTAAAACACTCTCCTTGCCATTAATCTATGTGCAGCTGCAGCAATCTGCCTGAAGACCTCTAATATATCATATTTTACAGGTGAGGGATTGTCTAATAAATAAAAAGGTTAGAGGGCAGAGGTACAGTACCAGTCCAAAGTTTGGACACACCTACTCATTACAGGGTTTTTCTTTATTTTTACTATTTTCTACCTTGTAGAATAATAGTGAAGACAACAAAACTATGAAATAACACATGGGTCATTCTACAGATTCGGTGACATTTCAGTATTGTCAGTGTCCCAAGATGTACTAGTGTTATAACTTGTCAGAACATTTATCAAACTACACTTAAATTACAACATTTCAAAGTTTTACATGTTTTTAATATGGAGTAGAGAATATGATTTTAAACAGAGATGAATTTCAATACTTATATGTTTGCTTTTCTTAGGAGTATTAAGAATTTCGCCTGTCCCTATTGACCATCATGCAAATGGCGTGACTCATTTTGAGTACACAGTGTTAAATAATAATGCTTTTTTTTGTTAAATTAATTGTATATGCCCCCTTATTATGCATAATCCATTTTCTCAGCATAAGACATTTTATTTTCTGAGAAATTCAGGCTTTTACCCCTGTCCTTGTATTTCTTTCAACCCCGTAACGCAACAATACCCCCACTCACAATTAAATAATGGTTTGATCCTGTGGACATCATTTATGAGGAAGTGACATCATACAAGTCTTCAGAGAAGCCTGGTGTGACAAGTGGTAAGCTGCTCTCTCACTTTTTATAAATATTTCATGTTTTTAAGCACATATGGGCTTTGTCAATCTCAGGTATTCAACTCTGTTGGGGGGAATTCATAGTTAAGATTTTACCAAGAATTGTTTTTATAGCTATGAAGTATAACAATGTCTTTTGTTGAATAAGGCCATGTGGCACACTGCTAGCTGCTAGCATCCCGAATTAGCAACAGATTAGCACAAAATCTTCAACCCTGTCACATTCAACCCCATCACATTTTTCAATGTTACGGGGTTGAATGGCTGTTACAGGGTTGAATAGCTGTTAAATCTTAGCAATATTTAATGTATATTGCTTAATACCAATCATATTTTCTTGTTGAATGTTTGTTGTTTACGGTTTTACAGTATCAACTAAAAGTACGAGGAATTTTTGAAAATAATAACTTAAAAAAAGTGACAATTATTTTGTTCTCTCTCCTATATACATTGACATATTTAGGAGTATTATCTGCAAGTTCCTGTTCATTTTACTACATAGTGATTAAAAGGATACAGTAATTAGTTTTGGAGAGTAAACTGGTCATTGACTTGACCTTGACCTACAATTTCAGATTCAACAATGGCAAAAACAGCAGCAGAAAGGCAAAGATTTGCCAGTAGTTCCATCCACAATGCGGATCCACCAAGTTGTTTGTGTGGCTGCAAGGCAAATTGCTTACCGTGATGTAAGCTGTATGTGCACAGTCCACAACAAGAAACTGGAATGCCAGTGTTTCAATACACAACATTTCACATTTACCCCTAAAGTTACATCAGTCGTGTCACAGAGGGAGGTTGATTGGGCAAATCCAGACATATGCGGGAAATGGTGCGTGGCCAAATATGATGACGATTTCTATCCCGGAATAATTCTAGCCACAGATGAATCCCATGTGCAGGTCAAATGCATGTGCTGTGCTGGACCAAATAGGTACTTCTGGCCACTTCTTGATGATATCCTGTGGTATCCATTTGAGGACATCTTGGAACACATTGATCCCCCTAAACCGGTGACTTCTAGGCACATGGAAATACAGAAGGAAGTGTGGGCTAGGCTCTCTCAGTAAAAATGGTGAACAAACTGTAGGCTTACCTATAGGTTATTAATGTTAAGATGTTTGCTTAATGTTCAAACATTCAAACAACACAGACATTCCTGCCATTACTCTGGATATTTCTATGAAATCAATGAAATGTTGTAACTGTTGTTAGTTTATTAATGTGTTTTAATCTGTCTAGATTTCATCTTGATTGTTTAAACTTTAAAAGCTATGTTGACAGTAGTTTAAAATGTTAAAAAATGGCAACATGTGACCTATATAGGTTATCAATGTTAAGATGTTTGCTCAATGTTCAAACAGACTCCTGCCATTATCAGATGGATATTTTTATGAAATCAATGAAATGTTGTTACTGTTATTAGTTCATTAATGTGTTTTACTCTGTCTAGCTTTCATCTAGATTGTTTAGATTTTAAAAGCTATGTTGACAGTAGGTTTAAAAATGTTTAAAATGTTTAAAAAATGGCAACATGTTAGTGATCTCAAAAGATAAAACATATGACACGTGATGCTTTTCACTCAACCCTGTTACATGATTTTCAACCCTGTTGCGGTGCATTCATCCCTGTTACGAGATTATTTTTTTACATTTTTGTATTAAATACACAAAATATAACATCAATAGTGTTTTTATTGTGTGTATTAAATCAGGGTAAATAAGGCTATTTCAATTTTGTCAGGAATTACGCAGCATTCTTGCACATTTCTTGCGAAAATGTGGAGTTAGATTAGAAATTTCTTCATCGTAAACTGGAAAGGATGGTGCTGGTCAGTTTTTCTTGATTTTCTCTTTAATTACAATATGCCATTATTTACAAGGGACATCTAAACTGTGAGATTATGCCAGAAGCTGATCTCAAGCTTATTGGAAAAATGAATAGTTGAATAACAAAATGACTGTGACGGGGTTGAATTAAATTGGGACTTGTTTGAGAAAATAATACAGAATAATAACTTAATACTCTACATTGAGATGGGAAAAGGTATTTTCTATCAAGTACACACATTACTTTGTCACATCAAATAAAAAAAGCTTAAGATTTTAATGTTCATTGTTTCATCCTCCTCAATCACAAAAGGCACCGAATCTGTAGAATGACCCACATATGGAATCATATGTGATGGGACTTTATTTCTGTATAAAATCAAATTTGATCCATTTGAAAACAAGGAAACAAATGACCAGGGATAAATTCAAGATGCAAGTGTAAGCTACCCTTCCCCTGTAAGTCAGATAATGATCTAGTGTGCTGCAGTGTGGGTTGAAGAAAGAGGGCCAGGGCTTGCAATTGCACCCTCACACCATTAATTTCCTGATCAGGTGCAACTCATATATCTCCCTGAGTAGGATCAGGTTGATCTCCACACTTATCTCACAAGTAATAAGTCCCACTTAGACCTGCACCAGTCTAATAGATGACCAGTGAGGGTAGCTACAGATACTTGGGTGGTAGGCTACACTGCCCCTAACACAGGTCTGACTATGAACACTGTCATCTCCCCTCACACACACAACACACATGCACACAAGCGCACGCAAATGCACACACAGCACGATACAGTTAAGACATTGCTCCAAGCTCTGAAACACAAGATGCATTCCAATACAGAGCTGTCTGTCAGGATGTGTAAAACACTTATGAAATTATTTGCCTCCTGTCCTCAGTCTGTGCCATTTTTACAAAATAAATACAACTTTTTCTTCTACTGATGTAAACCATACATCATCAGGTCTGAAACTATAATTTATCATTTTGACCACAATGCTGAAACAACAACCCCAAAAATGATGATGTTATTCCAAAGCATTTTTAAGCAGGGGTTTAGTGTAAAAGTAGAAAAGACCATTTCAGCCATTAGCTTCAAGCTCAGCTAGATTTCAGGAATAAAAGACAGTCAGTGCTAAAACAGTCAGATCAATTAGACTTCCCTTGCCGACGAGCACCAGTTAACTCCAGTATTTTAAAGGCTGAGTAGCAGAACCGAGCCACATACTTGTTCTTGTCTGACATGAATGCTTTATTTACAGTGTTCTGCTCAACGTTTCCTCACAAACCCAGAAATGCATTGATAATTAAAATGCTGTCAAACACGATTTTCATCCAATTAGTGTTCTGTTTCAATCCTGGACAGAGAAAATAAAATATTACAGAGCAATAAAAAAAGAGCCAAAAACAGAATATACTGTATGTCTGTGGTGTGACAGTTCAACTGTTTTCTGTGAGTTTTTTCCTCTCCCCTACTTTTAACTGCTATTGTTCTTATGTTTAAGTGGTCTGGTTTTTATTTTCTGTCTTTTTTTCACAGCAATAAAGAAAAATATAGTAAAGAAATTGGCCTCTCCCCGGCATGGTTTCTCACCCTGGGATGAGTCGTAAATCTGATAGCATGATTAACCGTGCATGACAAAAATAAGGCCATTTTGTTTATTTGTTCCTGTTTCCTTGCCTAATGTCCTTTCAACAGGGCTTTGATCCATCTAACCTTATGGATCTTCACCGTAAACACGTACCTTCTCATGACACTTTTAGTGCCATGAGGTTTGATGCCAGGCATCTGCACGGAAGTCCAGAAACAGATAAAATCTCAAGGCACAAGAACATATCGTACAACTGGCTCTCCTATTGAAATGTCTTGGGATTATTGTAGTACACTGACAGATAAAGGACATTGACTACTTTCAGTTCTTGCTTTGTGAAGATAATGTTGTACAGACGTTGCTGTTGTGCTGAGGTTTTATCTTATGAAATGTTCTCTCGTTGTGACAGTAGGCTATGCTATTCACAGGGAGATTCATCTTTTAATATCATCTGTGCTGCAGAGATACCTGGCTTCTCTCTCAACCAAAAGGCCACCTACACCCAATCTCAGGAGAAGAGCTTCATCTGAAGCTTTGAAAGGCATTGCAAAATTACCCAAAAACCACGCTAATGCCCTCTGCCGTGATACATCTCTACACATTCAAAGGGACAGTTTAGACATGACTGTTGTTCAGAAGAATGTCTGACTAAAACCCAGCTTTGATACGGCCAACCAGACACATTATTGTAAACAAGGCGGTTTTGACCCTGACCTAAACATAATCATGATCTTGATACTACCGTCCTAATTTTATGGGCACTACAACACAGTCTTTTAATTAAGCAATAAGGCACAAGAGGCAGTGCTGTATAACACATCGGGCCGAACAACGCCATTTACCTGTGACTGTATTCATGATACAGCACTACCTCACGTGCCTTATTGCTTTTATAAAACTGTTACAAACATATACAAATAACAATTAATTACATGTTTTCATTAATGATGCATATGCAGAAATCAGTCCGCCATTTCCTGGTTGCTAAAATTAGAATAGTTTGCCTAATTTCAGTTTATGTGACTAAAGCAAGTACTAGAAGCAAGTACAGTGTAGATAATCATTGCACCATCTAAACTGCTGTGAAATATATTTTCCATATTTTCAGCTGTTTGAAACTGGTGTACAAAACCGAAAGTAAAAGAAAAGAAAACTTAAGAACGGGAAGCATAGAAATAGCGCACATAGAACATATATACCACTTCTTAGACTTGCTTTCAATGAGAATGACATCTCTATAACTCACATTTCTATGTGAATTTGGTCAGGTTGCCCAAAAAGTTACATATTGCAGCTTTAAATGTTATTTCGATAAGTCAATTCATACAATTTAATTATTCAACCAGAAGATATAGTCCGGACAAAAATCATGTTGGTCATGTTGCTACAGATGCGACCCAGTCGTTAATTATTTTTGCATAGCTGCTATGCTCAAATCCATGCTCAAACCCTACACCCCAACCCGAGCACTCCATTCTGCCACCTCTGGTCTCTTGGCCCTCCCACCCCTAGGGCAGCTCTAGCTCAGCCCAGTTCAAGCTCAGCGTCCCCTGAAGCTAGGTCCCTGCCCATCTTCCGAAAGCACCTGAAACCTTACCGCCTCAAAGAGTATGTTAAAAAATCCCCCTCCTCACCTCGACCCCCCCATTTAAAAAAAATAAAAATACTTTCCTGAACCAACCCATTTCACTTGACTACCCCCCCCACCCCCCCACCTTTCTAGCTCTGACTTTGCTGATAACTACTTTATTGAGGAAAAGTGTACTTACTATGACTGTAATATGTGCTTGTCCCACCTAGCTATCTTAAGAAGAATGCACTAACTGTAAGTCGCTCTGGATAAGGGAAAAGTGTACTTACTATGACTGTAATATGTGGTTGTCCCACCTAGCTATCTTAAGAAGAATGCACTAACTGTAAGTCGCTCTGGATAAGAGCGTCTGCTAAATTACTAAAACATAATAATGTAAATGCAAAAGACCTGGTCGTCCGTTCTAAACAAAATGGTTGCTATGCAGGCTGGATAACATTCTTGCCACTTGCTAGCTAGCTAGCCAACTTCAGCTAACTCAGTCACGTCAAACATTGAACCTGGAATGACAGTACACTAGCTGCATTTTCATTTGTTTTGGCATTTATCATATGTCCATGATAATGACGTTGATGCGTGATTTCGCCTAGCTCAGAAAGAGTTTTCTCGTATCGTCAGGGGCACCGTTCACTCTATGTATTGTACAGAGATCGAAATTCAAAAATAAAACATTATTTCTGAGGATGGACAGGCAGACAGCGAGGCTTATGTTAACCCCCGCTGTACCAAACTAAATGTTAGGCTGGAAGCAAGGTGGAAAAATGTGTTGAGATAAATACAAGAGATGATTCGGATAGTAACATGAATATGATATTCTTATGGAGGCGCTGTGATAATTTTCTAATGGAACTGTTAGCAAGCATAGTGTGCTTGTTACGGCCAATACCAGCACGGCTTGGAAAGCTGCTTGTCCAATCAGCATCCAGGATCTAAACAACCAGTTTTATAAGCACCATACATCATCAGGTCTGAAACTATCATTTATCATTTTGACCACAATGCTGAAACAACAACCCCAAAAATGATGACCAGTTTTATAAGACCACCAATACAGTATAGAAAACATCCGTAGGCTAATAGAACTCATTTAATATTATACATAACACACACTCAAACACACACATACAAAGACATGCCACAAAAAAACACAACATTGAGAGCGGAAGAGCTCCCAGTAAATTTGCAGAGAGCATGGAGAAGATGACCACAGGAATTGTTTATCAGAGGGAATCAGAGTGACTAATCACAACCAGTCTTGGACATCTCAACCTGTTAGAGGTTCACAAGTTTCTTTATCCCACACTGACCTGGTCCTCCTCCTCCTCCTCCTCCTCCTCCTCTCTGCCCTCCCAGCCCCTGTCACAGTCCCAGGCAGACAGCTCCAGAGGAACACTCTGTGATGTTCCTCTCTTTCCCAGCAAGAATACAAACATTCAGGCCGAGGGCACAGTGAGCAGGGCACTGTGCCATACTCAAGACAAATGTTCCCTTTCGTTTTGGTTTGTATATCCCATCAATGATCTTAATAATTAGCAGATAATGCATATTTTTTCCCCTCTCAACCATGTGTTCATGCCTGTGTATATCAAAGACGCAAAGGAATAATTATTGTAAATAATAAAATAAATGCAACCAAAAGAAGGGGAACTAAACGTGATTGCTACTAGGCAAAGTAAGAGTTTCCATTAGCAGTTGCCAAGGCGCCATTAAATGTTATGGGCACATGTTGGTCAGCACAGTGTGAGTATGACATCTTACACTGTGCAGGGCTCCATTCTGGACCGTGGAGCCAGCTTCAAAAGAACTTAACCATCAAGAAAAACAGAGTCTGTATGAGGCTCCCAATGGAGCCAAGAAGCATTCCTAACTTAGTTCCACTATTATTTTCCTATAAGAGCTAAATTCAGCTATGGCTTAAGGTAAATGTTGAACCAAGCAACCAACTTGAAGATTGGAAGTCTGTCACTCAAATAACAATAATGTAATATTGTACAGCAAAAACTCAAACAAGGCCCCCATACACAGCAGCTCCATAGTCAGCCGATGCAACAGAAATGGAGCCCTACTGCCCATAAGGGATATTTCAGAGCCACTCAAACGCTTGTCAGAGCAGTTTATTACTTCCCTGACATATCTGTAAAAGAGGAGCTATTGAGCAAAAAAAACAACTGTTTCAAGGACTTGGGGTGTAAATCTTTTTTAATGTTGCTGATCCCTGTGTTAGTGGCGCTTCCAGAAACCTCTCGCTGTTTCTCGCACCCGACAGTTCCCTCATTACGCATCGTGTGGGAGAAAGGGCAACTTTTTCACTTCAGCTTCTCAAATATTGCAAACTATAAGCGGTTTTCGAAGTTACAACTGCAGAGAATGACTCTGCCAAGAGTCTGTCGCTCTAGCTCGCTCTGTTTTTTTTGTTGTTGGTTAGAAAACCCATAAAAACAGAGCAGAAGTTGTGACATAAAAAGGCTCTTACTGTACATTACAGCTCTGACTCTGCTTATATTTCTACTGTGGATTCAGATTCAAATTGACATATCTGGGCAATTGAGTATTTACCAAATAATATGTACATTAACAATGCAACAGAAGATGTATGGATCTGTCCAGGCAAAGATGGCCACCTCTCCTCCATCTCTTCCCCCAGGGTCATGGGATGTTTATGTGTAGATTGGCCTTCTCTCTCTCTCTCTCTCTCTCTCTCTCTCTCTCTCTCTCTCTCTCTCTCTCTCTCTCTCTCTCTCTCTCTCTCTCTCTCTCTCTCTCTCTCTCTCTCTCTCTCTCTCTCTCTCTCTCTCTCTCTCTCTCATCTTCCTGCCATCTCTCTGTGGGACATGTGGGACATGACTCCCTCACTGGCTCCAAAGCCACACGCCTCCCCTGGACCCAGAAGTGCTGCATATCTGCATGTGTGTATTCTTTGAGGGGGTGTATCTGTGGCGTGTGGTGTGTGTGTGAGTTTATTAGTGCCAGGATATGCGCAGGAGGGAGTAAGGGAGTAAGGGAGGGGGAACATCTCTGGGTCGGCTGTGTGTACAGTATTTAAACAAGACTCATCAAAACCTATGCAACATCACTCCACTACTAAGTACCCTGACATGAGAATAACTGCACCTGATAATGTACTTACAGTCATGTAAATATAAAACTACACCTATTAATGATATCAGCAAGTCATTATTGATGTAATTACAAGGGCTCAATGCTGCATGGCATGTCAATGGGCTGTCACATACATGTGATTTACAAGAGGAAACCTTTGAAACACATATAATGTATAGTCTTTACTGTGCACATTTGGGAAGCAGACAATAAAGACTGATGCAGTTGGCATGAGCTCACAGACTTAGCTCTGCAGTCGCCACAATGATGTCGTGCTCTTTTATTTTACTACTGATAATGAACAATAAGAAACAATTCAAAACTCTTAGCTCCAACTACATCACTGCTAAGATACAGTGGGGAAAAAAAGTATTTAGTCAGCCACCAATTGTGCAAGTTCTCCCACTTAAAAAGATGAGAGAGGCCTGTAATTTTCATCATAGGTACACGTCAACTATGACAGACAAATTGAGATTTTTTTCTCTCCAGAAAATCACATTATAGGATTTTTAATGAATTTATTTGCAAATTATGGTGGAAAATAAGTATTTGGTCACCTACAAACAAGCAAGATTTCTGGCTCTCACAGACCTGTAACTTCTTCTTTAAGAGGCTCCTCTGTCCTCCATTCGTTACCTGTATTTATGGCACCTGTTTGAACTTGTTATCAGTATAAAAGACACCTGTCCACAGCCTCAAACAGTCACACTCCAAACTCCACTATGGCCAAGACCAACGAGCTGTCAAAGGACACCAGAAACAAAATTGTAGACCTGCACCAGGCTGGGAAGACTGAATCTGCAATAGGTAAGCAGATTGGTTTGAAGAAATCAACTGTGGGAGCAATTATTAGGAAATGGAAGACATACAAGACCACTGATAATCTCCCTCGATCTGGGGCTCCACGCAAGATCTCACCCCGTGGGGTAAAAATGATCACAAGAACAGTGAGCAAAAATCCCAGGACCACACTGGGGGACCTAGTGAATGACCTGCAGAGAGCTGGGACCAAAGTAACAAAGCCTACCATCAGTAACACACTACGCCGCCAGGGACTCAAATCCTGCAGTGCCAGACGTGTCCCCCTGCTTAAGCCAGTACATGTCCAGGCCCGTCTGAAGTTTGCTAGAGTGCATTTGGATGATCCAGAAGAGGATTGGGAGAATGTCATATGGTCAGATGAAACCAAAATAGAACTTTTTGGTAAAAACTCAACTCGTCGTGTTTGGAGGACAAAGAATGCTGAGTTGCATCCAAAGAACACCATACCTACTGTGAAGCATGGGGGTGGAAACATCATGCTTTGGGGCTGTTTTTCTGCAAAGGGACCAGGACGACTGATCCGTGTAAAGGAAAGAATGAATGGGGCTATGTATCGTGAGATTTTGAGTGAAAACCTCCTTCCATCAGCAAGGGCATTGAAGATTAAACGTGGCTGGGTGTTTCAGCATGACAATGATCCCAAACACACCGCCCGGGCAACGAAGGAGTGGCTTCGTAAGAAGCATTTCAAGGTCCTGGAGTGGCCTAGCCAGTCTCCAGATCTCAACCCCATAGAAAATCTTTGGAGGGAGTTGAAAGTCCGTGTTGCCCAGCGACAGCCCCAAAACATCACTGCTCTAGAGGAGATCTGCATGGAGGAATGGGCCAAAATACCAGCAACAGTGTGTGAAAACCTTGTGAAGACTTACAGAAAACGTTTGACCTGTGTCATTGCCAACAAAGCGTATATAACAAAGTATTGAGAAACTTTTGTTATTGACCAAATACTTATTTTCCACCATAATTTGCAAATAAATTCATAAAAAATCCTACAATGTGATTTTCTGGAGAAAAAAAATCTCATTTTGTCTGTCATAGTTGACGTGTACCTATGATGAAAATTACAGGCCTCTCTCATCTTTTTAAGTGGGAGAACTTGCACAATTGGTGGCTGACGAAATACTTTTTCCCCCCACTGTAGCTATACTAAAATATGTTATCCAATGAAGGGCATTTAGAACAGGAAAGAGAGGGGGAAAAAGCTGTTTTACTTTTCTTTCCTCTGCATTCATTCCCATCTCAGAGTTGTGGTGAACTTAAAACCTATAATAAAATAATGACGAGCAGCGTGTGTAGATAATCTCTCTCCGAGAAATAGTTGTGGAGAAAAAGAAAAACATATGCTGCATAGTGTGGCACCAAACCTGTATTTCATACATGACTTTGGAGAATGTTAATAAGGATTAGAAACATACTTCAGCTAATGCACTTTTCCAAGGCCAACAGTATTTTTTACTTCTGTCTCTGAAAGAGAAGGATATGGACGGTGCCAACTTACAAAGAACGGATAAAACTTAATTGGTTAGAATATTTGATTACATACAAAATATGAGTGGAGGTAGCCTGTAAAATGCTTTGTCACAGTATAGAGATCTCTGTAGTATCTATTGCATTTGATCTGACATGTCAGAGAGCATGCTCTGACCCTACTAGCCCTCCAGCCGGTGCCATGATAACTGGGATCCAGCTGAAAGCTAAAAGACACCTTCATGTGTAGATGTTATGTTTACAAGGAAATATGGACCAATTAATCTGATTATGGTCACAAATCCTACAACATGTGTAAGCATGTCTCTGATCATGTGGGGTACAGATGTTTGGGGTATGTGTGTGAAAGAGAGACATATAGAGAGACATAGAGATACATAGAGAGACATAGAGAGACATAGAGAATACAGAGACACACTGTAACTCTCTGAGTAGAAGCTTTGACATTTATGAAGATTATTCAATTTTCTCCAAAAGCCTATTGAGCCTGTTCAGCTATTTACACTCATGTTACAATGTCCATGTACATTTTAGTCATTTAGCAGACGCTCTTATCCAGAGCGACTTACAGTTAGTGAATACATTTTTTTTTTTTATACTGGCCCCCCGTGGGAATTGAACCCACAACCCTGGCGTTGCAAACGCCATGCTCTATCAACTGAGCTACATCCCTGCCGGCCATTCCCTCCCCTACCCTGGACGAATTGTGCGCCGCCCATGAGTCTCCCGGTCGCGGCCGGCTGCGACAGAGCCTGGATTCGAACCAGGATCTCTAGTGGCACAGTGCCTTAGACCACTGCGCCACTCAGGAGTGTACAGAAACCTACTGCACACACACACACACACACACACACACACACACACACACACACACACACACACACACACACACACACACACACACACACACACACACACACACACACACACACACACACACACACACACACACACACACATTAACGTTTATGTAAACATTCCCTCGACTGACGTTTTGCATGCACTATTCATTTGTCAATTGATTAATGTGTATATCCACTCAGAATAAGAGGTCACAAGTGAGCAGCAACTGTACGCAAATACAGGCTCTGGGTGAGTGCATGTCCCTCTGAAGCTAGAAAGTATCTGCAAAAAAGGACTGAAATGAAATACAGAGTGAAATAGTAAACCATCTGTCAAAGCCTTCCCTGTCTGTTTGAAAACACAACACCAGAGCACTTAAGGGTTTTAAACATCCTCTTTTCACTGGCATGGCCATGAATATGCCTATTCTGAGGGCAATCCTTTCATTTTCATGTGAGAGATCTGAGTCACTCTCAGTCCTGTCTTTCAGAGGGGTGTGTGTATTGTGCCACTGTAGGCCGGCCGTGCAAAGGGGTGAGAGGAAGGAGAACGAGGAGCTGACAGACAGGGCCAGATACTACACCTCCACCGCAGGCGAATCCCCAGCTAACCCCTGTGCTGACAGCCAGGATGTAGCACTCATCCACAGGCCACAGCCCAGGGCTCAGGGCCCAGTAAGGGAGAGCAGGGAGAGGGCCAGCCTGCCGATGATGGAGGGGGCGGTGGTTTGGGTGGCACGCACCGCTTACTGCCTCCAGAGCCGCGCAACTGGGAGAAGAAGCCACAGACTGTGTCGCCTGCCAACACCGTGTCCAATGCCTGGCTGTGGGACAGAACCACTACAAACACAGACATTATGCACACACTCACTCACTCACTGAATGTATTATACCACACAAAAGCAGATACAGTGCATTTGGAAAGTATTCAGACCCCTTGACTTTTTCCACATTTTGTTACATTACAGCCTTATTCTAAAACTGATTAAATAAAACATTTTCCTCATCAATCTACACACAGTACCCCATAATGACAAAGCAAAAACAGGTAAATTGTTAAGAAAAATTAAAAACAGAAATACCTTATTTACATAAGTATTCAGACCCTTTGCTATGATATTCGAAATTAAGCTCAGGTGCATTGATCATCCTTGAGATGTTTCTCTAGAACTTGATTGGAGTCCACCTGTGGTAAACACACCTGTCTACATAAGGTCCCACAGTTGACAGTGCATGTCAGAGCAAAAACCAAGCCATGAGGTCGAAGAAATTGTCCGTAGAGCTCAGAGACAGGATTGTGTCGAGGCAAAGATCTGAGGAAGGGTACCACTTTTTTTTCAGCATTGAAGGTCCCCAAGAACACAGTAGACTCCATCATTCTTAAATGGAAGAAGTTTGGAACCACCAAAACTCTTCCTAGAGCTGGCCGCCAGGCCAAACTGAGTAATCGGGGGAGAAGGGCCTTGGTCAGGGAGGTGACCAAGAACCTGATGGTCATTCTGACAGAGCTCCAGAGATCCTCTGTGGAGATGGGAGAACCTTCCAGAAGGACAACCATCTCTGCAGTACTCCACCAATCAGGCCTTTATGGTAGAGTGGCCAGACGGAAGCCACTCCTCAGTAAAAGCCACATGACAGCCCGCTTGGAGTTTGCCAAAAGGCACCTAAAGACTCCCAGACCATGAGAAACAAGATTCTCTAGTCTGATGAAACCAAGATTGAACTCTTTGGCCTGAATGCCAAGCGTCACGTCTGGAGGAAACCTGACAACATCCCTACGGTGACGCATGGTGGTGGCAGCATCATGATGTGGGGATGTTTCTCAGCAGCAGGGATTGGGAGACTAGTCAGGATCGAGGGAAAGCTGAACGGAGCAAAGTACAAAGAAATCCTTGATGAAAACCTGCTCCAGAGCGCTCAGGACCTCAGACTGTGGCGAAGGTTCACCTTTCAACAGGACAACGACCCTAAGCACACAGCCAAGACAACGCAGGAGTGGCTTCGGGACAAGTCTCTAGATGTCCTTGAGTGGCCTAGCCAGAGCCCAGACTTGAACCCAATTGAACATCTCTGGAAAGACCTGAAAGAAGCTCCCCATCCAACCTGACAGAGCTTGAGAGGATCTGCAGAGAAGAATGGGAGAAACTCGACAAATACAGGTGTGCCAAGCTTGTATTTGTAATCGCTGCTTCAACAAAGTACTGAGTAAAGGGTCTGAACGATTATGTAAAAGTAATTTTCCGTTTCTTTTTTTTTAATATACACTACCAGTCAAAAGTTTTAGAACACCTACTCGTTCAAGGGTTTTTCTTTATTTTTACTATTTTCTACATTCTAGAATAATAGTGAAGACATCAAAACTATGAAATAACGCATATGGAATCATGTAGTAACCAAAAAAGTTTTAAACAAATCAAAACTTATTTTATATTTGAGATTCGTCAAATAGCCACCCTTTGCCTTGATGACAGCATTGCACAGTCTTGGTATTCTGTCAACCAGCTTCACCTGGAATGCTTTTCCAACAGTCTTGAAGGAGTTCCCACATATGCTGAGCACTTGTTAGCTGCTTTTCCTTCACTCTGCCGTCCGACTCATCCCAAACCATCTCAATTTGGTTGAGATCGGGGGATTGTGGAGGCCAGGTCATCTGATGCAGCACTCCATCACTCTCCATCTTGGTAAAATAGACCAAACCAGATGGGATGGCGTATCGCTGCAGATTGCTGTGGTAGCCATGCTGGTTAAGTGTGCCTTGAATTCGAAATAAATCACAGACAGTGTCACCAGCAAAGCACCCCCACACCATCACACCTCCTCCTCCATGATTTACGGTGGGAAATACACATGCGGAGATCATCCGTTTACCACACCACTTCTCACAAAGACACGGCGGTTGGACTCCAGACCAAAGGACAGATTTCGACCAGTCTAATGTCCATTGCTCGTGTTTCTGGCCCAAGCAAGTCTCTTCTTTTTATTGGTGTCCTTTAGTAGTGGTTTCTTTGCTGCAATTCGACCATGAAGGCCTGACTCACACAGTCTCCTCTGAACAGTTGATGTTGAGATGTGTCTGTAACTTGAACTCTGTGAAGCATTTATTTGGGCTGCAATTTCTGAGGCTGGTAACTCTAATGATCTTAACCTCTGCAGCAGAGGTATCTCTGGGTCTTCCATTCCTGTGGCGGTCCTCATGAGAGCCAGTTTCATCATAGAGCTTGATGGTTTTTGCGACTGCAAAGTTCTTGAAATGTTACGTATTGACTGACCTTCATGTCTTAAAGTAATGATGGACTGTCGTTTCTCTTTGCTTATTTGAGCAGTTCTTCCCATAATAAGGACTTGGTCTTTTAGCAAATAGGGCTATCTTCTGTATAACCCCCCTACCTTGTCACAACACAACTGACTGGCTCAAACGCATTAAGAAAGAAAGAAATTGCACAAATTAACTTTTAACAAGGCACACCTGTTAATTGAAATGCATTCCAGGTGACTACCTCATGACGCTGGTTGAGAGAATTCCAAGAGTGTGCAAAGCTGTCATCAAGGCAAAGGGTGGCTATTTGAATAATCTCAAATATGAAATATATTTTGATTTGTTTAACACTTTTTTTGGTTACTACATGATTCCATATGTGTTATTTCATAGTTTTGATGTCTTCACTATTATTCTACAATGTAGAAAATAGTAAAAATAAAGAAAAACACTTGAATGAGTAGGTGTTCTAAAACTTTGGACCGGTAGTGTACTTTGCACAAATAAAATAAAAAACGTGTTTGCTGTGTCCAGTTGTGGAAAAAGTACCCAATTGTCATAATTGAGTAAAAGTAAAGATACCTTCATAGAAAATGACTCAAGTAAAAGTCACCCAGTAAAATGCTACTTGAGTAAAAGTCTAAAAATATTTGGTTTTAAATATCCTTAAGTATGTCACGTCACCCCGCTCCTCCGCACACTCCACTGGCTTCCAGTTGAAGCTTGCATCTGCTACAAGACCATGGTGCTTGCCTACGGAGCTGTGAGGGGAACGGCACCTCCGTACCTTCAGGCTCTGATCAGTCCCTACACCCAAACGAGGGCATTGCGTTCATCCACCTCTGGCCTGCTGGCCCCCCTACCTCTGCGGAAGCACAGTTCCCGCTCAGCCCAGTCAAAACTGTTCGCTGCTCTGGCACCCCAATGGTGGAACAAGTTCCATCACGACGCCAGGACAGCGGAGTCACTCACCACCTTCCGGAGACACTTGAAACCCCACCTCTTTAAGGAATACCTGGGATAGGATAAAGTAATCCTTCTACCCCCCCCTTACCCCACCCCCCAAAAAATAAAATAATAATAATAATAATAATTGTAAAGTGGTTGTCCCACTGGCTATCATAAGGTGAATGCACCAATTTGTATGTTGCTCTGGATAAGAGCGTCTGCTAAATGACGAAAATGCAAATGTAAATGTATCAAAAGTAAATGTAATTGCTAAAATATACTTAAGTATCAAAATAAATTATTAAAAATTCCTTATATTACGCAAAGCAGAAGGTACCATTTTCTTGTTTTTAACATTTACGGACAGCCAGGGGCACACTCCAACATTTACAAACAATGCATTTGTGTTTAGTGAGTCTGCCAGATTAGAGGCAGTAGGGATGACCACGTGTTCTCTTGATGAGTGCGTGAATTGGGCCATTTTCCTGTCCTGCTTTTGGATGTCAGGGAAAATGTATGAAGTAAAAAGTACATTAATTTCTTTAGGAATGTAGTGAAGTAAAAGTAAAAGTTGTCAAAAATATAAATAGTAAAGTAAAGTACAGATACACCAAAAAACTACTTAAGTAGTACTTAAGTACATTACATCACTGGCTTTGTCATTATGGGGTATTGTGTGTAGAATGATGAGGGAAAAAAAAGATTTAGCCATTCTAGAATAAGGCTGTAACGTAACAAAATGTGGAAAAGGTCAAGGGGTCTGAATACTTTCCACATACTTACAATATAGTCCCCCCTCCCTCTGCTTAAGAGGCTTTGAACATGAAAGAATAAAATGAAGTGTCATAATTTGTAGAATCGAGTACATATTGGTTATTAGGTCGAAAACGTGTGCTGGCACCAGTAATATTAAAATATTTAATCCCTAAAATAAATCTATATTCAAACAGCAATTGTGAAATATGACACTTTTCAAACAAATACTGTTGCGTCTACAGTAACTGCTGTCTATTTACTGTAGATAAACAACCCATCTGTCTGTTGTGTTTGAGTCTGCCAGTAACAAGTCTAATACCGCCAGTCTGTATAGAGCAGAGGACTCTCCAGTCCCAGTGCACACTGCTGTGGTGTAGAGTAGACTGAGCAGAGGGAGAGAGGCAACTCGTGACCCCAGTTCCACACTGAGAGAGAGGCCCCGGTCAGAGTCAGTGCTGTCTCTCCAGCTGGGATCACAATGCTAGACTGAGGCTTGGGTTTCAGAGCTGGACCCCAGCCTAGGAGGTGTAGAGGTGGGATGCCTGTCCCCTGTGTCGGCAGGGGCAGAGCCCAGCGGCAGGCCTGCAGGACTGACATCAGACAGACGCCCACCCCAGGGGGCTGGGCCCGCTCACCCGCCCGCTCTCAGGAGGAGGTAGCGACAAGCACAGGGGCCGAAGACAGATTGGGCTTCCATAGGGCTATCATAGGGCTGCCATAGACCACACGTTTGCCTTTTAAACTGCAGAGTTTGAATTTGCATCCCACCACAATGTATTTCCATCGATGGGGTTTTCCACATCACTGACTCAAAATAACAATCTCATAAAGGCACCGGCATTAAACTAATGTAAAAAGCAACAGGGCCAAAGAGAGCCAAATCAAAAGAGATTATGGGGGTACAGTAAAACTCTTTGAAAAGGATTATCCATGATGAGATATGGCAAAAACTGAGCAAACGAAACAACATATGGTAAGTTCATCAAATCATCCAGAGGTCAATGAATAAGATTCACACTATTCTCAACATAGACTATACTGTAGAATCCATATAGTGACAGTTTGCATACAAAAACCTAAGTATATGAAATCAAATTGTACTTGTCAAATGCTTTGTAAACAACAGGTGTAGACTAACAGTGAAAGAGAGAAAAAAAAAGAGAAATAATAAAAGGAGATATATATATGTTTTTCCTATTCAATATTTTTCACAATTTCAACAGAATGGAGACACATGCATCTTCATTAACACTTCATAACAAAATATATCAGAAACAATGTTCTATCTCATTCTGTAAATCTTCCATATTACATCCCCTTATTCAGCCCTCTCCAAGTTGCAGGATCATTTTGCAATGCTCACGAGCGCTGGAATGTCCTAGGAAGATGTATTGTGGCTGTTTTCGGGGAAATATTAAGATCCAGCCAGCTGAGAGAGAAGGCGAGGCACGGGGGGAGGGAGGGAGGGAGAGAGAGGAGGGAGCGGAGCGAGGGAGAGGAGGGAGGGAGGGAAGGAGGTAGTTAGGGAGAGGAGGGGGTCACAGACGATCAGTATCATCGTCTCTCTGATTATGAAATGCCTCTTATATCCCAGTTCTCTCTCTCCCTCTCCTTCTTTCTTTCTTTCTTTCTTTCTTTCTTTCTTTCTGTCTTTCTTTCTTTCTTTCTTTCTTTCTTTCTTTCTTTCTTTCTTTCTTTCTTTCTTTCTTTCTCTCTCTCTCTCTCTCTCTCTCTCTCTCTCTCTCTCTCTCTCTCTCTCTCTCTCTCTCTCTCTCTCTCTCTCTCTCTCTCTCTCTCTCTCTCTCTCTCTCTCTCTCTCTCTCTCTCTCTCTCTCTCTCTCTCTCTCTCTCTCTCTCTCTTTCTCTCTCTCCCTCTCTCTCTCTCTCTCTCTCTCTCTTTCTTTTTGTCTCTCCCTCATCCCCTCTCCCTTCACATCAAGCATGGCGTCTGGGTCCTCCAGGTCTCCAGGGCAGAGTCCAGGGTGGGCAGGGCAGGCAGCCACTCAGTTCACTAGTGAACACTTTCCACTGTCATCACCACAATACTACAGAGCATCAACATCTGCATTGTCTTACACTGGTCATCAGCACTCAGCACCCCACAAGCACCCCCTCCTCTCCCTCTCTTCCAGCTCCCTCATCTATATCATCCAAATATTTCCCCTCCGTGCTTTTTGAAGCTTCCATGGGTCACGGGACCCTGAGCACAACTCATTTTAGCTGGTTGTGTGGGGGCTGACCAGAGAGGTTGGAAGAAACACATGGAAACCTAATCTGCAATGTTTTCACTGCAGGGTTATTTTCCTTGCCAAGACAGCGATGGTCAATCAGTGGTGATCCCCAAACAGAGAGAAGGTTTAGGAAGCTGTCGCTGGTCTAGGTGTCATCGTTGCAGTTTACTTAAACCTTTCTCCTCTCCTGCTCCAGGGGAATAGGCCTAAGCATATTTAGAGTCCCTGACAGCCTGCTGTGCCTGGCTTCAGGATTTAGTCCCGGATCCAGGGCCCTGGCTCTCCTTGATAGATGGAGAACACAATACATCTCCTGGTTTCCAATAAAACTGAGCTGTTCGTTTTTACACTGTGACACCTCACTTGCCGTTCTTGTTGTTACTGAATTATGGCCCATTGAGCAGTACAACATATTTCTGAGAGACCTGCCTCCTCTGAGCTGAAAAGAACCCTTACTTTAGTTGTCCCAGCACCAGATATCTGACCTATAAACCCTAATAGATTGTAGAAAGAACCAACATCAACAAAAACGTTCATTTGCAGGCCAAAACTGTAATTGTATGAGGTGATAATTGTCTAAACATTCATAGTGAAAACACCTTGGAGGCTACTCTACAGGCAGCATTCATATTGAACACCTCTGTACGACATTGGCCTGAGAGACAGAGGCTGCTGATGGACAGGTCAGTGAGCCAGGGAGATGAGCCAGAGCAGTGCTAGAGACCCGCCCACCTGCAGCCTACATCAGCTATGAGACAGGAGAGGAGAGAGGCTGGGGAGGAATCTGCAGGCCTGGTTAAAGTAATCAGATTGTTTCAGTGCATGTGATCTGCAGTCTAACAGACTTCCAAACAGTTGAATGAGTAAATAAAGTGCCCCAGGGGACTCCTGCTGGAGACGGATTACTGTAAGGGTGCACACAAAGGAGTTTAAGCCCCACAATACTCAGGGGACTGCAGACAAAAGCCTATGTTGGGGTTCTACCAGGGAACTGGCCAGGTTTATTAATCTCGTCCTGGGCTGCACCTCCTGCTATTGCAAGCCATGTACTCACTCACATACACACAAACACATACCATTGCTCAAGTGTACGCACACACACTTGCATGCACTGTATGTGAACCCCCCCTCCCCCCCCCCCACACACACACACACAACATTTTCGTAACTCACTGAACTATGGATGTGAGTTGGATGTTTGTAGGGGTGTGTGTGTGACTCCTGCTCACTTGGCTGTGGAAGAGGGCTTAGAGGGAAGTTGGAGCTGTGGCATTATGGAGCCCCATCCCATTCTGCCTCCATTCTTCCTCCTCTTTGGACCTGACACAAGTAAAGGGATTAGGAGACCCTGTTTCCGTCAGGCCCTCCACCCAGGACAAAGCACTCCACAGTTTAGGGTCACAGTCTATGATAAATGTGCAGATCTCTGTCAGTCAGCTTGAGCAGACAGTGTTTGGAAGCTAATCTCATTAAGAGATGAAGAAAAAGAGTGGCAGAGAGAGAGTTTGTTTTGAAGTAATGACATCCGCTCAAGTGTCAGAGCACATACATATGTCAAAGAAGTCACAAAATGCACCAACATGATGACATTCCTACTGAGCATGACATATTTCATTCATCAGTGAGTGTAAGTAGCACAGTAATGATTTATAAGTTATGAGTGAATGTACTGCTACAACAAAATATGATTACAGACTGCACAGGGGAAGAAGAAAGGGAAACAGAGAGCTAAAGAGAAAGAGAGAGATCCACTGATTGAGGGTAGACTTACTGATACAGCGCATTCGGAAAGTATTCAGACCCCTTGACTGTTTCCACATTTTGTTACGTTGCAGCGTTATTCTAGAATGGATTAAATTGTCATCAATCTACACACAATACACCATAATGACAAAGCAAAACAGGTTTTTAGAAATGTTAGCACAAAAAAAATATACAAAACGAAAATGTCACATTTACATAAGTATTCAGACCCTTTACTCATTACTTTGTTGAAGCACCTTTGGCAGTGATTACAGCCTTGAGTCTTCTTGGGTATGACGCTACAAGCTTGGCACACCTGTATTTGGGGAGTTTCTCCCATTCTTCTCTGCAGATCCTCTCAAGCTCTGTCAGGTTGGATTGGGATCATCGCTGCACAGCTTTTTTCAGGTCTCTCCAGAGATGTTCGATCGGGTTCAAGTCCGGGCTCTGGCTGGGCCACTCAAGGACATTCAGAGACTTGTCCCGAAGCCACTCCTGTGTTGTCTTGGCTGTGTGCTTAGGGTCGTTGTCCTGTTGGAAGGTGAACCTTTGCCCCAGTCTGAGGTCCTGAGTGCTCTGGAGCAGGTTTTCATCAAGGATTTCTTTGTACTTTGCTCCGTTCATCTTTCCCTCAATCCTGACTAGTCTCCCAATCCCTGCTGCTGAGAAACATCCCCACATCATGATGCTGCCACCACTATGCTTCACCGTAGGGATGATGCCAGGTTTCCTCCAGAAGTGACGCTTGGCATTCAGGCCAAAGAGTTCAATATTGGTTTCACCAGACCAGAGAATCTTGTTTCTCATGGTTTGAGAGTCCTTTAGGTTCCTTTTGGCAAACTCCAAGCGGGCTGTCATGTGGCTTTTACTGAGGAGTGGCTTCCGTCTGGCCACTCTACCATAAAGGCCTGATTGGTGGAGTGCTGCAGAGATGGTTGTCCTTCTGGAAGGTTCTTCCATTTCCACAGAGGAACTCTGGAGCTCTGTCAGAGTGACCACCGGGTTCTTGGTCACCTCCCTGACCAAGGCCCTTCTCCCCGATTACTCAGTTTGGCCTGGCGGCCAGCTCTAGGAAGAGTCTTGGTGGTTCCAAACTTCTTCCATTTAAGAATGATGGAGGCCACTGTGTTCTTGGTGACCTTCATTGCTGCAAAAAAAATTGTGTTACCCTTCACCAGATCTGTGCCTCGACACAATCCTGTCTCGGAACTCTACGGACAATTCCTTCAACCTCATGGCTTGGTTTTTTGTCTGACATGCACTGTCAACTGTGGGACCTTATATAGACAGGTGTGTGCCTTTCAAAATCATGTCCAATCAATTGAATTTACCACAGGTGGACTCCAATCAAGTTGTAGAAACATCTCAAGGATGATCAATGGCAACAGGCTGCATCTGAGCTCAATTTCGAGTCTCATGGCAAAGGGGCTGAATACTTATGTAAATAAGGTATTTATGTTTTTTATTTAAAATTTCTAAAAACCTGTTTTTGCTTCGTCATTATGGAGTATTGTGTGTAGATTGACGAGGAACATTTTTATTTAATCAATTTTAGAATAAGGCTGTAACGTAACAAAATATCCAAAAAGTCAAAGGGTCTGAATACTTTCCGAATGCACTGTATGCCCAGATCCCCATGTGGTTGTAGAATGTGTGACGTTAGTGTGAGAGTGAGCTACAGGCACACAGTACTCGGACTGCAGCACTTGCCACCCTGATGCCACCCCTTTCTTGTGTATCTGTGAAAAGCCTACGTGTTGGAAAAACATTCCAGAGTGGGATCACATTTACAGAGTGCAGGGGGCCAGCCCTGAAATCCTGAGCCAGAAGCGGCCTTGTCTCAATTCCACATGCACGTTCAACTGTGGTGCTTGTAGAACAGGCAAGGAAAGAGCCGATGCTGTTTTGCAGCTACATCCACTAAAACATTTTTGTAAAAAACTAAAATGCATTCCAATTATTTATCTATTTTTCACAATAAAATCAATGAAAAACTGCAATCCTACTATCTTTTCCCAAATTGACACATCTACTAATGTGCCATTAACTCTCTACCTTTTTAATTGTATCTTCTCTGTTTTTCTCTCTCTATTGAAACGATCAACTGGATATTTTGCTTTTTTCATATTCATTTTCATATAGATTGCGTTTCCAATTTTGCAGTATATTACAGTAAACATTTGCGGTATGTTTTGAATAGTTGTCATCCTCTGCAAATACATTTGATCCCCTGAAGAGTTGAAGCTGCTGATGAAAATCACAACGTACTAGTTTCTTTACCATAGATGAGGAGCATTCCTATTTGACTGACATGTCCCGCTGGCTCCCTCACTGGATCCCTAACAGCCAACTTTAGGAGATGAGGTTATTGTGGCTACCAACAAATTGCATGCTTGAGTTGCTTTTTTTCCTTTGCTATCATTCTAATGTAAACCCACCAGGCAGCTCCCAGTACAGATCGGACTCCTCTCCTCTCCTCCTCAGGCCAACAGCTCTCCCACACCAAGCCACAGAGGTGTAGCCCCACATCCCTACCCACCAATAACATGGCTGAGCCTCTGTGGCTTGCCAAAGTATCCTGCTAACGCTTCGTTTTTCAACTGTTATCATACACACGTGCAAGCATGCATACACACAAAGACACACACAAAGATACACACAAAGACACACACACAGACACACACACACACACATTGTGATTAAGCAAGACCTTGTTGCAGACATGTTAAACATACCATTTTATTAAGTATTAGTTTACGAACGACTACACCTATATTATGTTGGGTATTATGACCTGTTTAATAAAATATTAATCATTTAATCTGCAAGTTTATAATTGGAAACTCAATTAACCATTGGGAAATGCACCAAATGAATACAAAGTGCATACGGCATTACACATTAATACCCCCTAAAATACCCTTAACAGGTCACAATGTGTAGGGGGAAATGGTTTGCACATCATGAGATGACAGATGATTGCGTCATATTATCTTGCTAGGATAGGCCAGGCAATGTTGACATAGAACCCAATACTTCCTTACAGGGGAACACAGCTAACCCAGTCAGTGCACTAAGAATCCAGGCAAGCTGAAGCAATATTATCCAGCTTACGGCAGCTAACATTAGATTTGTCTTTCTGCAGGGGCCCTCTACTTCGAGACCAGCACTAGCCGTAGCCACTTCTTCACCCCCTTTCACTCATTCTTTGGGGAAAATTTGAGGACAAAGAACACTACTTCTTGCAAAATACATCTCACTGTTTCTGACCTGGCTAGTCTTTTATCCTATTATCTAAACACCAGGACATAGCTACACTATGTCTGTGTAAAAGTAGCTTTGTCCTCTCCTCCAGAATGTCCCCGTACACAGGGATGGAGGCGTACACAGGGATGGAGGCGTACACAGGGATGTCCCCGTACACAGGGTTGGAGGCGTACACAGGGATGGAGGCGTACACAGGGATGTCCCCGTACACAGGGTTGGAGGCGTACACAGGGATGGAGGCATACATAGGGATGTCCCCGTACACAGGGTTGGAGGGGTACACAGGATTGGAGGCGTACACAGGGATGGAGGCATATACAGGGATGTCCCCGTACACAGGGATGGAGGCGTACACAGGGATGTCCACGTACACAGGGATGGAGCCGTACACAGGGATGACCCCGTACACAGGGATGTCCACGTACACAGGGATGGAGCCGTACACAGGGATGACCCCGTACACAGGGATGTCCCCGTACACAGGGATGGAGGCGTACACAGGGATGGAGGCGGCAGGAGAAAACCTTGTCCATTTTGCGTGCATCCCTGTTCACACCGAGAACAAAGGCCACACAGGAGTGTCGTACACTACAGTGAGTGGAACACAGTAAGCTAGTGCAGCTAGTGTAGAAACCTAGCCGTCAGCATGTAGCCTATCCACCACCCCGCATCCCAAACACAGCTAATTAAAAAACACAATTTCACAGGAGGACACCCCGAACAGGCCTAAAAAGCACCTATCAGCACCCCAGGGGATCGTCCAGCACTGAGAATTACGAGGGAAGGAGTGAAGGTAAGGGGGCTCTGGTGATATGAGTTCAGTGGTCTGTTATAATAATGTGCATATTGAATTGAACAATACTGCTGCTTCAACATACTGTATATTCATATAGTGGATAAAGTGGTTAGCAATATAGATTAGAAATTGTAAATATTGCAATAAATAGCAGAAATATTTATTTAGCAAAATAATGTATTATAATTTAAACATTTCACTAGATCTGTTGCCACCCATCTGCACTTGTCTGAGCATCACAATATAATAGTTGACAACAATATATCTTCAGAAATAATACACCTTAACGTTCTCATAAACTGACAAAACAGCCCGACCATTAGAATGCTCAACATTCCTCAATAGTAGCCTACTGTCCAACCCATGTGGAGTGACACCCTTATTACACGGGTCTTTTCAGATCAGATGCTTGGTTAGGGAAAACACCCCTCTCAGGGAGATGTGTGTGTCCTCTAATGATGTCTAATTGAACTCCCAACACCAGGTCTGAAGCAGCTCTCAGGGGGATGGTGTATTTCCACTCCACTTCTCACACATCATCTCACTCCCCGACCGACCGACCTATGACCAACTCATGGTTTCTACGGTTACAGCTCCCACCCAGCAGACAACCAAACCAACCATAACTATTTACTTTGGTTAGTAGTGGCTTTACATTGTCACCTATACTAGTCTAAAGTACTACACATCATAGTTGTGGAAAGTAGAGGTGCTGAGGGTGCTGCAGCACCCCCTGAAATATCAGAATTTTACAAATATATTAAATATTTGTAGTGCACAGGGCCTTTACTAGTCCTATTTAGCGGACCGATATAGCCTTCTGTAGCGCGGGGACAAAATGCTCAATTCAGTTGTTAATATCAACAGGAGAAAGTCTTCTGAACATTTATAGAATAAAATCTTATCCTAATCCTAAAATAACATTATTCAGCCTAACTCTGAGACAGCTTTTGTAAAAATATGTTGGAGGGAGAATTTACTGGGACACAAAATCATAAAATCTCCTCTGTCTGAACATAAAGCTGTAAATTGTGCCATAGGTGTGAAAATGAACGTTTGCCAATCGCTTGATTTATGGTAGCCAGATATGATTATGGGGCATGAATCAATTTCTGTAGGAATGTAATTAGGCACCTCTCCTGTTGTATGGCCAGCAGCCTGCCTTGCAGCTCACGGCAGTTTGTGGGCTGATAAATGCACCTTAAATTGGTGTCATAAAAGTCAAAAAGGTGCCAATTACATCTCTAAGTATCCCATCAATGCAAATGAAATAAACAAATACAGGTAGTGTTGTGTACACATGGGACCCCCTGCTAGTTCTTGACCTGAGACTGATGGAAGGTGAAGAAAGGGAGGCTGGATCTTGTAATGATAGATAATAGTGTGGGAGTACATGACAGGAATCAGCAGGTTGCTGTTTAGAGGCTCTGGATATCCTCGAAGCTCACACCGTTACAACAACTTCACGGCCAACACAACACTCCAAATGTGACTAGAAATTACTGCCTGTTCAGACCTCATACACAATTTAACACACACACACACACACACACACACAAACACAGTCTTGTACAACTAACCTTGTGGGGACACACAATTCAGTCCCATTCAAAATCCTATTTTACCTAACCCCTAACCCTAAACTTAACCCTAACCTTAGCCCGAAAACCTAACCTTAACCCTAACCCTAACTCGAAAACCTAACCTTAACCCTAACCCTAACCCTAGCTCCTAACCCTAACCCTAACCCTAACCCTAACCCTAGCTCCTAACCCTAACCCTAAACCTAATTCTAAGTCTAACCCTAACACTAATTCTAACCTTAACCCTAAACTCCCTAGAAATAGCATTTTACCTTGTGGATACCAACAAAATGTCCCCAGTTGGTCAAATTTTTGTTTGTTTACTATTCTTCTTCTGGTCCCCACAAGTATAGTTAAACATATCCACACACACACACACACACACATACTCTATTCGCAAACAACACAGAGAGAAAGGTGGTCAAATAACAGGATCCCTCTCCCTGCTGGCCAGCACAATTTGTCTATGTCACTGTTTCCTGGCTGCATCTCCCAGGCAATGGCATCCCGGAGCTGCTGCTATGAAATTCACATTGTTACCACTAACTGCCTATGGTCATGTTGGACAGAGCAGGATGAATGGCTGACAAAAACAGTGATGCAGGGCAATAGATGTAGCTCATTATTTGTTGCAGGGCATCTATAATGCCCCAGTGACTGAAGTAGCAATGTTAAAAAGCCCTGACACAAAAAGCTTAAAAAGTAGTGACAAGCATGAAGAGCACTACTACAATGAGTGGGGACATAGGGCCACATGTTGCACACAGTCTGTGAGGCGAAATAAACTTAAGCCTCCCATCGAGACAACAGCAAACGCCACCAGCCAGTGAGTTTCACTAATATCAAGGGGCACTGATTGGATCCGCACATAGGTAACTTTGCCAATAGAATTCCGGGACTCTCTTGTCCTTTCCATTCATGCATGTAGGCTAATCTGCAGCAAAATACCATATCTGAAATGTGCCATGTTCTTACTGTTGGTTATAGATAAATAACGTTTGTGTAATATTTTCACTATACATTTCCATTCAAGTCTTATTAGTCTACCAATTAAACACATCCGAAGCAAAAGTTGTAAAGACCAAATAATAATAATAATAATAATAATAACAATAACAATAACAATAATAATAAGTTCAAGAAATGATAGTATAAGTTCTCAGAGTGTAAAACCATTTGGAGACCATGAAGGCCATAAATCTTTATCATGCCGTTGTTGCTTTGCTCATGCCGTTTTTCTTTATGGTCGAATGCTGACATATTATTCTTATAATGAAAGAAAGGAACAGAACTAAAGACAGTATTTTCGTATATAGGCACACTATTTTCGAAAAGGCTTATAGCTCGTTCTAGTTCTATTTTGTTCGTGTGTGTGTGTGTAATTATTACAATGATATAGGATTAATAACGAAATAATATCAAGAAACTATTCCAATAGGTGGGTCGATATGTTTTGGTTGTTGTTTATCTTGAAACGAGCAAAATGTCTAGCTACATTTAGATCTAAAATTGTTCAATGGTTGATGATCAGACATTAATTGTGCCTTCCTCGTACCATACACAGCGGTTAGGCTAAATGCTCCACTAAATGCTGCAGTGACCATCATCGGTCTCCAATCCAGGAGATCATTGCCTCAAGAGATCCTTGTCATAACAATTCAGAAAATATCAACAAAATTGCAGATAATTAAGCGCCACTAAAACCAATCGTTTTGTGACTGACTATAGTTTTGACTAAGTCGTGGATACTGGCTATAATAATACATCTACGTTAGAAAATTATTACGACTAACACTATCTACGTTGGAAAATGATTACGACTAACACTAACGTGAATTGAAACTGTCTGAATTATCACATGCCACATAAAAAGAAAGAAACGTTTGAAAAGCAAAATGTTCTCAATTATAGGTATATGATAAATGTAGGCCATATTTTCTAAAGAGCGTCTGGCAATTGACAAGTAACGCGAGCGCATATCTGTGCTTGCGCATAAGGACCGCACTGGACAATGTGAGAGTGACACTATTGGAAAAAATGTACACATCAGCTAATGGTGTAGGCCTACTGATGGATCATGGGATGAATAAAGTTACATTGAAATTGGTCATTTGGCTGGAATTATCAAATTGTTGGACACATTCTAAACATAATGACATTCATGCGGCCCAAGTGAATAGGCCTAGCCTACTTGGTGATCTTTAATTGTGCGTAAAACAACCATAGAATAGTCTATATATAAATATTATTGTTCTTACTGTTGGTAGTCATGTTTGCAGTACAGTTTCCTATCCCGGAAGTAACAACTGGTAGTGAGAGGTTGTTGACACACAGCGCACTGCAAACACTCCTCATGCCATGAGGAATCGTTGACTCTCATCAGAAACCTGTCAGATATTGGACGCTGGCATCCTTCACATACAGATTGGTGATGGCATTCCGTCCCTAAAATGGATGTAAAATAAGTTAAAAGGGAAAAAAAAATATTGCAACAATAGTATGCATACTAGCTCTACTTTAGTATTTATATATTCACAATGTACATTTTCAGTTTAGCTAATAAATATAAGGTCATAGATTATAAACATGTCATAAACAGGTAACTATTTAAACATCACACGCAGTCCATATCACTCTATAATACCCGGTTGTAGGGCCTACTTAGTCTTATAATTGGAATGATCTAAATATTTTAAACGAAGTATATGCCTGGAGTGCTGAGTGAATGTGTTTTAATTGGCTAGCTATGCCAAAACCACCTAAATCTGAAAAGAGAAGGCATCAGCTAGCGGTGAAAATACAGTATTTCTTAAATGAGATCATGAATACAATGATATATTTGTGATATTTGTTGTTTAGGCAGGCCTATAGTAAATGCACTACATTCATAATTAAAATGATAACTAAAGCAAATGGTAAAATATGTCAAATGTTAAGGAGGCCTATGGCTCGTGAGAGGATGGTCTGCAATTATAGCTGCAGGACATACAATTACAGCAATGAAAGTATATTCTAAAACGTTCTCGTATTGTTTGTGCTATATGTGCTCCAGGCTCTTTTAGATGCAGATGAAACTATGCAGGACTTACCAAGCATGACTCCAAAGGTAGCTTGACGATGGGGATGATCTTCAATCTTTATACCGTCTAACATCCTTGGGTACTTGGATTGGTTTCTCTTCAAGAAACAGCGTTCCAGTGACTCGGGACCTGTTGCAATATCCATAACAATGTACTGTCAGACTTTTCTTCGCTTCAAATACTAGCTAAATCCCACAATATTTGCTGAGGATACTTGCACACACATACACAAACAATGTGTTTTCCCAGATCGCTAACTTTAAAAAAAAAGAATAAAAAAGTCGTCCCAATGTTAAGACAGGCGCCACTGTTTGTAGGACTATCCTAAGCAGAATCTTGATATGTCACAGAATCGGATGAGAAGCGACAATAAACCTGACAAACACTATTTGCAGCAGTCACCTGTTAATTTGGACTGAATACGTATTCTGTAGGCTATCTTCTTGTTTGCACCCGCGCGTGGCCAGAAGATAATTATATGGAGGATGTAGCCTATCCGCTCGAGACGTGTGTTTCTACCAAGAAAAACTACTAAAACAACAAGAATTGTAACTCCAGGAAATATGAATGAAATGTTCCAAAGGTAACTCTTCAAATGCTATGCCCCTTGGACCGATCCCTGCCGCTTGAAAAGTCTGCATAACGAGATTGAAGCGAATGGATCCTCCTCCCACCCCTCTGTGGCCGCGTCACTTTTTTAGACTATTTACTGACATTGGGATGCTATTGGTGCTCACTTTTGGTACGCTCTATAAAGTTAAACTATGTTTTGCCTATCACTTTGAACAAAGCTATAGACACAATATGGTGAGAGAAACAAAAATACAGTCAGTGTACAACAATGATCAAGAAAGACAACTCAAATACTGTACATTGTAAACTTAAAGTATATCAAGTAGCATAACTTGCTATGGCCATTTGCAAGATATTTTTATTTAGTTAAAAGTGAACACTTGTTAAGATGAGACTTTTATTATTGCAATTGATATTATTATAATAATGCATAATATTATTATTATTATTAATATTATTATTACAGTAGTAGTAGAAGTGGCCTAGTAGTAGCCTAGTAGGCCTACTGTTGTTGTTGTTGTTGTTGTTGATGATGATTCTTCGTCTTCTTCTTCTTCTTCTTTTTCTTCATGTCTTCATATAGGTTAGTAAAAGCTTTGAAATTAAGTATTGGACCATCACGCTTTCGACGTTCACATGCTTTGTGGTATTGTGTCCACTGTGCACTACAAAGACTCGAACCTAGTGACCCCTGTACAGCCGATGCACCTGGCTATGGGTGGCGATAACTGAGCACGGTGCAGCCTAGATGCCGACGGTGAGAGTGGCTTGCACTGCAACATGCTTGAAAGTAGCCGGTCTAGAAAGTAGCCTATACTGACTTTTTCTTCCTCTAATCATGTTGTGTTGCATTAAATAATCTAGAGCTTATCCATGTGCAATCTATTTTAAAAACAGGATGGAATCCTTTTTATCTAATTCAATAATTTAGGGCTATCGTTTTCATAGTTTAGGTATATGTTACATTGTTAGTAATATTGTTGCCTAATACATAATGGAATGCGACCTGTTTGGCTGTGCACCTATTTGCATTAGCCTAGTTATTGTGTGCAGTTGGATATCCTTCTCTTTTTGGTTGTGTGCATCCCGAGGAATCGAAAATATTATTACTGTGGTGTAATTTTCTGAACCAATTTTGCTAAACAACATTTTGCATTTTATTTACAACATTTATAAAAAATAAAAATAAAGTGTAGTTATACTAATTATGCATACTGACACAATGCTGTTCTGTGCCGGACACAGGCCTTCATTATTATTCAGCAGAGGGCTATAATTCCTTTAATCTTTTTTTATCAATCGCACGTGTCCTCGGTTGTGATTGAGATGCACAGGACTTGGAACCAGATTTATTCATGACAGCATGGCTCAGAAAAGCAAGCTTTGGAATCGAAAATAGTATCCCCCACAAAAGAAAAGAAACACTCCTCAATTATTTCCAATTTTACCCAATGATACAATTGAAAAAAGAAACCATGTGAAACCATGTTTTATTAAATGAAACTAGTTGCCATTATGTAGGCCTATATAATATAACATAATGTTTGTCTTAAAGGCTATATAAAATATTTTAGCTTTCCAATCCTGGCTTCATGTTTTAAGTTGTCTGCAAAGGTGAGGAATGCGAGTCGCCCGTAGCTGAAATCACAGGGTGCTACAGATAATTCGTCATGCCTCCCCTTTCGCAGTACTCCAGGGATTCAGTACCTCGGAGGCATAAGGACACTTCAAGCAGTCACTCGGAGATACTAGGCTACCTCTTTTACCTCACCCGTCTCTCTATCTCTACACCAAGTGCAGGCCTAGAAAATCTTGGATTGGCTAATAGACGCACACCTTCATGGTTTTGACCATTCCGTCGCCATGCATGGTTTTAGGATTGGAGATTCCTCAGCTCAACGGTTTAATGTGATTCTAGTCTCAATGTGATCAAGCACAACATCGGGCAGGAGGTGGGTTGGAAGAGACCGCCTCTGCTTAAGTTAATTACTCGGATCGGCTATTATTTATCGCCGCGCGTCTAAATCCAAAGGATATCCTAAATGTCCAAGTAGTCAAATAAATACTAGATCAAACTCAAACCGACTTGTTTAAATAGCTTAAAGGAGCTAAATTAGGTGGTAATAGTTTATTGCATTTAGCCCATATTTTTTCCAATAGTATTGCTTCATGTTGCTGCATGGCTGATCCAACCAAAGCCTACATTGGGATATCTATACATATAGGCTAATAAATAAGAAATATGGTAAAGATGACAATGATGTGTTGGCTGATGCAAATGATTGTAGCTAAAATTCGATAGTAAATAACAGCATTTTACATAATAATTAGCAACCACATCAAATACAAAATAACCAAAACAATAATCAAAAATAACATAATAATAATACGTTTACAATCGTAGTAAAGGCATTAAACATAACCAGGTAGCCTATATCACACATATATAAACATAACCAGGTATATTACACATAGGCCTATAGAAAATAACAGGAGAGCCAAATTACTAAATTAAACATGCCATTTTGAAAATAAAATGCTTAACATAATCCTATGAAAAACGTACAACACATGATGGAATGATACTACAGTGTGTAGTCTTAGTTTTAGGTTAGAGCTACCTGGTTTCCATATTGTTCTTGATATCCTTTGTGGACCATACAGTGAACTGTAGCCTACTTTGCAATGTTCAAAGCCCTCTGGCGTTCAGAAGAAGAACTACCAACGGCTGGGTCTGTTGAAAAAATTGTCTTGACTACAATTATTCATGCAATATGACTATTTAGACATATTCTGGATTGGGCTGGATTTGATTTGGTAAATATATTTGTTTATATGCTTCGGTTCTCTTACAAAACTTCTGCCTCAACAGAGACTAATGTTGGATTTGCTTTGCCTATAGGATATACTGTATGTCAGAGGCATCAGACAAAGGTATTATGTCATATTCAGAAAGCACATTTTGAGAAATAGATAATTCGCGTACAATAGAATAGTATATGTCTATGATAGATATAACAATAGTAAGCTTCCTGAACCGTAGGCCTATGGGATTGACCTGCCTTCTCTGAGGATGGTATTCATGTTACTCTCATTGCACCATATCGACAAGACAATTCAAACGTGATTATCATGAACACAAACTATTGGCTATCGGATAGGCCAATACTAAACCTAAACCTGTGTTTTTGCCCGCGGCGTTTAATGGTCTCTACATGAGAACCCCGTCCCCCTATAGGCCTACTAACGAAGAAACTTCACGTAGCAGGTGTGTTGCATATGCACCTTGGGAAAGGTCCCAATAAGTATGCAAAAATAGTCATTTTTCAGTAAAACAACCCATTTATTGCGTCCATCGAAAAGGTAAGAGGTTTTGTTTGATTGAAATGAAATGCATGCAAGCTCAAGTTCAATTCGTTCCGAACCTACATGGCAACAACAACATTTACTTTATTTATTTTGTAAATAGGCAACAGGCCATTCAAGACATAAGAGAACGAATGAAGTAACAGAAAAATAAACTGCTAGCCTACTTTTAATGCTAATTTGAAGAAATGTCCAAATATGGCTGAGTCAAATTTTTTAATTGGTGGTTACAAACTGGAATGTATCATTGTGTCCATTGTGATTACATTTATCTTATGGTAAAATAAACAATAGTGTAGTACAACAGACCAATAATCATAAAACCAAAACTGCAAATAAATTAGTTAAATATCTAAGTCATTTTATTATCGCATATATAGATTTACAGTGATATGACAACCAAATGTGAATTATTCTTCATTCTGCACGTTTTCCCCCTCGGTGAACAGTTAACTGTGAGAGCCCGGGGCAAAGAGGGTGTGTTTGTGAGATCACTGAGAGATATTTTAAGGGTCAGGTCAATACCTATTTCATTATCCGCTCGGATAACCTGTTACTTGTTATTTCATCGCCAAACCTTCTATAACAGAGTGACAAGGAATTAAACACGGGTTATAACTAGTATATAAAAAGACAGATTATAGATAATATATTGATAAGACAATTCAAAGATCAACTTTATATCTTTACCACCATCATAATGACGGGTCTCAAACATATTGTGATAACTAGTTGAATTACACACAAAAAAAAATCGTTTTATTGAAGTTATTGATTTACTGTTATTACAGTTCCCTTTGTATTATTATTATTATTATTATTATTATTATTATTACTATTATTATTATTATTATTATTATTATTATTATTATTATTATTAATGTTGTTATTATTATTTAACAGAAAACCTCAAATCTTGGTATAATGTAGCCGAGTATAGACATTAATTTGATTGTTATGTATTTCAAGCGTACATTTGAATACACTTAACGTCTACGATTTTTTGGTAACTATAGGCTATTGCAATTTAGCTTGCTCACACCAATATAAAAGTTGTTCTATTTCAATAATGTGCATGGGCACAAACTACGATTTTATGTATTTGGGGGATGATGCCATTGTAGGGCAAACATTATGCCTTTATTTGAGTTAAAATTGGTCAAATCAATAAAATTGGTAGGTTGGCTTTCAGTTCAACATATCCAACATAATCAATAATCAACATAATGGGAATAACCATTTAGAGATTAAACTTTGTGGAAAACATTGTAAAGCTTTTTACAGGGATCCTGTACTCTACAAAACACTATAATTAGACTTGAAATACATCAGATCGGATTATATTAATGTCAGATAAATAGTATTCCAACATATTGACAATGGCTACAAAAGGATATAGAAATATAAGAATGCAAATCAAACTTCCCTTTAATACAAACAGATATTACTTCTTTAGTCTGGAGATCCTAGTGAAAAAGCCAATTCCTGACTGAAAGCATACACCAGATACATACAGTAAATTACAGTGGTGGAGGACTTTGGTAGTTTAACTCACTTTGATCTTTTAATGAATGTTCCTCAAAACCTCTGGCTCTCCTTGATGTGTCTTTAAAGGCAAGGATAAACGCTCCCGAGCAGTCTTGTTTGCCCCACACAAGAAATGGCTTATGGTATCTTACATAGCTGCTTACAAGCATAGGCTGAGGTACACAGAACATGATCTCTGAGGATCATGCAAAATGGCCATAAGATATTATTAACTAGGTGTTGTTTGTTCAACTCTTGCCTCTTGACTTCTGAAGGCCACACCTGGAGGCCAGTATAGACCACCAGAATCCTTAATCGTGCAACTCAATCATGCCCTCTTTGATACACTCACATCCAAAACTACAAACAACATCCTTGATTTAGCCTAATCAAACATAAGTTAATAGTAAATTAAATATAAGAAAGTGAAATATTTAGCCATTAAGACACTGCGAAAATGAATAAAAATATTGAAATATGAGTGCATATTATATGTATATCATGCAGCAATCTCAAAGCGACATTATCATTTCACACCAGTTTTTAAAATACGCTGGCTACGCCTTTCTGAACAAACAGCAAATACGTGGTAGCTGTCACAGCAGAATGTACTCGTACAGATACAGTACATAGAAATAAGGAAGATAATGCTGTAATTCTACGGGCAACATCAATAAAAACATACATAATATAACATACATAATCAACAACAACAACAAAACGACAGCAAAACAACAGTGCTGAAATGATATAATTTTCACAGCGCCAGTCTACACCCCCTCTGAGAGAAAAGATGAAGCGCAGTGGCTCTCCTCTCTATCAGAACTACAATGATGCCCCCTGCTGTACAATCTAACAGTTACATGTGACTCACTTGTGGTTAATTCTCACACACCGCAGAAATATGAGCTACTGTTTCCCGCTCCAGAACTACTCCTAATTTAATATGGTAAGAGATCATAATAACGTTATACACAAAATGTGTGATGTCAAAATCTTGAATAAATGTTATCCACAATAACTGAGCATGTCAAATTGATGGTTACTGTGAACAGTAATGTAATGTTGCACAAAACAGGGTGGCCAATAATTCATTTTTTTTTAGCATACAATAAAGCTCAGTATTTGTATTATTTATTTTATACAGTCTTTTTTGCTCATTTTTATCAAGGGTGTCAATAATTTTGGACCTGACTGTATAATGAGTGAGCAATATAATCTGAGCAATATTTCAAGAGAATAAATAACAATATCATCAAAAATGACTAAATTCAAGACTGGCACATCTTATCCAAACACTGATGAATAGATGTATAATGATGTGAAGTATACTGGGTTGCCAATGAAGGGTTGTTCTCCTTGCCATTACTGCAGAGTTTCATAAAACACACAAAAAAGGTGTTTTGGAAATGCTTATGGCATGCCATTCACATAGATCAAACAACTTTCCCCACCAAAAGTCCTCCTCCACACCATACATCGATCATTGTGGAGAGAGCAGGTGAAAGATGGTAATAGATGAAACATACTGTCAAACCAGCATTGGAAAGGCTTTGTTTTCAGGGATATGGGCATCTTTCTTCTCTGGTTTGTGTCATATATACAAGGTATTGTAAAAAACGTCTTCATCCAGCCAAAATCTTCTCAATTACCCAAAAACATGGAAAACACCCAAGTACAGCAAGATTTTGTGTTACCAAAACAATGTTATTACCAAATCTCTGTCAGTCACCCAACATATATTCATGACACTACCCAGATTGTGGTGACCATAGTTGACCATGCCATTGTTGGTAAAGGCTGCTACGATCCATCTGGCATATGTACAGTGCTGTGACTAAGAAACATTAGGCATCTGAGGTAAGTGCAGAACGAAGCTGTAGAACAGTACATAGAAAACCAAGCTACATCTGGAGAAGTTAATAGGCCAAATAGACAGACAGGGGAGTTGTGTCTGTGAGTGGGAGATGATAGAAGGCCAGAGCAGAGACTACTCAGCTGAAACAATAGAGAACATACACGTTCCATTTGCTCACATAAATGGACAGATAGCGTGTCCTTCCAGGGAAATAATTATATAAGAAGTGAGTGTAACAGCTGCAGAAATATATTTTCGCCTGCTTTGAGGCTCAAGCGATGGCAAACATTTCTCAATTCTAGCACAATTTACAATGCCTTTCATCGAATGGTTGTGTTGTTCAATTGATTTGTCTCCAGGACAATAATGTATCCCCTGACAGAAAGCAAGGCTGCAGGAGGTTCCGAGCATGATTGTAGGATATGTGCCATTTACAACAGGCATACACAGATTTTTCTCATGTGGGACGCATAAATTCTCTATGAGCGCTCTAAATTACATGTGCCTACAGACCTTGTGGCTAGAGCACTGAAAGACACTTTAAATGGATCTACAGAGTCCATGCTGTGTCATAACGCCATGTTAGCTTTAGGAGTCCTGAAAGATGTATAATCATGACAAACACCACACTATGGAGAATCCATTACAGAGGTAATTGGAGACAATTGACATCAAATCCATAGCCATTTACATGCATCGCATGCAATACTATCACAAATTATGCTAAACAGAGACTAGACATGATTTCCTCACTTATTGCACAGTTATACATGCAAAGTAAGTCCATAATGTTTAGTAGATGTGTATAGGCAATATACAGTCACACCTGCTGTGCAATGGCTTAGGGGCCAGAGTTACCAAGAAAAGTACTTAAACTATAATTTTTAGTTATATAATTGATTTCTTATATAATTAATTACTTCACGTACACGTCACTTTTCTTGTGCAGTCCATAGGTGTACAACAGTGTTCTTGTGGAAGTGTGTGTGTATGAGTGTGTGTACCATTACGAGGTTTCAGAAAAAAGGTAGAAATCCACCAGATGTTTTTCAGCTGTGTGGATCTGGTAGTGAAGATCTAGACAGCATCTGTCACAAGTGAACATTTCCAATCTGTCCTGAACATTAGGCAGAGTATTCTAAAACCCCTCTCCATCACAACATGCTGCTCCTTATGTGCTGACCACAACTTCAGCATATCCCTCCCAGAAACTAAGAAATACTTGGAACGTCTGACTGAATAGTTACATATACCTATAGTGAGAGAGCGAGAGAGTGAGAGAGCGAGCAAAAGAGAGGAAAAGGCTCTCTGGCTTTTGTCAAGATGAGAAAGCCAGAGCAGAGAACCATAAAGTCTAATGAAGATATTAGTGGATGTTTTCTGCCCCTGAAAGGAGAGCTAACAGGCTAAATTAAGTGATTAGAGCACCCCACCTGGGGCTGAAGACCTTGGCTTTGAACTAGTGGTCTAGTGGTACTCATGAAGGTCACTAGAAAAACAATCATCTATAGTGTAGACATACAGGACAGGGTTTCTTGCCAGTACTGTTTTAATGATTATGAATGTAAAATGTTCTTAAAATACATTTGTTACCATTTAGCATTTCTTTCTGCAAATCACACAAAATCTTGTCAACATTAAAGGAATGTTCACCTAACATGCCTCCCCCCCTCAGTAATGTGGGAATAATTGAGAGGGTGATTGTTAGAAAGTGACCTTGCTGGTCTGCTGGAATTTCCTTCCTGGAGTTCATGTGCCTAGTTACCACTTTGGCAACCTCGTGCCCTATGAACTGACCCTGTCCTCCCTCTCTCTGGGTTCAGCAGGGTAAAGAAACCGATCCTCTGTAGAGCGCTACAACTAACAAGAAAAATGCTAGCCCAAATCTCTCAGTTCTGCTCTGTTTTCCCTCCGGACCACTTTCAGCTTAATAAACATCTTAACTGGGCAAGCATCCCACGGGAGCTGCTGGGAAATCCTATGGGCAGCCGGAGCTCAGAAGCTGACCCTTTATTGCATCCAGGTGGCTGTGTTAAAAAACGCTGCCCAGCCATAAATGTCCAATAAAACACATGTGGCACCTCCAGGGGTGTGCAGGGTCACTGCACCTGTCTGTGGAGTAAGTCTCTCCTCTCTCCCCATGGTCCATCAGCTTGCTGTACTACACCACCTCCATCCCCTTCAAGTTTGTCATACAATGTCATCTGGTGGTATTAACTCTCCCATAGTAGTACTATACTACATAACAACTACTATTCTCTCATTCCGCTGAGGGGAGTTTTAACGTCTCACTACAGTATTTGACTTCCAGTAGACATAAAAACACATTATTCCTTGACATTTTTGTGTGACTGTTGATTATTGCAAAATTTGTCTGAAGGGATGTTTGAATTTGTTGTACACATATTTTGAATGATCTAAATAATCTGAAATATACAAAATCTCATTACCGTTTGTTTGCAAACATCAGTCCTAGGCAATCACATCACCTTTGTTTATGACTAGCTCACACATATGAGACACATGGCAGCAAACTCCCTTCATGTGTCCAATCAGAAGGGCTTAATGAGGCTGCAGGTTCTGCTGAGGTCTGGACACAGCACATTGGCCCTTTGATCTCACTTGAAAGGAGTTAATTGATCTCTGTGTTACAGGCACTTTGTGTTGAAGGCCTACTCTCCCAGGAGGGAAAAAAAAGATTCTGACTGGTCATCTCACATATGGAGACATATCAGAGAGAGGGAGGGAGAGAGAGATCACCTCACACCCGGCTCCATCCTTGCTCAATTACAGTAATGTGGCTCACATGGCCCAGACGCCATGGCAGAGAGGAGAGGAGAGCCGTGGGGGAAGAGGATAGGCTCTGTTCCCCAGTGTGATCACTCATCGCACCACAGCGCTTGCTGTACTTGGCCAAGATGGTTTTGATATCCCTCTCCCCCCTGAGTCCTGTTGAGGCTTGTTAAGGTAGAGGTGCGGGGAGGACCACACGTTCAAGCTCCCCTCTAAACATTCCACTATCTGATGACACTCACAAAACAACGAAGAGACTAGAGGCCTCTAGGTGAACTTCAACCAGTACTGAAGTACCAGTACTGAAGTGCAATACCACCTCCCTCTACCATGTATGGTCCTATCCAGGTACACAGCTCTAAGCCCATTAAAATAAACTTACTATAGTGTGAAGTTTTGCTGCACGTAAAGCAAAAAAGTAATAATATCTGTGTTGCTAACCTAACCTACCAGTTCATAGATCACTTGTTAAGCTACAGTATGATACAAGACAAAGCAAAACTTCTTGCTTATCCATATCTTGCTAACGTAAAAGGATTTGTGGTGTAGAGGCATACTGTAGGTTGGGTGTGTTGGGACTGAGCGTGTGCCGTTGCTATAATCAGATTAGTGGTGTGTCGGTGGAAGTTGTGTGTATGCCGTTGCTACTGATCAGACCCTCTGTGCCAGTGGGAGAGACAGGGTTTCTGCAGCACATCAAATAGAAAAACAGCCTGACATGCTCTGGGATTAATGGCTCCCTGTGCTCCTTTTCACATTGGAGGCAGAGTTTATCAGTTGGCTGCTGGATCACAGGAGACCTGCCTGCCTGCCGTATGCCCTGGGTCTATAGGGCTGCCTGCCCCTGACAAGCCTCACACCGTCACTCTCTTTACCTCTCTCTCACTGGTCACAGGGGAAGCAGGCCTGTCAGAGGGAAAGCGAGAGGCTAAGCCAGTCAACACAGCCCCTCAAACCACCTCATAAATATAGGCTTCCTTTTCCAATTTCCAACTGGCAGATCCACCTCTGTCTACATGCTTACATACTGTTCCGTGTCTTGGGTGTGAGGTTAAAAATGACTATGGTGCATCTGGCCTGACTCTCAGAAGGCAGAGCTTTGAAGTGCTGATCCAGAGTTCAGTTGAACTTCATTAAGTCAAATCTCACATGTATTGTAGCTGAAAAGAAGATATCACCATGCCAACTGTGGTATATAGCAGTGCCAGACATAGCAGGGGAGTTACAAAGAGATACCTTTAAATAGATCCACAATATGTGTTATTCAAAACTCCTCTGCTAAAGATACATGTGCAAGCCGCTACCCTTTTAACTACGGCATGGGTTTACACAAAACAGGGACAAAATAAAGGCCTATTCCTTTCTGATTTTACAGTGTGGTCTCTGAATATCATTATTATTTTTCAATATCACAAAGTGGAGCCGAGGGAAAAGTGAAACCATGTGAGGCATCTTTTTGAAGGGCGCTGGGCATGGCTTGTGAAGGAGCTGTGGTTCAGATAGAGGAGGGCCTATTCTGAGCCCATCTGGTGGGCTTGGCCGGCCACACTCCCCAGCTCAGCAGCAATATGCCCCCACAAAATTCCCCAAGTGACATGGACCGCCACAGTCTAAGGGTACAAATTCAGCCCTGAAGTCATGTCTGACCTGCTGTTCTTCTATTCTGGTCTACTTGGATCTGTGTAACAATTATTACCTTTCAATCGATAAAAGACTATACAACAAAAGTCTTCAGGGGGCAAGGGGTCATGAAAAACCCCCAGTTGTTTGTCAAATGCAGGGTTCCCATATGATGGATCAGGTGAAAATGGGTTTAATGCTGACTAGGGTGTGAGACAACAGATACTGTGGCAGGTTGATAGCAAACACTCATATTACAGGGAGAGCATACCTTTGTCATTACTGTCGATCCATTGTCACATAACACAGTTCTCCTCCTGCTTTCTCCCAAACTGCATAGAGAGTATCTCAAACTGTGAAGAGAGCAATGTGCTGGTATTAACACTTAATCCTGCTTACCTCTAGAGTAAAACATATGAGTTTGTGTATTCTTGTGTAGAGTATGTGTGCATGTTAGTGTAGTTGTGTGTCGTGTATTGGGGGAGTGCGTGAGGGTGTGGTCTCGGGCTGTCACTGTGCTTTAGGGCTTCACTGATATGGGGTGATTGGTGTCACCATGAACAACAACATCCACAAAATGTAACAATGTTTCTCACCAGAGTATTCCTGAAGCACCCCTGTCGGTCTGTTTCAAACAGCAGAACAGGAGACAGACCGCCACAACACAGAGGGTTGTCATCTGTTGCACACATCGCTAAACACCTGTGAATACCAAAAGTCATTAGGAGTTTCGGTAGAAATCATATTAACACTGCTTACACAGAAATCACTAATTCATCAAGGTAACAAGCAAGTCTAATTAAGGAAGCAAATCATTACATTAATGTAATTTCATAAACAAATTAAATCTACAGAGATGAGCAAATAGATTCTGCTATCTCGATTTGTTCAGAATGACACATTTCAGCAGTTGTTGTTAAATTGTTGTAAAATTAAAAGAGACAGAACATGCTACCACTTAAACTTAAGTACTGGCCCTTGGGAAGAGAAAGAGGTGTGATTCCAGAGTGGCGAGGTAAAGGGAGATTATAGGTTAGGTCCTTTGTGACACTGGACTACAGTGTGATGGATATCTGTGCTTGTTCCACATACAGTGCACCTTCAAACAGAACTGACTAGCTGACTGGATCTGTCTGTCAGAGAGAGCAGAGCAGAGCAGTCCCCTGTAGCTCAGTTGGTAGAGCATGACGCTTGCAACGCCAGGGTTGTGAGTTCATTTCCCACGGGGGGCCAGTATGAAAATGTATGCACTCACTAACTGTAAGTTGCTCTGGATAAGAGCGTCTGCTAAATGACTCAAATGTAATGCGGCCATCCATTTATTCCATGCAGTCTCAATCACTGCTACTGCTACACAGCCTCAATCCTATACAGTGGCTTGTGAAAGTATTCACCCCCCTTGGCATTTTTCCTATTTTGTTGCCTTACAACCTGGAATTAAAATAGATTTTTGGGGGGGTTGTATCATTTGATTTACACAACATGCCTACCACTTTGAAGATGCAAAATATTATTTTTTGTGAAACAAACAAGAAATAAGACAAAAAAACTGAAAACTTGAGCGTGCATAACTATTCACCCCCCCAAAGTCAATACTTTGTAGAGCCACCTTTTGCAGCAATTACAGCTGCAAGTCTCTTGGGGTATGTCTCTATAAGCTTGGCACATCTAGTCACTGGGATTTTTGCCCATTCTTCAAGGCAAAACTGCTCCAGCACCTTCAAGTTGGGTGGGTTCCGCTGGTGCAATCTTTAAGTCATGCCACAGATTCTCAATTGGATTGAGGTCTGGGCTTTGACTAGGCCACTCGAGTGTTGCTTTAGCGGTATGCTTAGGGTCATTGTCCTGCTGGAAGGTTAACCTCCGTCCCAGTCTCAAATCTCTGGAAGACTGAAACAGGTTTCCCTCAAGAATTTCTCTGTGTTTAGAGGCATCCATCATTCCTTCAATTCTGACCAGTTTCCCAGTCCCTGCCGATGAAAAACATCCCCACAGCATGATGCTGCCACCACCATGCTTCACTGTGGGGATGGTGTTCTCAGGGTGATGAGAGGTGTTGGGTTTGCGCCAGACATTTTCCTTGATGGCCAAGAAGCTACATTTTTGTCTCATCTGACCAGAGTACCTTCTTCCATATGTTTGGGGAGTCTCCCACATGGCTTTTGGCGAACACTAAACGTGTTTGCTTATTTTTTTCTTTAATCAATGGCTTTTTTCTGGCCACTCTTCCATAAAGCCCAGCTCTGTGGAGTGTATGGCTTAAAGTGGTCCTATGGACAGATACTCCAATCTCCGCTGTGGAGCTTTGCAGCTCCTTCAGGGTTATCTATGGTCTCTTTGTTGCCTCTCTGATTCATGCACTCCTTGCCTGGTCCGTGAGTTTTGGTGGGCAGCCCTCTCTTGGTAGGTTTGTTGTGGTGCCATATTCTTTCCATTTTTTAATAATGGATTTAATAGTGCTCCGTGGGATGTTCAAAGTGTCGGATATTTTTCTATAACCCAACCCTGATCTATACTTCTCCACAACTTTGTCCCTGACCTGTTTGGAGAGCTCCTTGGTCTTCATGGTGCCGCTTGCTTGGTGGTGCCCCTTGCTTAGTGGTGTTGCAGACTCTGGGGCCTTTCAGAACAATGTGTATATATACTGAGATCATGTGACAGATCATGTGACACTTAGAGTGCACACAGGTGGACTTTATTTAACTAATTATGTGACTTCTGAAGGTAATTGGTTGCGCCAGATCTTATTTAGGGGCTTCATAGCAAAGGGGGTGAATACATATGCACGCACCAATCTTCCGTTATTTATTTTTTAGAATTTTTTGAAACAAGTTATTTTTTTCATTTCACTTCACCAATTTGGACTATTTTGTGTATGTCCATTACATGACATCCAAATAAAAATCCATTTAAATTACAGGTTGTAATGCAACAAAATAGGAAAAACGCCAAGGGGGATGAATACTTTTGCAAGGCACTGTATGTTACTCTGACAACCAAAAGGGAGACACAATGATTGTAAGCAGTTTATTCATTCTTAGACATTGCACTATGTCTGTATAAAATGTACAGAATAACTGAATAATTTAATAATATACTGAATAACATTTGAGTTAAAACAACAAGAATATAAATGTAACATGTGTATAGCCTATTTGATTTTACTAACTCATTATGGCATTTGTTCCTAAATAAAAACTAAAAAAATATCAACATATTTGAAGATGCACTACAGGATTAAAAATACATTTTCTGATAGCTTTAGAATATATGAGATAAATTAATTACTGTGGCTTTTATCAAGAAAAAGCAAACAATAAGTGAGCACAAACAATTTAAGAGCGTAAAGCGAAGTCTGCATTGTAAAATGTAATGTTTCGATCACAAATACCCAAATTAGACCATAACTATTGAAATATATAGAGCTATGAAGAGATTGAAAATGCACATTTAACAACATTTAGAATATTTTTCTACAATATTGTAATATTTAGAATTGTATAATAATAATAATAATAATAATAATAATAATAATAATATGCCATTTAGCAGACGCTTTTATCCAAAGCGACTTACAGTCATGTGTGCATACATTTTTACGTATGGGTGGTCCCGGGGATCGAACCCACTACCAATTGAGCTACAGAGGACCACTATTAAACTTCACATCCTGTTTGTGAGGTTTCTGCTAGCAGTTCCTTTAAGATAGATTTGAATCCAAGATTTGAATCCAGTAGACTTCTGATATGTGGGACTACTGTGAATGTGTGCTCTAATCTGGAAATCAAAGAAATCATTCCAGTAAGTGCTTTGCTGTTGTGGAATGGGAGACCATTCATGAAGGTTCTGTAGTCTTATACCATGTCCCTCCAGAGCATTCCTCACTCCATGCAAGGCTCTCCCAGTACTGGATCTGGGTGGGCCTGGGGGGCAGGCACAGGCGGATGCTGTGCTCCGTGCTGAAGGTGTACTCATACTGAGACACGATAGAAGAATAGAAGGATACAACATACAGTAATAGTACATCCAGTACAAATTGATTATACAGTGCCTTGCAAAAGTATTCATCCCCCTTGGTGTTTTACCGATTTTGTGCATTACAACCTGTGATTTAAATTGATTTTTATTTGGATTTCATGTAATGGACATACTTAAAATAGTCCAAATTAGTGAAGTGAAATGAAAAAAATAACTTGTTTCAAAGAATTCTAAAAAATAAATAACGGAAAAGTGGTGCGTGCATATGTATTCACCCCCTTTGCTATGAAGCCCCTAAATAAGATCTGGTGCAACCAATTACCTTCAGAAGTCACATAATTAGTTAAATAAAGTCCACCTGTGTGCAATCTAAGTGTCACATGATCTGTCACATGATCTCAGTATATATACACCTGTTCTGAAAGGCCCCAGAGTCTGCAACACCACTAAGCAAGGGGCACCACCAAGCAAGCGGCAACACGAAGACCAAGGAGCTCTCCAAACAGGTCAGGGACAAAGTTGTGGAGAAGTACAGATCAGGGTTGGGTTATAGAAAAATATCACAAACTTTGAACATCCCACGGAGCACCATTAAATCCATTATTAAAAAATGGAAAGAATATGGCACCACAACAAACCTGCCAAGAGAGGGCCGCCCACCAAAACTCACGGACCAGGCAAGGAGGGCATTAATCAGAGAGGCAACAAAGAGACCAAAGATAACCATGAAGGAGCTGCAAAGCTCCACAGCGGAGATTGGAGTATCTGTCCATAGGACCACTTTAAGCCGTACACGCCACAGAGCTGGGCTTTACAGAAGAGTGGCCAGAAAAAAAGCCATTGCTTAAAGAAAAAAATAAGCAAACACGTTTGGTGTTCGCCAAAATGCATGTGGGAGACTCCCCAAACATATGGAAGAAGGTACTCTGGTCAGATGAGACTAAAATTGAGCTTTTTGGCCATCAAGGAAAACGCTATGTCTGACGTAAATCCAACACCTCTCATCACCCCAAGAACACCATCTCCACAGTGAAGCATGGTGGTGGCAGTATCATGCTGCGGGGATGTTTTTCATCGGCAGGGACTGGGGAACTGTTCAGAATTGAAGGAATGATGGATGGCGCTAAATACAGGGAAATTCTTGAGGGAAACCTGTTTGGGGGGATAGTTATGCACGCTCAAGTTTTCTGTTTTATTGTCTTATTTCTTGTTTGCTTCATAAAAAATATGTTGTATCTTCAAAGTGGTAGGCATGTTGTGTAAATCAAATGATACAAACCCCCCAAAAAATCAATTTTAATTCCAGGTTTTAAGGCAACAAAATAGGACAAATGCCAAGGGGGTTGAATACTTTCGCAAGCCACTGTATAGGAAAACACCTCTGCAAACCCATTCAGATGTATTGTGAGGTAATATTAGTTCACATTGACAGATCTTTTCAATTTAAGGTTTGATTAAGCATCGTATAAGCAGTCCTTTCAGGACCAGAGCACTTTGCCTTTACAATTACAGGATGGGTATGGGTTTGTGTATAACCAGAAAGGAGAAATATGGGCAAATACTGTCCCCTTGTGGAATAAGATGAGAATGTAAAATTATACAAATAGGCAAGGGAATACTGTACATAAATGGGTTGAGGGGAAAACCACAAGACTTCATCTCCCAGATGCATGAATTTCATACATTACACTGTTCTTCTTGGCTTTCTCAATGGATAAAAAATATATATCCTATTTATATGTTTAGTTTGAGGCCACATCACACGCAAGAATAAAAACAAATTGCAATCAAGGAGAGCAATTCAAATCAGTTTATAACATATTTGGATGCAATTAAACGTTGTTGTTTTTTAACTCCAGAAATCAATAGTGAGGTTGTTGAAAGAGAAGTACCACCTATGAACTGTTACCCCTGGAATTCTACTAAATCAGGCAAGCAGACAAACAATAACAATGAAGTACCTGTTGTAGATTTATCTTCTGTTCTTGCCAAGGATAAATCCAGACATAGACGTTTTTGCTCCCAACATTAGGCTCCACAAAATACCAACCCATCAATTCAATAGTTTAATCTGCAATACTGAGTAACACCGCTAGGAGATGCTGCAAGATCATAACATATGTTTTAATATCTAGCTACATTCAAAGATCCCAACTAAGCACAATGGATGTATTGGGGAACTCTACGTCCAACCAACACCTCTATGTCTTTCAGGAAAATGTAAGTTACGCATCACATCACAAGACGGTTAGTTATAATTAAATTGAGCCATGACACCTTGCAAAATAAATAAATAAACAGATATATGTAAGTGTGAGCATGCGTGTGTCTGTGTGGATGATGGATGGGGGAATGGGGTGTTATCAGGAAGAGCATGTATCACTGTCTGCCACTTTTACACGCGGGCTGACAGGACAGTGACACGTAAGAACATGGGCGGCAGTCACCCAGATGAGCAGAGCTTCATTTCCTGTCCCTGCTCCACTGCCAAAAATATGTGACATGTTGTCTTCATCAATTCCACCTCTATTTGGAGCTCTCTCTTCTCTTCTCTACTTGTCTGTCTGTCTGTCTGTCTGTCTGTCTGTCTGTCTGTCTGTCTGTCTGTCTGTCTGTCTGTCTGTCTGCCTCTCTCTCTCTCTCTCTCTCTCTCTCTGTCTGTCTGTCTGTCTGTCTGTCTGTCTGTCTGTCTGTCTGTCTGTCTGTCTGTCTGTCTGTCTGGTCTGTCTGGCTCTCTTACACACTATATGCACCAAGGCGCGCACACACACACACACACACACACACACACACACACACACACACACAAACACACACACACAGTTTACTTCTGAAATACACACACGTGCATGGGTGCAAATGAAAAGAGCCGTCAGTTGCATACACACATATGGAGAGACATCCACACTAGCAGACACACTAACTCTGAAAATCATTAGCCAGCCGCCAATAACAACATTTTTCAGCAGTGCAAACTACATAAAGACGTCAGCTCAAATCTCTTACTAATTAACACTTAAAAAGACACAAATTAGATATGCGTGGCTAAAAGCAATTATAATCTCCACAAGTTTTGCGAGTCATTTGGGAAATGAAAAGAATGCCTAATTGCTGGAACCAACATCATCTAACAAATATGGCTTAGTTGATGCCTAGGAAATGTTCTTATCTACAACACTGTATGTGATTACAACAGTTTTCCGCAATTACATGTGCAAATGATAAATACCACCAAGTACCTCTCTTTTATGTATGTATTTTTAATGAAATTCAAAATCAGTCAATTAGAATGTGCTTAATACCGTAAAGGCGTTCTTCTCCCTGAAGAGAGAAAGCTAACTCCTCCATTGAGTGTACACTGACAGTGACCTCTGCTGGACAACTGAAAACCACTCACAAGTGAACAAAAATGGTATGTTTGTGTGGCTTCATATTATAAAAGCTGCATGCACTAAATACTACACTACTTAGATACATAGATAGTGGTATTTGATTTGATCCACTGAAAACAAAAAGATCAAGTTCCTTGAATATTCAAAATACTACTAAGCTTTTGATAACTGTACATGTATGTAAACAACTGGTTTGAGCAGGTGTTACTAGTAAGTACAGGGTACTCAGTTAGTGATTGGGTATTTTAGCTTCAACATTATGATAGAACAGCAAACCAGTATCTATATTTTGGAGCCTTACATTCAAATATTATATATATTTTTCATATTTAACTAAAAATATGCACTCCAAAAGTCCTGAAAATATATTTGGCATGGCAGAGATATTGTAGTGGGATAATAATGTGAGAGGAGAGAGGTAAAAATAACACAATGGTGAGGGATGTTTCCTCTAGGAAACTAATTATCAAGCTAAGCTGTGACTTCATCCCCATCAGCCTGGCCCCACCATTAATCTTGTGCTGTCGTCCACTTCACTAAATCCTGCGTGTTACACTATCTCACATTTACTTCATCAGTTCCAGCTACCGCCGTGGTAATGAATGATTCCTCGCGCCCTTCCCTTCACTTCCCCGGCTCAGCTCGCCATGTGTCCTGCTGCTAATCACACTCTCTGAGAGGAGACCAAGCCTACGGGACGAGCTGCCAGCCTGTTTCCATCAGCAGTCCACAGTGGCCACGCACGCACGCACGCACGCACACACACACACACACGCACACACACAATATTAGTACCTGAGCTGACAATGACAATGAGCTCCATTCTTGGAGACCAGATGACAAGATGGCTACTCTGTGTGATTTCTATACTATGTGACAGAATACAGAACCAGGGAGCAGAACAGACACCCAGTTTGATGAGGGAGTGTTTGCTCTGTAACACATCTCAAACCCAACAGCACCTGTTCGTTTACAGTGGTCTGTCACTTCCTGGCAGTTCTGATACCCAGATATCGTGCTAATGAGAGAGAGGGGGGGTGTCACTCTCTTTAATGCACACACAATAAGAGTGTGAGAACACAAACACACAAGAACGAACATACACACACATGCATGCATGCACACACACACAAGAATGAACACACAACCGCATGCACACACACACAAGAATGAACACACACGCACGCACACACACGACGAACGAACGAACACACACGCATGCACACACACACACACACACAAACACGCACATGTTTGTTTTACTATCATTGTTGGGACCAAATAATTCATTACCATTCAAAATACTATTTTCCCTAACCCCTAACCCTAAACCTAACCCTACAGTTTTTTACAATCACTTTGGCACTAATTTCAGAACCTTGACATCATTTTTCAAAACTCTAGACACAAAACTCAAAACGGTCATCACTTTTAACACAGGCTGTCCAATGTTCAAAACATTGCATTGTGCATTCATATCTTTAAAGAAATCTTGCACTTGCACAATCATTGGTTCAAAAAACTAATTTATTGTGAAATACCAATGAAATGTTGATTTAGATCACCCACACACTAGCAACCGATAGTTTCACTGTGTCATTGTTCGTACAATCATTAAATATTGTAGTACAAAAGAGGTGATACATGTTTCATTATGGTACTACATGTAAATACATCCCTGTAAAAGTACTGCAGTAGTAGAGAGAATACTACAGACACAGTGGAATCATTTAACAAAATCTGAAATATATTGATGAAAAACAATACAGTACTGTAAAACATCAAATGCAGTGTTCCTCAACTTGCTTGTACTGTAAAAAGCAAAACATAGGAGTGATTATTGTACTTCTACATTTTCATCAACTCTGTCTTGTGGATTTGGCCACAGGTTCTCATCTACATCACAATGGATGTTTTCATTAGCCAAACATCTTGGAAAAAACCTTCGGGCATGGCGAATCCAGGCCTGACACTGGTCTGCCGTGATGTCATTGCATGCGTCATCCATGGCCTGGAGAAGAGTGACATGTTCATGAGGGCACCTATCATAAACCTTCCATCTCCATGTGAAGAAAAATTCCTCAATCGGGTTAAGGAAAGGAGAGTATGGGGGTAAATACAGGTTGGTAAATTGTGCATGGGCCTGAAACCATGCTTGCACCATATGAGCATGGTGGAACCTGACATTATCCCACACAATGACATAGGTCACGCCATCAGCTCTACAGACCTGATCGAGCTCATCAAGGAAGGTTACAAGGAGAGCTGCATTATATGATCTAATAAGAGGTCTGCGTCGCACCACACCATCTTCTGATACAGCTTCACACATGGTAATGTTGGCCCCACGTTGTCCAGGTACTTGGATGGTTGCCCGCTGGCCAATGAAATTCCGACCTCTCCTCCTTGTCTTGGCCAGGTTAAAGCCTGCCTCATCCAAATATATGAATTTGTGATGGTTGTCATCAGCATCCAGCTCCATCACCCTCTAAAAATACATTTTGGAAAGAGATTTACTGATTACTGTACACTGTAGAATTATTAGGGAATTTTATTACAACAGCCATCTTGAAACTGAACATACTCAGTCCTCATTTGCTTCACTCTGTCTGCATTTCTTTCAAAAGGCACACGGTATAGTTGTTTTAAAGACACCTGGTGCCTTTTCAGCATGCGTACAATAGTCGGCAAACTTATGGATTCCACATTGTTAAACATGTCTTCATTGTCCAAGATATGCTGCCGAATTTCTGTAAGGCGAATATCATTACAGGCCCGAAACAAATCGACCACAGCCTGCTCTTGTTGGTCAGTCAGAATTTTGCCTCTGCCTCCCCTATTTGGCCTAGTCTCAATTCTACAGGGAACATTACAGTAAGAAGACACTTGGTCACACCACCTACTCTGTGATACACATTGGTATGCAGTCATTTGACAATTGAGAGTAGCATAATGTTTAGTGCATGCTGACGACTTACCGGTTCTCATTGCGGAAAGTTCTGATTATTGAGGCCACGGTTGACCTTCTGAGGTTTGGTTGTATCATTGTAGCCGCCTCAGTCATTGTCATGCCATGATTTATGACATGGTCTACAACTATTGCTCGGATTTCATTGGACACTCTATGCTGTTGCTGCCGCTGTCTTGGTCCGTGGCCTTGTCCTCTACCACGTTCCCCCACACCTCTCAAACGAGGCCCACGACCACCTCTCAGAAGGGATGCTTGTCCCCTGCCATTCCTTTGACCAACACGTCTTCCTCGTCTTCCTCCCACCACTGCTTGACCTCTATTGTGACCTGGATCACCTGCCGGCTCCAAGTTACAGTACGTATCGCTATGTTGTTGCAAGTGGATCCCAATCAATTCTTTATATACTCGTTCCACAATGTGAACTCAATCATCAGTAACGAGTTGGCAGAATTGGACAAGCAATTACAAGGGCCTGCATCCATACAGTGCAGTACTGTCAATAATGTAAATAGTCTGAAAAGGTGGTACATGGGACCATAGAAACGGTGTCTGATAAAGAATGATGATGAAATATTACATCCATAGATAATGTAGTCTAATTGGTTCATGCTCCACGCTAATTGGTGACAATGAATCTTGTTATCTTGAAACTTTCATGATCTAAACATGGAATATTGTTTGTCTGTTTCCATACAACTATGCATTAAGAGTAATGCAACAGTTACTTATCATTTTGAGCAGTTGTATCAATTGATAGTTGGATAATTGTAATGAAATGAATAGACACTCATCTGAAATGTAATGTGTGAATTGCCTTTTGAAATAGTAGTACTTTGATGTTAAGTTGTGTCATATTGAACAGGTGATTTTTGTTAAATGAACAAATTATCTTTGTTTTATGTGTATTGTATCCAAGCAATTGAAAAAAGTGTTATAGAGTTTTGAAAAATGTGCATTTTGATAATTTGTTTTGAGTTTTGTGTCTAGAGTTTTGAAAAATTACGTCAAGGTTCTGAAATTAGTGCCAAAGTGATTGTAAAAAACTGTAAACCTTAACCCCAAACCCCTAACCCTAAACCTAATCCTAACTCCTAACCCTCACCCTAATTCTAATCCTAACCCTAATTGTAACCCTAACCCTAAACCTAACCCCTAAGCCTAAAATAGCAGTTTTCCTTGTGTGGACCAGCGAAATGTCCCCAATTTTCCTTCTGGTCCCCACAAGGATAGTAAAACCAAAAACACACACACACTTTCTAATTTGTTCCTTACTAAGAATGCCTGTAAGGTAGACACATGGCCGGCCCTAGCATTTTGGGGGCCCTAAGCACGATTTGGTTGGGGGTCCTAGCGACCGTTTATGTTGCTTATGCCTGGGGCCAACCCTGGGTAGTCACTCTGTAACAGTACACTGTAGAAGTCTTCACGGATCCACCTGTACCCGAGACCCGATCCGGGACAAAGCGGGTCCGGAATTCTAAATAATGTCACGGGTCTGGGTCAGATCTGATATGATTGTCACAGGTCTCGGGTATCTGTAATTTTAACTGACTTGTCCGGAAGGGCCCGTACATATCTGAACACGACTGCTGCAGTAGATAGAGAGAGAGAGACATTTGATAATTTATGCTGCTGTACCCGCGAAGACCTCTAGTACACTGTTTGTATTGTTTCATCTGCTCTACATGAACTTCAATCTCTACTGTCTGTATGCTGGCTATGTTATTGGGTAAGAAAGATCAAGTAAGGTTAATTGAAGCCAAGCACGTGCAGTATGTGCATCATATTGGCAATCAGTTTCTGTTGTGAGAGGACTGTATTTCTGGCAGGCATTCAGGGTTGGGGAGTAATAGCATACATGTAATCAGATACCTGTAATCTGATTACAAAAACTGCAATTGTAATCACTTATATTACCAGCAAAATATTGTCATCAGATTACAGATGATTACTTCTTTGATTACTTTTAAATTCAGAAAGGTTTGCGAGAAAGAAAATACATTATGACACCTTTCTTATTTCTCAATGACATTCAACTCAGCATTGAAAAACGTTTAAGTTTGTTCCACCTGAGCGTCTGACCACAAGTCAGAGACAACTATGATGACACACCAAATGTGTTTTATGGATCCTTTTTGTCTTCTCTTAATGCCTCTTAAGGGGAAAGCAATCCAAAAGTAACTGAAAGTAATCAGATTATGTTGCTGAGTTTGGGTTATCCAAAAGTTACGTTACTGATTACAATTTTGGACAGGTAACTAGTAACTGTAACGGATTACATTTAGAAAGTAACCTACCCAACCCTGCAGGCATTAGATGGATAGGCATTACAGGACACAATGGCCTCCTTGGTTTCCCCACAGTGAGACTAGTCAGTTCTCAGAGAGAGTGGCTGCCCAGCCCCAGCCTGGGCGTATTCTAATTCAATCTGGGCTTAGTGGAGCCGAAAGGGCCTTGCCCGTCTCAGACACTTAATTACAACCCCCAAGAACGTTTGCTTTACATTCTGGGCCAATGACGTCAGCGGCAGCCAAGCATTGCAGCCCCTACTCACTTCCTCCTCGATCTTTGCCAAGGATTTGATCGTAATGCCTATTGAATTGACTCGCTGCATCTGAAATCAAAAGCAGAGAGAGAGAGATAAAAACAAGAAACATGGCGGTTCGGTACATGGCTAAGTAAGCATGCTTAAAATCTTTAATCCTCTCCCTCTCTGTGTCAATACAAATGGTGCTATAGTGACAGCTGCCGCCAGCCAGCCAAATGGACTGCATTGAGCCAGCTCTGCCTGGCTGCACGTATTAATCAGTCAGTCTACGCTGGAGGAGAGGAGAGGATAGGAGAGGAGGCGAGGGAGACGACTGAGAGGACGGGAGAGGAGAGGACTGGAGAGTAGAGGTTTAGAGGACTGGAGAGGAGAGGACTGGAGAGGAGGTGAGGGGAGAGGACTGGAGAGCGTAGGGAGCTGTGTAGGACTGTAGAGGAGAGGAAAGGACTGGAGAGGAGAGGACTGGAGAGGAGAGGAGAGGAGAGGAGAGGAGCGGACTGGAGAGGAGAGGAGAGGACTGGAGAGGACTGGAGAGGAGAGCGTAGGGAGTTGTGTAGGCCTGACTGGGGATCAGTACGTGAGAAGTGGATGGATACAAGCTACGTGTAGAGAGCACTCCTGTATCTCACAGTTGAACAAATTAGAGGTGATGAAAATAAAAAGGCTTTTTAGTTAGAATAATTCTAAAGATTTTTGTAAACACTCACTTCTTCAGAGGTGCTTGCAAATTTCTCAGAGATTGTGAAGGGCACGCCATCCATTGCTGAAAAGAGACAATACAACTTTGAGTGGAAACATAAGAGAATAAAAACATGACAACACAAATCATACATTTCATACAAAACCAATCATCTCAACCTTGCTAAGTGTAGGAGTATAAAGTATAACATAGATGAACAGCCCCCCACAACCCCCCTCCCACCCCAACACTCCCGCTATAGCTTGAAGATGAAAGGCTTTTTATTCTCCACTGTATTTGAGTACCTCCACCCTCCCGCTTCCCTCCTTCTCCCAAAATCCTTGCCTCGCCCTCCTCTACTTTAATTACTCTTGATTATTCCTTATTCTGTCTTGTCGGAGAGATGTTCCACTCTTCAACAAAGACACTTGCATAGAAAAAGGGGAACGAAGGGAGACAAAACATTCACCAGATACTGATTTGCATGAAAATAAGCCACAGTGTTCGGCAGGCAAAAAGGGGATTGAAATGAAGACTTGCCAAAAGCGTGGTGGTGTAATTAGCGTTTCACCAAACAAATGAGCTTCAACAGAGCTATAATTAAGCAGGCCTGTAATTAAGTGTATACCCTTTATCATAATGATCATGGTTAAAATGGTGTGATGGCTGCCAGTTGATTATTAATAGTGTAACCCCATACTGCATGCAGCCTGCACAGGAATCAGTGTCACGACTGTCAGGCTAGAGAGCAGCCCTTTGTTTATAAAATACATTAGGTCCCAAATTAACACAAGGTGACAGGGGACACAAAGGCTCTCGTTCCTTTCCAGACGAGAGGGGGGAACTAACTGCCGCAGCTCGGCTACACTTAAAAACTCAAAAATCATGAGGCACACCACTTCCAGCTCCTCTCTTTCTCTCTCTGAGGGGCCACAAATATCAAGGCCAACCTTCCAACTGGTGTTATTTTACCCATAGTCCATCAGCCTGCTGGCACAGGAAAAGGAACTTATAAATGTAACCAAATGCTTCTCATGAGTCACTTTTGGATCTGATATTAGTCTGTGGAGAAGACAACTTCATAACAGTATTTCAAACAATGGCATTTGAATGATACTTCATTCTGACACTTATGACTGCCTTTTTTGTGTACCTCAACAGTAGGGATCCATGATACTGGACTTTCCACCCAGAAATTAGATTTATTTTGCTACAATGAGATTTGTGTAATCTACCCATGACCTCACATAATGTAATGAATACAGAGCACTGAGAAAAATACATTGAATATCACCCCTCCCTGAAACCCACCATCACATTTACAAGCCACTACTGTAAATCTACACCATGAGTTAAGACTGATAAGAGGCTAGCCTTTGGCCCTCATTTACCATCACCCTATAGCCATATAGAAAGCCAGCCCTAGCATGTGTGATTCACCCCGCTCAGAGCAGGACTATTTAGCAGCAGTACTAACTGAAGGGCTATCTGCAGCAGCAGGGCTGGGTGATTGGGTGGATATGATGGCTTGTTTAAGCCCATAAAAACATGTGAATAAACATGTGCTACTGTGTCACTGGGAGCAAAGAGGTGGGTGGGGGAATACATTAGAATCTATACCAGCAATTGGAAGTGCAGATTGTGCCCTTTTGATGGGTCTGTGTGTAACAGACAGATGCATATAGAGCTGAAGGCTGCTGTGCTTCTTTATTGTTAGTTGGGATGCATTTCACTTAGTATCCCCCACCATCCATACTGGAGGGTCCATCTCACACCCAGATGAATGGAGGAACTTGGAACCGATTGCACTGGGCGAGAAATGGATACCTTACCAGGGACACATAGTATAGTAGTGGAAAATGCTGAAGTAATGTTAGTTCAATCTCCTGGTTGAAACACTCCCAGTCTAAAGCTAACTACTCAAATGGCCAGGGCTAGTCTGCCTGGGCAATGAATCAGGTTCCAGCAATTTGTGTGAAGAAAACAAATATCAAATAAAATAAAATTATGTTTGTCACATGCTTTGTAAACAACAGGTGTAGACTAACAGTGAAATGCTTACTTCCCAACAATGCAGAGAGAAAAATATAAAAATATAATATAAAAATAATAACACAAAGAATAAATACACAATGAGTTACGGGAAATTGGCTATATACACAGGGTAGCAGTACCGAGTCGATGTGCAGGGGTACGAGGTAATTGAGGTGGAGATGTACAGTACATATAGGTATGGGTAAAGTGACTCTTCTGCCGGAATCACTGGACCTTAACATCGGATCATCGCAACTAGCTAGCTGCAACCGAATGGCTGTTGTTGTTGTTGGCTAATCACCACTGTCCAAAGCTAGCCCCAGTTAGCCTTGAGCTAGCCTCGAGCCAGGCCCATCTCCCGGCTATCTACCTCTCTGTCAACCAGACGGGACCTCCTAGTGTTGACACGGAGCCCCACCGATCCATCAAAACTGGTCTGCCGACATAATCGTCTGATGTGGTTTCAATAGGCTTCCCGTTGCGACGACCACGAAGATCCATCTGCTAGCCCCGGGCCCGCTAGCACACGCAATCAACAGCCGTGCCTCCTGCTCGCCTGTGGCGTAGCAGCCACTGAACTGCTCCTGGACTCACTTATTGCTGTTCACTGGACCTTATGCTCACTCAGCTACACAGCTGATGCCTGCTGGACTGTTCCTTTATACGGTACCCCATCCTGTTTATCTGTTTAGCTTCAGCTCAAACTTTCATCGCCATTACCAGCTGCTGTCTTAGCTCTCTCGAATAACACCTGTGATTACTTTATGCCTCTCTCCCATGTCAATATGCCTTGCCTATTGCTGTTTTGGTTAGTTCTTACAGTTCTCTTTCACTGTAGAGCCCCCAGTCCCGCTCAACCTGCCTCAGACAGCTCCTTTGTCCAACCCCCCACACACACGGAGAGTGACTCAATCGGTGCCTCCAGTGATGCTATCTCTTTCATCGTTACCCAATGCTTAGGTTTACCTCCACTGTACTCATATCCTTCCATATCCTTGTCTGTACATAATGCCCTGAATCTATTCTACAACGCCCGGAAATCTGCCCCTTTTATTCTCTGTACCCAACACACTAGAAGACCAGTTCTTAAAGCCTTTAGCCGTATCCTTATTATCTTCCTCCTCTGTTCCTCTGGTGATGTAGAGGTTAACCCAGGCCCTGTAGCCCCCAGTATTACTCCTACTCCCCAGGCGCTATCATTTTGTTGACTTCTGTAACCGCAAAAGCCTTGGTTTCCTGCATGTTAACATCAGAAGCCTCCTCCCTAAGTTTGAGTTATTCACTGCGTTAGCACACTCTGCCAACCCTGATGTTCTAGCAGTGTCTGAATCCTGGCTTAGGAAGGTCACCATAGATTCAGAAATGTCCATTCCCAACTACAACATTTTCCGTCTAGATATAACTGCCAAAGGGGGCGGAGTTGCAATCTACTGTAGAGATAGCCTGCAGAGCTCTATCATACTATCCAGGTCTGTGCCCAAACAGTTTGAGCTTCTACTTCTAAACATCCACCTTTCCAGAAATAAGTATCTCACTGTTGCCGCTTGCTACAGACCTCCCTCAGCCCCCAGCTGTGCCCTGGACACCATATGTGAATTGATTGCCCCCATCGTATTGCTTGGTGACCTAAACTGGGATATATTTAACACCCCGGCCATCCTACAAACTAAACTAGATGCCCTCAATCTCATACAAATTATCAAGGAACCTACCAGGTACAACCCTAAATCCGTTAACATGGGCACCCTCAAAGATATCATCCTGACTAATTTACCCTCTAAATACACCTCCGCTGTCTTCAACCAGGATCTCAGCGATCTCTGCCTCATTGCCTGCATCCGTAATGAGTCCGCGGTCAAACGACCACCCCTCATCACTGTCAAACGCTCCCTAAAACACTTCAGCGAGCAGGCCCACGATATGCAACTTTTCAGGGAAGTCAGGAACCAATATACACAATCAGTTAGGAAAGCAAAGGCTAGCTTTTTCAAACAGAAATTTGCATGCTGTAGCGCTAACTCCAAAAAGTTTTGGGACACTGTAAAGTCCATGGAGAATAAGAGCACCTCCTCCCAGCTGCATACTGCACTGAGGCTAGGAAACACTGTCACTACCGATAAATCTACGATAATCGAACATTTCAACAAGCATTTTGCAATGGCTGGCCATGCTTTCCACCTGGCTACCCCTACCCCGGCCACCAGCTCTGCACCCTCCGCTGCAACTTGCCCCCCCCCCCCTTCTCCTTCAGATAGCTGATGTTCTGAAAGAGCTGCAATATCTGGACCTCTACAAATCAGCTGGGCTAGACAATCTGGACCCTTTCTTTCTAAAATTTGTCGCAGAAATTGTCGCAACCCCTATTACCAGCCTGTTCAACCTCTCTTTCGTATCATCTGAGATCCCCAGAGATTGGAAAGCTGCCGCGGTCATCCCCCTCTTCAAAGGGGGTGACACTCTAGATCCAAACTGTTACAGACCTATATCCATCCTGCCCTGCATTTAGAAAGTATTTGAAAGCCAAGTTAACAAACAGATCACCGACCATTTCGAATCCAACCGTACCTTCTCCGCCATGCAATCTGGTTTCCGAGCTGGTCATGGGTGCACCTCAGCCATGCTCAAGGTCCTAAACGATATTATAACCGCGATCGATAAAAGACAGTACTGTGCAGCCGTCTTCATCGACCTGGCCAAGGCTTTCGACTCCGTCAATCACTGCATTCTTATTGGCAGACTAAATAGCCTTGGTTTCTCAAATGACTGCCTCGCCTGGTTCACCAACTACTTCTCAGATAGAGTTCAATGTGTCAAATCGGAGGGCCTGTTGTCTGGACCTCTGGCAGTCTCTATGGGGGTGCCACAGGGTTAAATTCTCTGGCCGACTCTATTCTCTGTGTATATTAATGATGTCGCTCTTGCTGCTGGTGACTCTCAGATCCACCTCTACGCAGACGACACCATTTTGTATACATCTGGCCCTTCATTGGACACTGAGTTAACAAACCTCCAAATGAGCTTCAATGCCATATAGCACTCCTTCTGTAGCCTCCAACTGCTCTCAAACGCTAGTAATACTAAATGCATGCTCTTCAATCGAACGCTGCTTGCACCCGCCCGCCCGACTAGAATCACTACTCTCGGCGGGTCTGACTTAGAATATGTGGACAACTACAAATACCTAGGTGTCTGGCTAGACCGTAAACTCTCCTTCCAGACTCACATTGAGCATCTCCAATCCAAAGTTAAATCTAGAATCGGCTTCCTATTTTGCAACAAAGTCTCATTCACTCATGCTGCCAAACATGCCCTCATAAAACTGACTATCCTACCGATCCTTGACTTCGGCGATGTCATTTACAAAATAGCCTCCAACACTCTAATCAGCAAATTGGATGTAGTCTATCACAGTGCCATCTGTTTTGTCACCAAAGCCCCATATACTACCCAACATTGTGACCTGTACGCTCTCGTTGGCTGGCCCTCACTACATATTCGTCGCCAAACCCACTGGCTCCAGGTCATCTATAAATCACTGCTAGGCAAATCCACGCCTTATCTTAGCTCATTGGTCACCACAGCAACACCCACTCGTAGTCTGCACTCCAGCAGGTATATCTCACTGGTCATCCCCAAAGCCAATACCTCCTTTGGCCGCCATTCCTTCCAGTTCTCTGCTGCCAATGACTGGAACGAACTGCAAAAATCTCTGAAGCTGGAGACTCTTATCTCCCTCACTAACTGTAAGCATCAGTTGTCAGAGCAGCTTACCGATCACTGCACCTGTTCACAGCCCATCTGTAATTAGCCCACCCAACTACCTTATCCCCATATTGTTATTTATTTTGCTCATTTGCACCCCAGTATCTCTATTTGCACATCATCTTCTGCACATCTATCATTCCAGTGTTAATACTAAATTGAAATTTTTTTGCACTATGGCCTATTTATTGCCTTACCTCCATAACTTACTACATTTGCACACACTGTATATAGATTTTCTATTGTGTTATTGACTGTACGTTGTGTTTATCCCATATGTAACTCTGTGTCGTTGTTGTTTTTATCGCACTGCTTTGCTTTATCTTGGCCAGGTCGCAGTTGTGAATGAGAGCTTGTTCTCAACTGGCTTACCTGGTTAAATAAAGGTAAAAAAATATATAGATAGATAATAAGCAGTTGCAGCAGCGTATGTGATGAGGCAAAATACTTATGTGCAAAAGGTGGTAAACGAAGATTGTCCGGTTAACTATTTGGTTAACCGTTTAGCAGTCTTATGGCTTGGGGTAGGAACTGTTCAGGGTCCTGTTGGTTCCAGACTTGGTGCATCAGCACCGCTTGTCATGCGGTAGCAGAGAGAACAGTCTATGACTAGGGTGGCTGGAGTCAATTTTTAGGGCCTTCTTCTGACACCGGCTGGTATAGAGGTCCTTGATAGTAGGTAGTGTGGCCCCAGTGATGTAATGGGCCGTACGCATTACCCTCTGTTGCGCCTTGCGGTCGGATGCCAAGCAGTTGCCATATCAAGAGGTGATGCAGCCAGTCAAGATGCTCACAATAGTGCAGCTGTATAACTTTTTGAGGATCTGAGGGCCCATGCCAAATCTTTTCAGTCTCCTGAGGAGAAAGAGGCGTTGTCGTGTCTTCTTTACAACTGTGTTGGTGTGTGTTGACCATGTTAATTCCTTAGTGATGTGTACACCGAGGAACTTGAATCTCTCGACCCGCTCCACTACAGCCCCGTCGATGTGGATGGGGGCGTGCTCGGCTCTCCGTTTCCTGTAGTCCACGATCTGCTCCATTTTCTTGCTGACATTGAGGGAGAGGTTGTTGTCCTGGCACCACACTGCCTGGTCAATGACCTCCTCCCGATAGTCTCATTGTCGTCGGTGATTAGGCCAACCACTGTTGTGTAGTCAGCAAACTTAATGATGGTGTTGGAGTCATGCCACACGGTCGTGGGTGAACATGGAGTACAGTAGGGGACTAAGCACACACCCCTGAAGGGCCCCTGTGTTGAGGGTCAGCGTGGCGGATTTGTTGTTGCCTACCCTCACCACCTGGGGGGTGGCCCGTCAGTACGTCCAGGATTCAGTTGCAGAGGGAGGTGTTCAGTCCCAGGGTCCTGAGCTTAGTGACTGAACAGCATTCTCACATAGATGTTCCTCTTGTCCAAATGGGAGAAGACAGTGTGGAGTGCAATAGAGATTGTGTCATCTGTGGATCTATTGGGGCAGTATGCAAATTGGGTGGGTCCAGGTGTCTGGCATGATGGTGTCGATGTGAGCCATGACCAGCCTTTTAATGCATTTCATGTCTACAGAAGTGTGTGCTACAGGGTGATAGTCATTTAGACAGGTTACCTTGGCGTTCTTGGGCACAGGGACTATGTTCGTCTGCTTAAAACATGTAGGTATTACAGAATGTGTCAGGGAGAGGTTGAAAATGTCAGTGAAGACACTTGCTAGCTGGTCAGCGCATGCTCTGAGTACGCATCCTGGTATTCCGTCTGAATGTTATTAACCTGTTGAAAGGTCTTACATCGGCTATGGAAAGTGAGATCACACAGTCGTCCGGAACAGCTGGTGCTCTCATGCATGGGTCAGTGTTGCTTGCCTCGAAGCGAGCATAGAAGGCATTTAGCTCGTCTGGTAGGCTTGTGTCACTTGGCAGCTCGTGGCAGGGTTTCCATTTGTAATCCATTTTAGTTTGCAAGCCCTGCCACATCCGACGAGTGTCAGAGCCGGCGTAGTAGGATTTGATATTAGTCCTGTATCAGGGGTTGGAACCAAAATAATTTCCAATCGTTTTTTCGTTTCGAACCATCTTCTTTTTTTTTTTTCATTGTTCCGACCATCAAAATAAAGTTCTGAACCGGTCCTAACACCCAAAAAGTATCGGTTTATATCGTTCTTTTCTGTTCCTTTTTAAGCCTGTGAAATATATATTTTGTTACATTTAGCTCAAAATTAAATTACTTCACCAATCAGTGCGGATAGAGCAGCTTGCTGTGGAGCCGGTAAGCAATTTAATCTGTATAGGAAAGTCGTTAGGAGCAAATTGTATTTTGCTGTGACAGCATAGTTTAATCATAATGAAAGACAAACACAAACACAGTGTAGGGCATAAGATGCAACTGAAATGTTGAGGGTGAGGAGAGAGCGAGAGAGGATGGACGAAGCTTGCCTTGAAGCATGACATGCATTATCTAAATTAGGCCCACAGAATTATACCTAGGAGAAGCGGCTTCTATGGAGGAACACTGAATGTCTTTGAACTTCCGAGTTGGTTTAACATTGGAACAGAGCAGACGTTTGCTAGCTAGCTAGCTAGCTAACAAGCTTGTGTTTACAAAGTAGCACTTCCTATCTTTTTGAAGTTAATAAATCCAATTTTAAACATGATAACTATAGTATCCTTAACTAGCATTGAAAATTAAACATCTCTCCGTAATTTCTGAATTACGTTTGTAACGTTGTCAGTAGGCTACAGTAACCTATGCATCAGAGGAGAGGGGCAGGTAGCCTACACACACATGCACATCCACTGGCAAAGATTTCCAGCTGGCAGGTAGACACTGGAGTAAGTTTGAGTGACAGAATGAGGGCTTTGCATAGGCGCTTTTTTGCCATTTTTGTGGCACTGACAAAAAAAATGCCCGGAACATAAAATTACGTTATTAACCGGTTCCCATGCTTTTAAAATAGCGGTTATATTCCAAACAGTATATATCACCTTCGTTTTCGGTTGGGGTTCTGTTCCTCAAATAATGTTGTTATTTTCCGGTTTTCGGTTCTGTTCCCTGAACCGGTTCCAACCCTTGTCCTGTATTGACACTTTGCCTGTATGATGGCTCATCAGAGGTCATAGCGGGATTTCTTATAAGCGTCTGTGTTAGTGTCCCGCTCCTTGAAAGTGGCAGCTCTAGCCTTTAGCTCAATGTGGATGTTGGCTGTAATCCATGGCTTCTGGTTGGGATTTGTACGTACAGGTATGTACGGTCACTGTGGGGACGACGTCATCGATGCAATGAAGCCGGTGACTGATGTGGTAAACTCCTCAATGTTATCAGATGAATCCCGGAACATATTCCAGTCTGTGCTAGCGAATCTCTAAATATTTGACCATTGGTCGTGTGGTCCAATCTATATTTGTGTAAACGGTGCAGTAAAAATGTGTGCATTATAGAGTGATTATGTATTTGGTATGATGCCATTTTCTATAAAATCAGAGCCCATGCAAAAATGTGCAGGAGCTCAAATTATGACTCTCTTAATGAAAATTATGATGTTATGATGGTGATCATGATGATAACAATGATGACAATGATAACAATGAGGATAAAGATGAGTACAGTGGTGTTAGCGAGTAAGGGCCCTGTGACCTGACTGATGGTAGTGTAAAGAACGGAGTCAGCACGTGCCCCATGTGGATCATTGCCTTATTAATGGCTCCGTCAGGTGAGATGAGGAATGGCTGCATTGTCATCTCCAGCCCCTGGGCGCAGACGAATGACTGTTTCAGGACGGGAAGGGCTTCCTCGTACACTGCGCTGAGCACTAATCCCTCATACTTCTATTGTTGGATGCATTGTCACTGAGGACCTCAGCTTCAGTCCCGCTATGACCCGTACACAGCTTCTCCAGTGCTCTAATGCACACCCACACACGGACGCACGCACGCACGCACGCACACACACACACACACACACACACACACACACACACACACACACACACACACACACACACACACACACACACACACACACACACACACACACACACACACACACACACACACACAATCTACTCACACACAGATTAATGCTGACAAGGTAATGCTCAGACAATCACTGACACACACAAACACACACACACACACACACACACATGCTCAACTGTCCACAACCCACTCACACACAGATTCATACAGGATAATGCTCAGACATTGGCTGATGTAGGACTCTGCATGGCTTATCGAGCATACACAATATATACAAAAGTATGTGGACAGCACTTCAAATTAGTGATTTCGGCTATTTCAGCAACACCCGTTGTATAAAATCGAGCACACAGCCATGTAATCTCCATAGACAAACATTGGCAGTAGAATGGCCTTACTGAAGAGCTCAGTGACGTTCAACATGGCACCATCATAGGATGCCACCTTTCCAACAAGTCAGTTGGTCAAATTTCTGCCCTGCCAGAGCTGCCTTGGTCAACTGTAAATGCTGTTACTGTGAAGTGGAAACGTCTAGGAGCAACAACGGCTCAGCCGTGAAGTGGTAGGCCACACAAGCGGCGAGTGCTGAAGCGCAAAGCGCGTTAACATTGTCTGTCCTCGGTTGCGCCACTCACTACGAGTTCCAAACTGCCTTTGGAAGCAATGTCAGCACAAGAACTGTTCATCGGGAGCTTCATGAAATGGGTTTCCATGGCCGAGCTGCCGCACCCAAGCCTAAGATCACCATGCGCAATGCCAAGTGTCGGCTGGAGTGGTGTAAAACTCGCCGCCATTGGACTCTGGAGCAGTGGAAATGCGTTCTCTGGAGTGAGGAATCACGCTTGACCATCTGGCAGTCCGACGGACAAATCTGGGTTTGGCAGATGCCAGGAGAACGCTACCTGCCCCAATGCATAGTGCCAATTGTAAAGTTTGGTGGAGGAGGAATAATGGTCTGGGGCTGCTTTTCATGGTTCGGGCTAGGCCCCTTAGTTCCAGTGAAGGGATATCTTAACACTAGCATACATTGACATTTTAGACTATTCTGTGCTTCCAATTTTGTGGCAACAGTTTGGGGAAGGCCCTTTCCTGTTTCAGCATGACATGCCCCCTTGCACAAAGTCCCCGCAGCAATGTTCCAAAATCTAGTGGAAAGCCTTCCCAGAAGAGTGGAGGCTGATATAGCAGCAAAGGGGGGACCAACTCAATGTTAATGCCAATGATTTTGGAATGAGATGTTCGATGAGCAGGTGTCCACATACTTTTGGTCATGTAGTGTACCTCATATTACCTGAACCACAGTTCTTAACAACAACAAAATTATGTTGATTAACGTTTCTTTCACGCTTCACTAATTGAAGTGAATCTGCTGCTGCATAGGTTAGAAAAAATAGGTTTCGGTGCTGGAGCATTTGATCAGTTCCAAAACTACCTCTCTGACAGAACCCAGTGTGTGGCACAGGAGGGCATGAAATCAGAGTTTCAACAGATCACGGAAGGAATCCCTTAAGGGTCCATTTTATGGCCTGTGCCTTTTTACGGTGCTGGACGCAGTGTATCACGGAGCGCTTAGGTTCATAACCAATGCCAGACCACTCATCACTGAACTATACAACATGGTGAAGTGACCCTCCCTTTCTACCAGAAGGCTTAAGCATTGGTAGATATTTGGGCACAAGGCAGTGCTTGGGCTACTCCCCACATATCTTTGCTAACAACAACTACACAATCCTACAGCCTCCGCTCTCAGTCAGTGTTCTCATTCACAGTTCCAAGGGCAAAAAATCCTCCTACAATGCTTCTTGGACTTGGAATGAGCTACAAAGACTTTACAACTGGAGGAGAGTGTGTCACTGTCTGAGTTTGAAGCTCTGATAGAAGAAAATGGTGTTGACCATTGTAATTAATTTGAATGTATTGTGCTCTTGTGTCATGTGTACATGCTGACTCATTCCTGCTGACCTTGTGCCAGGTCCCCCTCGTAAAAGAGGTTTCTAACCTCAAGGGTCTTTTCCTGGTTAAATAAAGGTTAAATAAAAAAAAATTCAACATAACTGCACTGATCTGTGACCAGTATAATTATCAGGCTGAATCAGGCTGACTCCTGTATCATGTGAGTAAGTACTGAATATTTACTCAATACAATCTTATATGCATGTGGCTATTTTGAAAGTGAATCAATGTACAGTAATGTTTCGGTTACACTACCACTACTGTGGTAATTCTGCTGAGATACAGTGAGTGGACAGCGGGAGCGAGTATGAGAAATATGATGGTGAAAAACCGACTGAACCTTCCCCGTTGGCCAAAATCTATCGCAGATTCAGTTTGTAGCAGTTATTATCTCTATTAACGCTATTGTAAAAGAGTTTCCAGTTTCCATTCAAGCACTTAGACATGATCTTAACCGCTTATCCCATCTTGAGGATTTCTGCATCTATTATACAGTGGGGAGAACAAGTATTTGATACACTGCCGATTTTGCAGGTTTTCCTACTTACAAAGCATGTAGAGGTCTGTAATTTTTATCGTAGGTACACTTCAACTGTGAGAGATGGAATCTAAAACAAAAATCCAGAAAATCACATTGTATGATTTTTCAGTAATTCATTTGCATTTCATTGCATGACATAAGTATTTGATACGTCAGAAAAGCAGAACTTAATATTTGGTACAGAAACCTTTGTTTGCAATTATAGAGATCATACGTTTCCTGTAGGTCTTGACCAGGTTTGCACACACTGCAGCAGGGATTTTGGCCCACTCCTCCATACAGACCTTCTCCAGATCCTTCAGGCTTCGGGGCTGTCGCTGGGCAATACGGACTTTCAGCTCCCTCCAAAGATTTTCTATTGGGTTCAGGTCTGGAGACTGGCTAGGCCACTCCAGGACCTTGAGATGCTTCTTACGGAGCCACTCCTTAGTTGCCCTGGCTGTGTGTTTTGGGTCGTTGTCATGCTGGAAGACCCAGCCACGACCCATCTTCAATGCTCTTCAATCCTCCCCTCAATACGGTGCAGTCGTCCTGTCCCCTTTGCAGAAAAGCATCCCCAAAGAATGATGTTTCCACCTCCATGCTTCACAGTTGGGATGATGTTCTTGGGGTTGTACTCATCCTTCTTCTTCCTCCAAACATGGCGAGTGGAGTTTAGACCAAAAAGCTCTATTTTTGTCTCATCAGAACACATGACCTTCTCCCATTCCTCCTCTGGATCATCCAGATGGTCATTGGCAAACTTCAGATGGGCCTGGACATGCGCTGGCTTGAGCAGGGGGACCTTGCGTGCGCTGCAGGATTTTAATCCATAACGGCGTAGTGTGTTACTAATGGTTTTCTTTGAGACTGTGGTCTCAGCTCTCTTCAGGTCGTTGACCAGGTCCTGCCGTGTAGTTCTGGGCTAATCCCTCACCTTCCTCATGATGCCCCACGAAGTGAGATCTTGCATAGCGCCCCAGACCGAGGGTGATTGACCGTCATCTTGAACTTCTTCCATTTTCGAATAATTGCGCCAACAGTTGTTGCCTTCTCACCAAGCTGCTTGCCTATTGTCCTGTAGCCCATCCCAGCCTTGTGCAGGTCTACAATTTTATCCCTGATGTCCTTACACAGCTCTCTGGTCTTGGCCATTGTGGAGAGGTTGGAGTCTGTTTGATTGAGTGTGTGGACAGGTGTCTTTTATACAGGTAACGAGTTCAAACAGGTGCAGTTAATACAAGTAATGAGTGGAGAACAGGAGGGCTTCTTAAATAAAAACTAACAGGTCTGTGAGAGACGGAATTCTTACTGGTTGGTAGGTGATCAAATACTTATGTCATGCAATAAAATGCAAATTAATTACTTAAAATTCATACAATGTGATTTTCTGGATTTTTGTTTTAGATTCCGTCTCTCACAGTTGAAGTGTACCTATGATAAAAATTACAGACCTCTACATGCTTTGTAAGTAGGAAAACCTGCAAAATTGGCAGTGTATCAAATACTTGTTCTCCCCACTGTATATATTTTTCTGATCCTTACTCTACAATATAAACTTTGTGCACAACCACACCAGTGTCCAAATATTCTATTCTAGGTTATTTTCCATGCTCTCTGCCTCATTTAAGGTAAATGGAGAGTGGATCCACATAGAGCAAGAGGAGGAGGACTTCTTCTGCCCACTCACAGCCCTTACCCCGACTCTGACATGAGAAATAGTGGCCAGTCCTGACAGCATCTCTGAGACATATTGTAGTTTATTTTGTCGCCCGGGCATGCCATCTGTGCCGTTCCAATAGAGGCTGTGTGCTCAGGCTGCTGCAGGAGAGAGGGCGCAAGGTGCAGGGTCCCTCAGTAGCTCTGCAGCCGCGGCAGGTCATTAGTCAAATTGCCTAATGAGAGAGAATACAAATGGCCCCCTACTCTGACAGGAGGAATTTTGGAGATGTCAAAGCTCCTGACCCGTGCTATGAGAACAGATGATTGCGCGTTGCTATTTTCAGATAATTTTAATGACTATGGCTCTATGAATTCCATTCTTTTTCCTTTCTCTTTTTTTCATTCCTCCAGAAAGAATAGGGGAGATTGGGGGGAAAATTCCTCAAAACAATTCTGAAAATCTCCCATGGAAAAGCAAAAGAGTGTTACTTTGAATGAAGGACATTGGGCCCAATGCATTTACTAATTCAGAATTGCAACCCTCCTAACAGTTAAATAGATGCAGAAACCAAAAATAGATACCAAAGAAATATTCATGAAATGGAGAAAACTGTAAAATGCCAATTCCTATACTGAACAGAGTGGTTTGGATTCCTATACTGAACAGAGGGCTCTGCTAGTCCCAGATAGCTTGGAGGGCATGGTTCTCAGTGCAGCTCATCATTAGTACAGGTGGATTATATGAGTGTCTGTGTAGACTTCTCAGGGGCAGCAGTGGGGCTGCTAAACACACTCCCAGGTATAAACAGAGAAAGAGAGTAGGGAAAATGGAGGAGTATTTAGCAAGGAGGGAGTGGAGTTATTTTTCCATCTGTGTGACAAGCAGCCCTTGAAATCTGGTTCTGGGTTGGAAGCCAGGAGGCAGTCCCAGTTGGGCGCTGGTCCATCAGTCTTCCAGAAAGTGGGCAGAGCGAGCAACACCTTCAGGCAACACCTTCAGTGAGTTGGCCACAAGCACTCCAGCACAACAGTGAATATTTGGAGCGGTAGTCTCATTTCTAAGAATTCCTCCTACGTGAGGGCCCATATTTTTATATTTCAGCAATGGACACTAAATGCATATGATGACACAACAGACACCTAGAATTCTATAAAATGGAGGCATAATGATCAATCATGCATAGAGGACCTATCTTGTCACACATGCTATATTTACAATTCAAATGTTTTGATCAATCATATTATGCTTGTATGTATTGTGCTTGGTAACAAAATCAAACATCAGTTTTAAAGTTTGAAATCTCCAATGTAGGCTAACCACGAGGACCACATAGCACAAGTCTGGGAATTGAATGAACATCAAAACTTGATGAGCAGCACATTGTCTTTAAATACTTAACAGTGGCACCAGCATTGAGCCCCAGCAGTGGTTGCTGATAAATGTGCAGCAGGATCTGTGTATAAATGGGGTACGCCTGTCTGGACAAGTGTAAAAGCTGGCAGAGGGCTGACAGTAAATTGCAAGCGCCGGATGGGACACAGCAGAAGGCACAATTACACAAATCCTCTTAATTAGCGGATCTCTGGGCAAACTAATCTGTAATGATGCAAGGGATGTGGTGAGCCCAAAAAACCTAACTAGGTACACTCCAGAACACCGGAGAGAGCGTCACATGGCCATGTGCCCTCTGAAGAGGATCAGACAGTGAGGTGTGATCTGTTGTGATCAGAGAAGCTGTACACTACAGTAAGGGATGGTCCCCATGCTTCTCTGCTCCCCCCTGGCTCCTAGCCCTCTCCGAGCGCCTTGCCCTCTGGACTGTGGGCAGAGCAGCAGGCCCTGCAAGGTTGTTGGTGGCGTTATTACGTTTTCCATGCTCACAGTACCAGGCAATGTAAAGTGGCACCACACATGGTGAGTAATGAGCGGTGCCAGTGGGGAAGCAGGAGGGATGACAGCCAGAGAGGCCTCCTTGGCAGCCACTAACCTGGGCCTCAACCAATTCATCATCCCCCTAAACCAATCCACCAATGACGCCACGGCATTTGTCATTCATTATGCTAATAAGCACACAGTTACTCTCCTGGTGAAACAGGTGATGGTTATTAGTTAAGGCCTTTTGGATAGGTTGACACATCAGAGTATGTTTGTACACGTCACTGTGTAGGTCAGTATACCGTATGTGGGTGAGGTGAGGCCTGTAGTGTTTTGTGTTGGGGATACAAAACAGTTGATTCAGTTGAAATGTTACAATGAAAAGTCCAAAGTATACTGAACAAAAATATGAACGCAACATGTAAAGTGTTGGTCCCATGTTTCATGTAAAGTGTTGGTCCCAGAAATGTTCCATACTCACAAAAATATTATTTTTCTCTAATTCTGTGCACAAATTTGTTTACATCCCTATCAGTGAGCATTTCTCCTTTGTCAAGATAATCCATCCATCTGACAGATTTGGCATATCAAGAAGCTGATTAAACAGCATGATCATTATACAGATGCACCTTGTTCTGGGGACAATAAAAGGCCACTCTAAAATGTGCAGTTTTGTCACACAACACAATGCCACAGATGTCTCAAATTGTGAACGTGCAATTGCTATGCTGACTGCAGGAATGTGTACTAAAGCTGTTGCCAGAGAATTGAGCCGCCTCCAACATCGTTTTAGAGAATTTGGCAGTATGTCCAACCGGCCTCACAACCGGAGACCACGTGTAACCACACCAGCCCAGGACCTCATCATCCAGCTTCTTCACCTGCGGGATCGTCTGAGACCAGCCACCCTGGTTTGCACAACTGAAGAATTTCTGCACAAACTGTCAGAAACCGTCTCAGGGAAGCTCATCTGTGTGCTCGTCGTCCTCACCAGGATCTTGACCTGACTGCAGTTTGGCGTCGTAACCGACTTCAGAGGGCAAATGCTCACCTTTGATGGCCACTGACACGATGGAGAAGTGGGCTCTTCTCCCGGTTTCAACTGTACCAGGCAGATGGCAGACAGCGTGTATGATTGCATTTTATCGATGGCAATTTCAACGTACAGAGATACCGTGATGAGATCCTGAGGCCCATTGTTATGCCATTCATCAGCAGCCATCACCTCATGTTTCAGCATGATAAAGCACGGCCCCATGTTGGAAGGATCTGTACACAATTCCTGAAAGCTGAAAATGTCCCAGTTCTTCCATGGCTTGCATACTCACCAGACATGTCACCCATTGAGCATGTTTCGGATGCTCTGGATTGACATGTACGACAGCGTATTCCATTTCCTGCCAATATCCAGCAACTTCGCACAGCCATTGAAGAGGAGTGGGACAACATTCCACAGGCCACAATCAACAGCCTGATCAAGTCTATGTGAACGAGATGTGTCACGCTGCATGAGGCAAATGGTGGTCACACCAGACACTGACTGGTTTTCTGATCCACGCCCCTATCTTTTTTTTAAAGGTACACTATATGACCAAAAGTATGTGGACACCTGCTCATCGAACATCTCATTCCAGAATCATGGGCATTAATAAGGAGTTGGTTCCCCCTTTGCTGCTATAACAGCCTCCACTCTTCTGGGAAAGCTTTCCACTAGATGTTGGAACATTGCTGCTGGGATTTGCTTCCATTCAGCCACAAGAGCATTAGTGAGGTCGGGCACTGATGTTGGGCGATTAGGCCTGGCTCGCAGTCGGCGTTCCAATTCATCCCAAAGGTGTTTGATGGGGTTGAGGTCAAGTCTCTGTACAGGCCAGTCAAGTTCTTCCGCACCGATCTCGACAAACCATTTCTGTATGGACCTCGCTTTGTGCAATGGGGCATTGTCATGCTGAAACAGGAAAGGGGCTTCTCCAAACTGTAGCCACAAAGTTGGAAGCACAGAATCGTCTAGAATGTCATTGTATGCTGTAGCGTTAAGATTTCCCTTCACTGGAACTAAGGGGCCTAGCCTGAACCATTAAAAACAGCCCCAGACCATTATTCCTCCTCCACCAAACATTACAATTGGCACTATGCATTGGGGCAGGTATCGTTCTCCTGGCATCCGCCAAACCCAAATTCATCCGTCGGCCTTCCAGATGGTGAAGCGTGATTCCTCACTCCAGAGAACGCATTTCCACTGCTCCAGAGTCCAATGGCGGTGAGTTTTACGCCACTCCAGCTGACCCTTGCCATTGCGCATGGTGATCTTAGGCTTGTATTCGGCTGCTTGGCCATGGAAACCCATTTCATGAATCTCCCAATGAACAGTTCTTGTGCTGACGTTGCTTTCAGAGGCAGTTTGGAACTCGGTAGTGAGTGGTGCAACCGAGGATATACATTTTTTATGCGCTACACACTTCAGCACTCGGCAGTCACATTATTTGAGCTTGTGTGGCCTATCACATCGTGGCTGAGCTGTTGTAGCTCCTAGACGTTTCCACTTCACTATAACAGCACTTACAGTTGACCGGGACAGCTCTAGCAGGGCAGAAATTTGACAAACATACTTGTTGGAAAGGTGGCAACCTATGACGGTGTCACGTTGAAAGTCAATGAGCTCTTCAGTAAGGACAATGCAAATAGTCAGGGTAGCCATGATAAACTGTTCAGGAGTCTTATGGCATGGGGGTAGAAGCTGTTAAGAAGCCTTTTGGACCTAGACTTGGCTGGAGTCTTTGACAATTTTTAGGGCCTTCCTCTGACATTGCCTGGTATAGAGGTCCTGGATGGCAGGAAGCTTGGCCCCAGTGATGTACTGGGCCGTATGCACTACCCTCTGTAGTGCCTTGCGGTCGGAAGCCGAGCAGTTGCCATACCAGGCGGTGCTGTAAACAGTCAGGATGCTCTCGATGGTACAGCTGTATAACTTTTTGAGGATCTGAGGACCCATGTCAAATCTTTTCAGTCTCCTGAGGGGGAATAGGCTTTGTCGTGCCCTCTTCACGACTGTCTTGAGTGTTTGGACCATGATAGTTTGTTGGTGATGTGGACACCAAGAAACTTGAAGCTCTCAACCTGTTCCACTACAGCCACGTCGATGAGAATGGGGGCGTGCTCAGTCCTCTTTTTTTTTCCTGTAGTCCACAATCATCTCCTTTGTCTTGATCACATTGAGGGAGAGGTTGTTATCCTGGCACCACACGGCCAGGTCTCTGACCTCCTCCCTATAGGCTGTCTCATCGTTGTCGGTGATCAGGCCTACCACTGTTGTGTCGTCGGCAAACTTAATGATGGTGTTGGAGTCGTGCCTGGCCATGCAGTCATGGGTGAACAGGGAGTACATGAGGGGACTGACTACGCACCCCTGAGGGGCCCCCATGTTGAGGATCAGCATGGCAGATGTGTTGTTACCTACCCTTACCACCTGGGGGCGGCCCGTCAGGAAGTCCAGGATCCAGTTGCAGAGGGAGGTGTTTAATCCCAGGGTCCTTAGTTTAGTGATGATCTTTGATGACAATATGGTGTTAAATGCTGATCTGTAGTCAATGAATAGCATTCTCACGTAGGTGTTCCTCTTGTCCAGGTGGGAAAGGGCAGTGTGGAGTGCAATAGAGATTGCATCATCTGTGGATCTGTTGGGGCGGTATGAACATTTCTAAAGCATACTTCATAGCTCCTCGTAGAGAACCAGTCTGAGCAGAACTATTTATATCCCCAGATGCCATTTCCAACACGACTTCATTTCCAAAATTTCATTGTGCTTTTTAAATCACACTACAGGATGATTTAGGACATCATTAATTACAAACTTAACAAGTCAGCAGAGCCATTAAAAGATATTTAAGACATATACATCTCCTTAAACTACATTTAATGACTGGATTCCATGGAAATATTTTTTATCAAGTTCTAATTAGATGTGTGATAACAAACCCTGCTGTACATGGAGGGAATGAGCGAGCTGTGACAGGCCATCCACTGATGGTATCCATGTCTGGCCACTGAGAATAATGGAGCACTGCTTTTATCCCAGGAAAGAATAGAGAGCAATGAGGAATGTGACTTCAGAGTCCAGTCAGGCCTGCAAATGCAAAGCTATTCAAAGTCACTTATTTGAGTCTATATTGGGGTTCTGAAACACTGCATTCAAATAATGTATTGGGAAATATATTAATATGCTTAAATCAATGGCCCTTTGCAGTTAGCAGATGATCAAAACATAAATAATTGTAATTAGCTATCAAGGCAAAATTGACAAAATAAAAGAGTTGTAATATTTAAGATATTAATAACCAAAATGGTAAAATGACCACGAGCTAGCTTTTGGGGATTTTCACTGTGTGAGTAAGCATGCTTTTAGCCCTCTCTTGCTTCTCTCTCCACACTGACCATAAGAATAAATCATTAATGGGTTTTAGAGAAAGAAGCTTTGCAGTTTTTCATGACTTGACGCAAGCCCGAACACTTTGGCTTCGTTTCAGAAATTTAGAACAGTTTTATTGTACAGGAATTGCATACTTTAAATCTTGTATCATCTAAATTAAAACACTGCAGTAAATCTGCCAATACCTCCCCCCATGAAATATCCATGCAAGATTAATTTTGCTCAATTTAGCTGATGCTAAACAGAATCCAGGTGAACTTTGTATGGACCCTTACAGGAGAAGAAAACACCAAAATGGTTAGGGTTTTAATCAACCACCAGAGGTGCCGCTAAGCCATTGAATAAGAAGAACTTGCTGATGACTTTTGTGTCAGTAGCCAGAGTTTGTGTATTTTAATCCCTCAGCCTAAAGAATGTTGTTATTATAAAATATAGCCACACTAGTGCAGAGGCTGTTAAAATACATCATGGTGGGTTGAGATTAGAGTTGGAGATTAGCAGGGGCTAAACTCCTCTCTCTGCATAGGCTAGTCCAGCAAGCCGAGCACCACAGAGAGAGATAAGATGGAACTTTTGTTTGAAACCTGATGAGAAGCCTCTTAATGAAAGTGCTGGGCTAAAAATAATATTTTGTCTCTGTGTTAGTCAATCAAAAAATTGTGTAGTTGGGAAAAAGAGGAGAAATAAAGTAATTTTGCATAATCAGTGAGCACCATCTGGAACAATTAACCGAATTCCACAAAACTCAGAGGATCAGTCATATTGGCTTATTAAAGATCCAGAATTATACAAGTAATAAATCCTTGGGAAAATGAAGCATACCCCTGCCTGTCACGACTATTTTAACTTCAAATACAGTGGAATGCTTGATAAGGCTGAAAAGAGGAGATTAATATATGCAAATTATGTTGAGCATTTAAAAGCCCCCCAACAACTGTCTCGTTTTTTTTTCTCTCTTATTACAGGGCTTTATGTTTTATTCATACACCAACTCACCTGTCATTTCATAAGATATAATATTATGAGGGTATTATTAAACAGTGTAAAGTGGCGCTTTAATTGGAAAGCTCCATTGCATTTTTCAATTATTTGGAGCAAATTAAAAGCAGATGCACATAGTCTAATAAGGATTCTAATATCGTTTCTGGAAAATCTAAAATCATTGTCATCCTTTTGCCATGACATTTCACTACCCCAAGTTAATTTAGAATCTTCATTTTTTTCTCTCTCCTCCAAAGGATGACCTGTCTCCCGTCTGTTAATTGAACTTCTTTTAATGAATTGGGAAATAATTGCACTCCATATTACGTTAGATCATTAACGCAATAGATATGTTAATGTTTAGTTTTTATTAGTTTACCTTTTTATCATGAGGATGTCTGCTGAATATGATATGCTGCTCCATGGATACACAATAAAGCAGATAGTATATGAACTCTATTCAAAACACCATCATCTTATTATGTTATCTAGTGAAGCAAAGCAAAGGGAAATACAACAGTACTTCTAATTATGTAAATGAATATAATACTATATACCATTGAAGATGCATTTTGATACAATACAATACATTTCCTAACACATTTCATAAATGCATATTTCATTATAATTACATGCACTAAGAAAAACTTGCTCCCCTGTCAATGGTATAGGAAATAATTGGCAAAGAAACTTGCCTTGGATCAAAGAGATACTGGTGAAATAAAGAAAAGGTTGGGGCTGTTGTGAAAACTCCATCTGTGTTAAAATGAGCTTGAACTGTCAAGTGAGAGAAGGTTGCAAAATCAATGTGAATTAGTTTTTAATATTCTGGTAATAAATGTCAAAGCGTCTGCACATCACATCTGCACATAATGTGACTGAAGATGACAGATTCCCCAGACATGTTGCCTCTCCTCCCCTCGACTCGTTCTTTTTTTTTTGTTTGGGGTTTCTGTTTAGTTGGGAAGTGACGGAGGGTTTAATCAAGAAAGCAGGCAATTCATCAATCCTAAAGAAGGCGCCTGTACAACCCTGACAGAGCGCACATGGTTTTAGACCAACTCGAACCTGGCCAGCTGTCAACACACCACACCACACAGCTCACAATTAACACAAACCCACCGTCTGCTCCGACCCCACACTTGGTCTGCAGGTCGTCACACTGTTAATGAAGGAGGAAAGATACTGCCTCTCACAATCTAAATGTGTGGCTGGAAGGCTACTATGTGTGGCTGAAAGATAAAGCCTTTGTACAGTATGCCACTTTGGGATTAACCCCACAAAGTGATTAAAAGAGAGAGAAAGGCTTTGTGACATGGAGATAGAAGAGCAGGCACCAATGGCATTGGTACGATTATAGAGCACAGCCTCTATTGATAAAGAATGATTGCTGGCAGTGCACTGAATCTCCATGGTTCGTATAGTCACTCAAATGGACTGCCACAGAATAGACCAAGGTAGGTAGCAGATAATAGAAACAATAACATGAACATTCTAAATAACACTGAAAAAAAGGAATCCCCAAATTAGTAATTATATGTAATGAAATTGTGTGAGCTCATATAATATCAGACTGGTAGGCTTGACTATCTGTAAAAACAAGTAAGGAGACAGTCAGTGTGTGACAAGGACAACTGAGATGATAACTGCATGCCACAGCCCCGCTATCTCTCCACTGTGGAACAAGAGGAATCCTCACCACATGGTGTCTCTCTCCAGCTGGATAAAACCTGCCTGATCTCCTCTCCACACACCTCGTCTGGAGCAGCACCACCCCAGCCACTACGGCGTCTTAGCAAGTTCTGACTCTATAACCAAGCCCAGTCCAGATCAATTTCAGTACACTTTCCACTCTATTATTACTAAAAGAGCATTTCTCCTACAACTGCAGGTAAATGTTAGCATGGCATTTGATGAATCATATTTGACAGCCGTTAAACGTTCTCTTGAGTGTAATGCTGAGCTCCTCTGGGAAGCAGTGTTCACTCTTTCAGATAAACACAGCTCTTTACCTGTCTGTGATAAAAGATAGACATATACTGTATGCATAGATCAATTACCAAAGGAGCAATCTACTCGTTGGTGGAGATTAAATACTTTCAGAACAACATACGGCTAGAAAGATGAAAAAACCTTGATTCTGCAATGATTAGAAGTGAGAGGAATTTAACACTAGCTTTAACTTATCAGTGGGTCAAGTTGCGGCACAGTGACAGAGCTAAACAAATGTAGAATACAGTTCAGATCATTTGCAAGACACCTTACCACATATACTGACTGTATAATGTGCACCTTCCATATCATAGGAGGGTCTACACAATGAGACTCCCTATATGCGTTGTTGAGTTTGGTGCAGTAAAAATGCAGTTTAGCTGAAATGGTATAGAGACTGGAGCTCTCTGAGTCAGGCCTGCTGGTGCTCCTCCTGTAGGGGCTGGTGGGGAGCGCTGCAGGTATTTCCTGGAGGAGATAAAGCACCATGCCATGTCAGATGAGTGTACCACAACATTGAAGGTGACATTTTCTCTGAGATCTGGAGAAGAATGCCAAGGCGTGGATTCGATGTAAGGAGGGGAAGGGATTCACAGGGGCAGGATCTTCTTATTCCAACCCCATCATCCCCACAACGACACCCCCACTCCCTTCAAGATCAAACAGAGCGCTGATCAGGACAAGACACACCTGACAGAAGAGGGCTGGATATGGAGAAATGTGAAAATAAAGCTGCCACGGGGGCTTTGGTAGACCTTTAATGGTTTGGGTCTGGGATTAGGGGCTGGTTAGTGCTAAAGGAATATAAATTGTCTGTTTTTAACATACTATAAGCTTGTACTACAAAAAAAAGCAGGCACTTCATGGGCAGTTGGAGCTAACAAACTTTATAAGATTTCAATCCTCATCAATCAAGCTATCATGAATTACACCCTGTGACTGACCCCCACTGATCGATAAATCCACAGCAAGCACAAGAAATGTCTCAGCTTCAGGATAACTGCATAATGTGACATTGGACATGCTTTGAAGTTAAATGAGCTCCTCCCGAACATAATGCAACATATCTGATGTAGCTATAATCTACAGTGTGTCCAAATGTAGGGCAATGCTGAGCAAGGTGTGAATGTAATATCATGCTAATGGAAACTTGAATAGCCTTAGCTAGGGTAACAAGGATTCAAACAAATAACTCAAATGCTCTTTAGACAGAAAATAAAAGAAGCAAACTAACTTTGGAAAAATGTAGTTGTGTATTATGTGTATGTTTATGTGTGTTTGCCCATTTGCTCTGTTTGTGGTTAGGACAATGCATCTTCAGGAGGCTGAACAATTAATTTCCAAAATGCAAGACTAATGACATATCTGACAGTATCTGCATATTCTGAGGGCAACACTGCACTATTTTACGTTTTATCTCTTTTGATGAGATAAATAAATGCAATAATTTCTATCAAAAGCAATAAAGCAAGCTCCCTGACAGTTTGTGGTATTTATGAGCTGAAGTTTGCAACTAAGATTTATTTGCCATGATAGGTTCGACTTTTCCCCTGTTCATTTACATCAGCATTTGGCCATGTTAAATCCTAGCCAATGGTGAATTTTTAAAAGGTTGGCATCAATCTTGTGGAACCGATTGCAACATTTAATGAAGACTTCCCTTACCTTGCAAAGGTTGACTCCAATGCTGAAAAAGGAAGGGACACGTCTCTCCAAGCTGTGAGACATTTCACAAACACTGATAAACTGAAGGGAGATTGTTTAGACGCTCTTTTGAAGAAATGCGTTTGAGCGGTTTGGTTCATGATATAGCATAGAACAATGAACAGATCCATTGAGATACACAAATGTAAATGAAGCATTCAGAGAGAACCTATTTTAAAGCATCCATTTGCTCAAATATCACCAATTTTATAAGGTCAAAATGGAGATATGTTTAGCCGGCCTTTGAAAACTATTCCACTCAAAATTGCATCTTTCTTGGTATAAGAACAAAGCACTTTATAATGAAATTATGGGTTGCCACTGACTGAAATCAAGGGAAGATCAGACATTGCCATAGAATAGGGCTTAGTTGATTCTGCTACAAACACAGATCTTCATCGATCAATGGAATGATAAAAGAACATAGAATCTAAGTATACAGTGGGGAAAAAAAGTATTTAGTCAGCCACCAATTGTGCAAGTTCGCCCACGTAAAAAGATGTGAGAGGCCTGTAATTTTCATCATAGGTACACGTCAACTATGACAGACAAAATGAGAAAAAAAAATCCAGAAAATCACATTGTAGGATTTTTTATGAATTTATTTGCAATTTATGGTGGAAAATAACTATTTGGTCAATAACAAAAGTTTCTCAATACTTTGTTATATACCCTTTGTTGGCAATGACACAGGTCAAACGTTTTCTGTAAGTCTTCACAAGGTTTTCACACACTGTTGCTGGTATTTTGGCCCATTCCTCCATGCAGATCTCCTCTAGAGCAGTGATGTTTTGGGGCTGTTGCTGGGCAACACAGACTTTCAACTCCCTCCAAAGATTTTCTATGGGGTTGAGATCTGGAGACTGGCTAGGCCACTCCAGGACCTTGAAATGCTTCTTACGAAGCCACTCCTTCGTTGCCCGGGCGGTGTGTTTGGGATCATTGTAATGCTGAAAGACCCAGCCACGTTTCATCTTCAATGCCCTTGCTGATGGAAGGAGGTTTTCACTCAAAATCTCACGATACATGGCCCCATTCATTCTTTCCTTTACACGGATCAGTCGTCCTGGTCCCTTTGCAGAAAAACAGCCCCAAAGCATGATGTTTCCACCCCATGCTTCACAGTAGGTATGGTGTTCTTTGGATTCAACTCAGCATTCTTTGTCCTCCAAACACGACGAGTTGAGTTTTTACCAAAAAGTTCTATTTTGGTTTCATCTGACCATATGACATTCTCCCAATCCTCTTCTGGATCATCCAAATGCACTCTAGCAAACTTCAGATGGGCCTGGACATGTACTGGCTTAAGCAGGGGGACACGTCTGGCACTGCAGGATTTGAGTCCCTGGCGGCGTAGTGTGTTACTGATGGTAGGCTTTGTTACTTTGGTCCCAGCTCTCTGCAGGTCATTCACTAGGTGTGGTTCTGGGATTTTTGCTCACCGTTCTTGTGATCATTTTGACCCCACAGGGTGAGATCTTGCGTGGAGCCCCAGATCGAGGGATATTATCAGTGGTCTTGTATGTCTTCAATTTCCTAATAATTGCTCCCACATTTGATTTCTTCAAACCAAGCTGCTTACCTATTGCAGATTCAGTCTTCCCAGCCTGGTGCAGGTCTACAATTTTGTTTCTGGTGTCCTTTGACAGCTCTTTGGTCTTGGCCATAGTGGAGTTTGGAGTGTGACTGTTTGAGGTTGTGGACAGGTGACTTTTATACTGATAACAAGTTCAAACAGGTGCCATTAATACAGGTAACGAGGGGAGGACAGAGGAGCCTCTTAAAGAAGAAGTTACAGGTCTGTGAGAGCCAGAAATCTTGCTTGTTTGTAGGTGACCAAATACTTATTTTCCACCATCATTTGCAAATAAATTCATAAAAAATCCTACAATGTGATTTTCTGGATTTTCTTTTCTCAATTTGTCCGTCATTGTTGACGTGTAGCTATGATGAAAAGTACAGGCCTCTCTCATCTTTTTAAGTGGGAGAACCTGCACAATTGGTGGCTGACTAAATACTTTTTTCCCCCACTGTATCAAGTAAGGGGTCGAAGATTTTTCATGTTCATATTCATACAAAACACAAAGAACTGTGTCAATCCAAATTCTGGGATTTCTAGACATAATTTGGGTGCACTGGCTATAGGGTACCATATGGCAAATCAATTACATGTCTAATTCTTAAAACAAAAACATGTCAAGTGTATTGCTACGTAATCAACGTCAGCGGTTGGGCTCAGATTATGTTGGCCACTGGAGTTTTGACTACAATTCATCATCATTCTAGGCAACGAGAGCCATATTGACACTGGTTCCTAATTTGAATATTTAATTACAGTGTAGTTCCTCATTAAATTACTGTAAAACTGGGAACATAGCCTGAAAGATTTAAACAATTACAACTTCACTCAGGAGCCCATTGGTCCATTGAAACCGATGCGGAATGTAATCACAAACACATATGCATAAAAGCCATATGCATAAAAACCTGATTCACTTTGAGCTGGCACACATTACATTTTCAAGTCAGAATTTTCTAAGTAAAACTAGGGTACTGATGATTGCTTGATAAGATCAATTAGCTGTCAAAATCCTACATTAGTGCGCAATATCAATTTATGGTTTTAGATATTTGTTTAATGTGGTCGTGAGATAGAAATGAGGTAAAAGAAAATGAAGCTGTCTATCTGTTAGACAGTGGATAGACAAGTAGTGGTCTGCAGACAGGCAAGACAAGGATAAAAAATGATATCAGTGAAGAGTCTGAGCTGTGATAGATGGAGTTGGGAGTTCATATTTTGACACTCATCCAGCCTCTTCCATGACAACATCTCCACACCTTCCTCAACATGCAGACAGTCCTGATTTGCAAGGGCTGCTTTCTCAACCATCATTATCTCCCTTTAAGCTTTGTGTCAGGTGCTGAAACGAATAGCTGCCTGAATTCACAGGAATCTCTGAGCACACTGAGCATCAGATCTCACTTGATGATTCTATCGTTTGTGGCACAGTTCTGCATCCATTTGCTTGATTTTGAGATACATTTGCAACTTTTTTAGGATTCCACAAAGTAAAGAAAAAGAGTGCTTTCAAGAAGTGTGACGGTGACATTACGGCTGGGAGCTCTGTCAAAACAGCACACTCACAGACAATGATGGCCTCCCTCAAGAGTCAGGTACAGGGAGAGTGTTGGTTAGGCAGCGAGGAATGGTGACAGGTACAATGCCAACACACAGCTGGAACACTTTGGAAAGTGTCAAAGGCAGAGGAAAGGACATTATAAAAGTTAGAGGAGAGTGAATGCATGCCAACCCTGGCATTGAGATTGAGACTTTTTTTTCTTTCAATTATAGTGCCTGACCTGAATAACAGTTTTGAAAACCGAAATCATAAAAATATGGTCCAGTTACAGTGTGGAAAAGATGCTTGGCCTCAACATTTTTATCGCTAGGCCATTTGATTTAAAAAGTGTCCAGGCTATTATTCTAAGAGAAATGCCAAAAACCTTGATTCTGTGGGGGGGAAAAAGACATGACAATATTAGCACAAGGCTAATTTATGCCACCAGTCTGTCTAGAGGTCAGATATCAGCCTCAGCAATGACAGTTTTATCAGGAGAACAAATGGCAGCGTTGGAAAAGAGGAGAGGAGAGGAGAGGGGGCAGCTGTAGTGGATGCATTAAAAGCCTGACCGGACGTCACAGCTTTTCCACATAAGGGGACAGGAACTGGCCGACTGGCCCTTCTCAAGATGGAAAGAGAGCTGAAGTGGTTGACATCAGGCCAAATAAATGAATTAAATGGGACATGGCAGCAAGTTAGGATGTTCCAGACAAAGTTGATCAGAAAAAGGTACAAGTACATACTGATGTAGGATCTTAATTTGATCATCCTGTTGCACGAGGACTTTCCTAAGTGTTTGAGGTTTAAAAAGGCTTCTAAAGTTTATAATTTCCACTTTGAAATTTCAGACTTGCTTTTCCCTTACAAAAAAGGTATCAACCCCTACGAAAATATCCATAAATTATAATCCACATAATAATTCACATTTCCTTTTGCTGCAGGATTATTTTCCTGCTGTAGCAAACTGGCTCAAATTAAGATTCTACATCTGTAACAACATCGCTCTTCAGTTTAGCTACAGGCGTAGGTTATTCAAAACAAGGCCTAGGTAACTTTAACCTAGATGCTGACAGCTTTAAATGTAAGGAATCACCAGCATTCAAATTTACAAGGGTCATAAAATATTTACACAATATTGACTGCATTTAAAACATATTTTCCACTGACTGTGAAAGGCACTTACTGTACATTTAAGGTGCCATTCCTAAAAGGCCATAAAGCTGTCATAGATAGCCCCAAGGCAGCGTAGGTCATAGGAGGGAATTCTCATATGCTGAACATGGATAAGGAAAGTGGTCAAGTGATGCAACCAAGTTTTCAGAAATGACAGATACCATACTAACTGCTGCAGTAGTTCGAAAACATGGAAATACTTATTTTGGTAGCAGTTACTGACTGAATTGAATCAAACATAGCCTATATGCCTCATAAACACATATTGCAATGCATGGTAGCACAAGATGGTCAGTATAATGAAAGGGTGCACATTTTCAGTGTTAGTTGTTTATCTGTCTATAATGAGGGCTCTGGAGCAGCCGAACAAGACGAGAACAGCAAAATAGACTTTATAAAATGGCATTGTCTACTTTGGCTAGTGGGAGCTTCTTCTTCAGCCCACCTTCTTGCTCCTGTGTTTTTGTGCAATGTTGATGGAAATGCACTAAAAGCAAGGCTCTCACACTGTGGAATGAATTTTAATGTTAATACAAAAACAGGAGTGTGTGATCGCAGCAGGCATCAGGAGGGGGTGTGTAAGTGTGTTGCTTCGAGGTGCAATTTATTCTTACCCCCAACTCCTCAGCAACTTGAAAGTCTGCTTCAAAAGAGCTAAGGATTACTGGTAACAGTTGAGTGGGTATACGGCCTAGGCTTTCTAGATCGTTTCAAGACATTAACTATCTGCTCCCCAAATATTTGTGATTCACACAACTCTAGTTTTTGGGTCTCTTCTGTCAAACCATAGTTTGCTCACTTTAAACCTTGCCTTTGAAACTAGATACTTTCTGTTATCACACCGAGTAGCCATATGAACAGTGTCTCACCTCTGAATACCACTCCCTCAGTCTGACCTCTGCTGTGAAGTGGTTGGTTTTCACACTGCACTCTACATCGAGCCTCTAACATGCCAGGACAAAGCACTTCAAGCTGGCAACCTAATTGAGCTGTTGGATTTGGCTGCAGTACAAAGGCCTGCTCCTTCTCTGTGGGCCCCAGGCAGGGGAAGACAGAGTAGCTGAGGATGGGGGTATGGTACGGCAACAGCATGGCATGGTGGAGCTCTCTGCACTGCCTGCCGCTCTCTTCCCTTCCTCTGCAGCTGTCTCTGCCTCTCTAGGCTATGTTTCTTCCCCTTTGTCTGCACAGTACAACAGCACTCCTGCTACCACAGTCAGAGAGCGAACAAGCTCTCCCTCTTGGGACAGCACAAATAGCAGGAGTTTAGCCCTTGTTGAACTCATGCTCCCATTCAGGGGATCCTGTCTGGGTTCCCTTTCGCTTCAGTACTCCCTCACTGCTTTCTCAGACCAGGCACAGCCATGAGGTCATGTACTGTATGAGTATGAACAAGTGTCAATCACTTGTGTGTAATAGATCCCATCACTCAAGAGGCATTGACTGACTAATGGATCACAGATTTACCAAAAGGTAAACACGTGTACATCTTAAAACGGGACTCAAACGTTTCCAAATACTCTAAACAACAACACAATGGCATGGCCTTTTCAACTACAAGTTGAGACAGAGGGTGTTAATGCTCATTTGGTCATAACAGTATGATTATGAACTTGGTATGTACCTTGTTGTGTTGGACATTGAGTCATAGCTTTCTGTGGATGGATGGACTTTCCTCATTCGGTACCAAATCCCCAAATTGTTTAGCTCTCTGTAGAAACAAAAGTCACGCACCACTCAGATGTAAAAGTACCCCTAATTTCATAAGCAACATCAGCACAATGAACTAGAGAAAAGACTCCAAATTCAAAGTCATTTAGCAGACGCTCTTATCCAGAGCGACTTACAGGAGCAATTAGGGTTAAGTGCCTTGCTCAAGGGCACATCGACAGATTTTTCACCTAGTAGGCTCGGGGATTAGAACCAGTGACCTTTCGGTTACTGGCACAACGCTTTTACCCACTAAGCTACCTGCCACCAATAAAATAACTAATGAGAGTACAGCACATAAAGTGCCTTCGGAAAGTATTCAGAACCCTTGATTTCTTCCACATTTTGTTACGTTACAGACTTATTCTAAAGTGGATTAAATAAATACAAATCCTCAGCAATCTAAACACAATACCCCATAATGACAAAGTGAAAACAGGTTTGTAGAAATGTTTGCAAATTTATTAAAAGTAAAAAACAGAAGTACCTTATTTACATAAGTATTCAGACCCTTTGCTATGAGACTCTGAAAATTGAGCTCAGGTGCATCCTGTTTCCATTGATCATCCTTGAGATGTTGATTGGAGTCCACCTGTGGTAAATTCTATTGATTGGACATGATTTGGAAAGGCAAACACCTGTCTATATAAGGTCCCACAGTTGACAGCGCATGTCAGAGCAAAAACCAAGCCATGAGGTTGAAGGAATTGTCTGTAGAGCTCCGAGACAGAATTGTGTCGAGACACAGATCTGGGGAAGGGAGAAGGGCCTTGGTCAGGGAGGTGACCAAGAACCCGATGGTCACTCTGACAGAACTCTAGAGTTCCTCTGTGGAGAAGGGAGAACCTTCTAGAAGGACAACCATCTCTGCAGCACTCCACCAATCTGGCCTTTATGGTAGAGTGGCCAGACGGAAGCCACTCCTCAGTAAAAGGCACATGACTGCCCACTTGGAGTTTGCCAAAAGGCACCTAAAGACTCTCAGACCATGAGAAACAAGATTCTCTGGTCTGATAAAATCAAGATTGAATTATTTGGCCTGAATGCCAAGTGACACGTCTGGAGGAAACCTGGCATCATCCCTACGGTGAAGCATGGTGGTAGCAGCATCAAGCTATGGGGATGTTTTTCAGCGGCAGGGACTGAGAGACTAGTCAGGATCGAGGGAAAGATAAACGGAGCAAAGTACAGAGAGATCCTTGATGAAAACCTACTCCAGAGCACTCAGGACCTCAGACTGGGGCGAAGGTTCACCTTCCAACAGGAAAACGACCCTAAGCACAAAGCCAAGACAACGCAGGAGTGGCTTCGGGACAAGTCTCTGAATGTCCTTGAGTGGCCCAGCCAGAGCCTGGACTTGAACCCGATCAAACATCTCTGGAGAGACCTGAAAATAGCTGTTCAGCGATGCTCCCCATCCAACCTGACAGAGATTGAGAGGATCTGCAGAGAAGAATGGTAGAGTGGCCAGACGGAAGCTGTAGCTCAGCTGGTAGAGCACGGCGCTTGTAACGCCAAGGTAGTTGGTTTGATCCCCGGGACGACCCGTACACAAAAAATGTATGCACGCATGACTGTAAGTCGCTTTGGATAAAAGCGTCTGCTAAATGGTATATTATAGAATGGGAGAAACTCTCCAAATACAGGTGTGCCAAGCTTGTAGCGTCATACCCAAGAAGACTTGATGCTGTATTCGCTGCCAAAGGTGCGTCAACAAAGTACTGGGTAAAGGGTCTGAATACTTATGGAAATGTGATATTTCTGTTTTTTAAAATATAAATTAGCAAACATTTCTAAAAACCTGTTTTTGCTTTGTCATTATCGGGTGTTGCGTGTAGATTGACAAAGGATATTATTATTATTTTTGAATAAAGCTGTAACGTAACAAAATGTGAAAACAGTCAAAGGGTCTGAATACTTTCCGAAGGCACTGTATATGATTGATGAACAATGTCAGAAATGAGGATGATCAGAGCAGAAGAGTTACTACTTGCAGGCTGTGCACTGTTCATGTCCAGGCAGGTGCCTCTAGCAGGCTGCAGGCAAAGTTCGTTTTGAGAAGGAAAATAGGAATCCTGCTCATTGGAGATTATGTGAAATCAATGAAAGCCTACTGAGAATCTTGCCATGGTACTGCATTTCCAAACAAATACAATGCTATGGGTGTCAGGGAGAAAGTACGACAATAAAAACAATATTCCTTCTGCCTTCCGTAGGTCTGTCCAAGTACCCGATACAAGTGTAGTGTGCAGGGGTGTGCTCGGACTTCCCCTGGATCTGGATGTCACACACAGCAGTTTTTGTGGCTACGCGTAGGCCGAGCTTTACGCACAGCCTCCTCTTCCTCAAGGCAGGCTCCTCTGACAAGCAATAAGGGAGACAGACCATATTAGGGATCATGAACTAGAGGCCAAATTCAATTCTTTGTCACAGCTATGCGTGGTAGAATGATATGAAATATAAACGCAGAGAATACACTGTAAGCACTGACAAAAATCAATGATGATGATCGTTTAACATCTTTGTTTCGAAAATGAAAGACAAATGCTAACTCCTACAGCAGCCACAGTATATTGCTAGCTTATATAAATGTGGTTTTGTACTCGATATGGAGGATAAAATGTCATACATAATGTTAGTTGTATACATTAAACATGGATTCACATGAAGTAATAAAACATTACATTAAACCATAGCCCAACAATATATAATATTTCTGTTCTTTATTCCAGCTAGAAAACATAGCCATGCTTGTCCATATTACTTCTGTGCCTCACCCATTTATTTCCAACCAGGGATAGAAATTGCAGTGTAAATGCAATGGTAATAAAAATAATAAACAAGCTGTTCTCACTCCCCACACCAAAATATTATTACATTTTCAAGGCCTGGATAGTGAGGGGGGAATACATAGCACTCAAAGACCACTAAAGCATTGGGGAATGCATTTCATTAATATTAGATAACCCCATCCACTCGTCCTCTCCCCAAATAAATACATAAATAAATAAGCCCCTCATAAAGAAAAGCACAGCTCCAACTGAGATAAACAATGACTCATGATTCTCTTCACTTGTACCTCCAGGGCAAAATATTTATTTTATTCCCACAGACTATCGTAAATAAAGCTAACCTGCATCCATAAAACATTCACCATCTCAAGCAAAGCTGTGGTTTAGGGGAAACTGCTTACTTACTGGTGTCCACTGTTTCTTGAATGGGTATAAAGCCCTTTTTTAGAGTGTCCTTCAAATCGATCAACCTCAAGTCAACGAGCACATCTGATGACTGGCTTTACAGGAAAACATTCAAAATTACATATCCACTTACTGTTCGCACATTTCACATGTAATAGATAGTAAGAAACATATCTCATTCCAAAAGTAGTGAGGGGGGTAAGGGTTATACCGTTTTTGTAAGGGTCTGAAAATAAATTACAAAGACAATTGAATCAACGATTTCCTAAAAGCTTGGGAAGTCTCTAAAGAGAGGAGTTGACACGATGGTGGAAGTAATTACTCCAAAATAGCTACTTTAAAAAATTAGAATGCATCTGTGAACTTGCAATCATTCTCAACCCTCGGTGAGAGGAACAGTGTGCGAGGCAGGCAGGATTGCCTGTTCATCAGAATGGGACTGGTTAAAAACAATCAGGGACCATTTATTTGTCATTTTCAAGCATGACTCCTCCCAGTCTCCTGTCATTATATTGAAATCTTTCCCTGTAATAAATTGCAATAATACACAGCGGCATTGGAGAGTGTGGCGACCGAGCCGTGACTTGATGCGTCCGAAAGTCTGGATTCCACTGCTCCTTTTGCCCAGCAGTCATTACCATTAGATATATTTTTTATTCATCGTTTTTATTCTGACTTAGGGTGGAATATGGATGAATGTTATTACTATGCATGAAACCTTGTTTTTGTAGTGGTTTTTGCAAGATAGATTTTTCCCATCAGGACCTGACAAAAGGGCCATCTACATCCAACCTAGAGTATGATGAATCTCAAACTGTTTACTTCCCTCCACATAATTCAGTGGTTCATTTTGCAGAATCTGTTTTTGTCAATGACAATTACAGAGAGGGCTACATTGACTGGCAGACAAAATAGCCTTTGTTGATGGCTCTGTCATGTTTTATTTGTGTCAAAGTCTTTAAAACAGCACCGACACACATTTTAAGATAACACACAGGAATGAGGGCAAAGCTATTTGTGTGATACAAACTAAACTGTGGACCAGACTGAGCTCCATCTACAGGTGTCTACACACTCACAAGGATTCTAATGGAGGAACTATTTTCAGAATTAGTCGTAGTATCCAACCATAAATTATTGATTTGTCACGAGAATATGTCAAAGTGAACACACAGAAATAATTTATTGCAGGTAAAAATGCTGTTATGTATACCAATGAGGTAAAATCATAGTTTTATCAAATAAAAGTAGAGGACTGTACAATGTGGCATTCATTCAGCTGATAAACTCTAACCACAAGGCTGTAAATGAAGACACTGACAGAAACTGTGGAAAGGAACAAAGGTTGAAGTGGATGTCGAATCATTACAATCCTGTTTACATACCATCAGTCTTTTGGACTGAAGAATGTTCATGTACTGTATAGGGCCCATCTAAATCATCACTTGGTTCATGTAGGACCATTACTTGGTCAGTCTGATGAATGGAGTAAACCCATGTCACATATTTAGCTAAATTTGTGCAAATTCTCCATGTTTAAGTTTAAAAAACAATAGTATACTTAGCATAGGTAGCATATGGTTATGCACTGTTACGTTTTCTTCAATTAAATAGGCAACTGAGCCACAGGAAAAGCAAAGGAAGTGTGAATGTTGGAGCATATGTATTGATGACAACTATGCAACACTCTGTGCCCACTACAATACTATATTTATATTTCATGGTAACTTTAGGCTTTATAGCAGGAACATCACTGTTCTCTATTCTCAAATGTTTTTTATATGTACAAAAAAAATGTGAAAACGTGCCTAACAGTTGATATGTAGAGAACATTCAAAGAGAGCTCAATTCACAGAGTTATGACTGTTATTTTAAACAGGTGCCCCATTTCCAACTCTATTGAACTGGGATTTAGAAGTTTCATTTCTTATAAATATTCAAAATGTCATTTTTTAAAATGTGTGCATCATCTTTGAAGAATAACTGGAAGGTATCCACATTCTGTACAGGGACAAGGTTAATTAAATAAATTGAAATAGTTTAAATACAAGCTCATTCTAATACTATGAATAATCATACATCTCCCTCTCTGGAGGACGCAAGAACATCAACAATATAATCCTGGGAGCCCACCAAGGTATCACACATCAAGAATAAAATGCAATCATATAATCCAAAATTCAGATTGGGATTTGCATTCATTTCAAATACCAGACTTTTAAAATTCATGGTCCATTATTGGAGTTTCAATGATCAAAGATCTCCACAGGAGAACGCTAGAGAGGGCAAAGGTGTTAGGGATGAGGTGTTACTGCATGATGCATAGGGAAAGGGAGAAGTTTACATTTACATTATCTCTGGTGAAACAGAAGTAGCGGGCGACCTTGGATTTGAATAAGCTGTCCTTCCACAGGTCGACGTCAGAGCCATCTGTTGTTTATGTGACCTACGTGAAAAAACGACCCAAAAAAATCAACAAGGAGAGAAGAACATGCATGTGGTGGGATAAAGTTAATGTATGTACTGTGTGAGCGTGTTGCTTTTAGCCTCTTCTCTTGCATACTTAATTAACGGTTGCCTGTGCTACCGCTCCATCTCATTAGTGCCCTGTGTGGGTAAAGAAGGAGCCTTAGCCTCCAAACAGGTGGCTAAAAATATCATCCCTTGGGATGGGGCTGATTAATTAAAGACAACCTGACAAAGATAGTCTCTAATAAGGAAGACCAAACTTCATTGTGCTGCTAAAAGATCCTGATGGGGATGGGGAGATTTGAGTATTTACAGGGTATTGTGTATTTGGATATGGCAACATAATGCACAAGAGCCCAGGCACACGTTAGAAAAGGCTATTAAGACAGTGTAGGCAGCACACCTAGTGTGCATGAACTGAAGAATGATGAAGCCAAAACGACCCTCACATGATTGAGTCAGACACTTCTCCATAGCTACCAGCAAACAAGCTTGGCTGAAACGTCATGTTACATTGGCCATCGTCGGTAAATCACCAAAATGACTGCCAGACTTATTCTCTGAGAGGATCCTTCACAAAGAAGAGTCAATTTAATGAGGTTCATTCAAACAAAGAAGTCCTGGATCTCTGCACCCACCCACACACATTACCACCCTGACAATAATGATGAATGACCCTGGTGATTGGCTGTGGAAAACATGGCAGGGAGAGACTCATGCAAAACCACCAGTGACTAGATGGGATGAGAGAGGGGCTGAGAGAAAGAGAGAGAGGGGGAAAGTGAGAGGGGGAAAGAGAGAAAAAGAGAGAGGGTGTGCAGGCATCTCCAGCAGGCGCAGTGAAAGGTCCCATGAGAAGCCCATACATCACCAGAAGCCCCCACCTACTTACAAGACAACCCGTCTTGGCCACTTTTTCCAGGTCAGTAGCCAGCGCATCCTGTCAGTGTAAACAAAGGGCTGGCTGTGTGAAACCCAAAGTCAAGCAGGGGAGTAAGATGGCACAGCGCTCCTACAGGAGGCGGCACCTCAGGTGTCATCCTGCCACAGCTCCGGCAGCAGGGGGTGATGCGCCTAGAATTTGAAACACCAACCACAGAGCTGCAGGGGGAAAGTTTGGATGCACTTGCTCTCTATTTTCTTTCTACTATCTACTGTTATGTGGCTCCCATCATCCAACAGGGCTCATTGCTGGGAGTGTTTCCACTGCACGAAAAGTCTGAAGAAGAACAGAAGAATCACGGTAGTAATCAATCTTTGAACTCTGATCTTGTCATTTTGATGTCATGTACACATATAAAAGTGTGCTGATTCAACTTCCAATTCCAAAAATCTGCACAAACGAAATTGAAAAACTGCTATGAAATAGTTAAATCTATTGTGAGTACTGGTAATTCCTAACAGATCTCAAAAGACAGAGAACGTCCCTGAGTTAATATTGAGGGCGAGCACCTACAATAGGGAGCCTCTTGGGACTTTAACTGGGAAAAGGCTATGAAAGGCAACTGCTACCATTGAAACCAAAATGTCATTAGAGCCATACCAAACAAAAATTTATCAGATATAGACTTTTTCCACATTTTGTTACGTTACAGCCTTATTCTAAAATTGATTTAATTGTTTTTTTCCCTCATCAATCTACACACAATACCCCGTAATGACAAAGCAAAAACAGGATTGTAGAAAAACGTAAATATCACATTTACATAAGTATTCAGACCCTTTACTCAGTACTTTGTTGAAGCGCCTTTGGCAGCGATTACAGCATCGAGTCTTCTTGGGTATGACGCTACAAGCTTGGCACGCCTGTATTTGGGGAGTTTCTCCCATTGTTCTCTGCAGATCCTCTCAAGCTCGGTCAGGTTGGATGGGGAGTGTCGCTGCACAGCTATTTTCAGGTCTCTCCAGAGATGTTAGATCGGGTTCAAGTCCGGGCTCTGGCTGGGCCACTCAAGGACATTTAGAGACTTGTCCCGATGTCACTCCTGTGTTGTCTTGGCTTTGTGCTTAGGGTCGTTTTCCTGTTGGAAGTTGAACCTCCGCCCCAGTCTGAGGTCCTGAGTGCTCTGGAGCAGATTTTCATCAAGGATCTCTCTGTACTTTGCTCTGTTCATCTTTCCCTTGATCCTGACTAGTCTCTCAGTCCCTGCCGCTGAAAAACATCCCAACAGCATGATGCTGCTACCACCATGCTTCTCTGTAGGGATGGTGCCAGGTTTCCTCCAGACATGACGCTTGGCATTCAGGCCAAAGAGTTCAATCTTGGTTTCATCAGACCAGAGAATCTTGTTTCTAATGGTCTGAGAGTCCTTTAGGTGCCTTTTGGCAGACTCCAAGCGGGCTATTTTGCCTTTTACTGAGGAGTGGCTTTTGTATGGCCACTCTACCATAAATACCTGATTGGTGGAGTGCTGCAGAGATGGTTGTCCTTCTGTAAGGTTCTCCCATCTCCACAGAGGAACTCTGGAACTCTCTCCGAGTGACCATCGGGTTCTTGGTCACCTCCCTGACCAAGGCCCTTCTCCCCCTTCTCCCCCGGGCTGCCAGCTCTAGTAAGAGTCTTGTGCCTCAACACAATCCTGTCTCGGAGCTCTACGGACAATTACTTCAATCTCATGGCTTAGTTTTTGCTCTGACTTGCACTGTCAACTGTGGGACCTTAAATAGACAGGTGTGTGCCTTTCCAAATCATGTCCAATCAATTGAATTTACCACAGGTGTACTCCAATAAAGTTGTAGAAACATTTCAAGGATGATCAATGGAAACAGGATGCACCTGAGCTAAATTTCAAGTCTCAAAGCAAAGGGTCTGAATACTTATGTAAATAAGGTATTTCTGTTTTTTACTTTTAATAAATGTGCAAAAAATTCTAAAAACCTGTTTTCACTTCGTCATTATGGGGTATTGTGTGTAGATTGATAAGGAAAAACATTTATTTAATCAATTTTAGAATAAGGCTGTAACGTTTCAAAATGTGGAAAAAGGCAAGGGGTCTGAATACTTTCCGAATGCACTGTAGGTGAAGCACACATGTCTCCCAGTCAGAGAGATCACAAATAAACTGCTGATGATAATTATTCTACACATGGTTGAGAAGTAACTGATTACATGTAACGTAACTGATTACATGTAATCGGTTACATGTGATCTGATTACCAAAACAAATCTGTAAGTGTAATCAGTTACGTTACCAGCAAAAATATTGTAATCAGATTACAGATACTTCTGGAAAACTAAATGATTACTTATTGGATTACTTTTGTTTGGGTAAAAACAAATGACACCTTTCTGTTTTCTCAACTACATTAATTTCAGCATTGAAAATAGGCGCAAGCTTAAGTTTGTTCCACGTGATTGAGTCTGACAAGTCAGAGACCACTATGATGACACACCAAATGAGTTTGATGGATCCTTTTTGTCTTATTTTAATGCCTCTTAAGGGTAAAGCAATCCAAAAGTAACTGAAAGTAATCAGATTACGTTACTGAGTTTGGGTATTCCAAAAGTTACGTTACTGATTACAGTTTCGGACAGGAAGCTAGTTACTGTAACGGATGACATTTGGAAGGTAACCTACCCAACCCTGCTTCTACAGTACAAAATGGACACAAGATTCAGAGTCATCAGAGGTTAGTAAACCGATTCAGCGGAGGTCCTAGCCAATTACAGGGGGCTCAGATCTCAGGCTAACACCACACTCCTTCAAATAAACTTATGTTAATGTGCTCATGAGGGTAGTATGTTATATGCTCAGGCAAATTTGAATGACACACAGCTTCCCTTTGCGGCCCTAAGTGTCTGTGTCAGTGTCAGTGCCTGCTTAAGGTGTTTGATGTAGGGCGGCGGCTGCAGCTTGAGCAAAGCTCCTGATCCCTGTGGAACAGTGTTTGATCTGGGCCTGCTCTCTTGTGTAGGAACAACCTGTTCAAGTTCAGAAATGTGAGTGCACTGTAATGGAGAGCAAAATAGTTAATCAGCTCATTGATCTACTACGGCATAAAATGTATTTCTCAAAAGCAGTCATCGTTGAAGAGGAATTCAGAAAAGGAGCAACCAAAGAAGGTCTAGCCTATAACATGAACAGTAGAAGAACACAACTTACCATTGACTTAACCAGACTACCAGACTGCATGAGAGCACCAGCTGTTCCGGATGACTATGTGATCACGCTCTCCGTAGCCGATGTGAGTAAGACTTTTAAGCAGGTCAACATTCACAAGGCCGCAGGGCCAGACGGATTACCAGGACGTGTACTCCGAGCATGTGCTGACTAACTGGCAAGTGTCTTCACTGACATTTTCAACATGTCCCTGACTGAGTCTGTAATACCAACATGTTTCAAGCAGACCATCATAGTCCCCGTGCCCAAGGACACTAAGATAACCTGCCTAGATGACTACCGACCCGTAGCACTGACGTCTGTAGCCATGAAGTGCTTTGAAAGGCTGGTCATGGCTCACATAAACACCATTATCCCAGAAACCCTAGACCCACTCCAATTTGCATACCGCCCCAACAGATCCACAGATGATGCAATCTCTATTGCACTCCACACTGCCCTTTCCCACCTGGACAAGAGGAACACCTACGTGAGAATGCTATTCATTGACTACAGCTCAGCATTCAACACAATAGTGCCCTCAAAGCTCATCACTAAGCTAAGGATCCTGGGACTAAACACCTCCCTCTGCAACTGGATCCTGGACTTCCTGACGGGCCGCCCCCAGGTGTTAAGGGTAGGTAACAACACATCTGCCACACTGATCCTCAACACGGGGCCCCTCAGGGGTGCGTGGTCAGTCCCCTCCTGTACTCCCTGTTCACCCATGACTGCATGGCCAGGCACGACTCCAACACCATCATTAAGTTTGCCGACGACACAACAGTGGTAGGCCTGATCACCGACAACGATGAGACAGCATATAGGGAGGAGGTCAGAGACCTGGCCGTGTGGTGCCAGGATAACAACCTCTCCCTCAACGTGACCAAGACAAAGGAGATGATTGTGGACTACAGGGAAAAAAAAGAGGACTGAGCACGCCCCCATTCTCATCGACGGGGCTGTAGTGGAACAGGTTGAGAGCTTCAAGTTCCATGGTGTCCACATCACCAATGAACTATCATGGTCCAAACACACCAAGACAGTCGTGAAGAGGGCACGACAAAGCCTATTCCCCCTCAGGAGACTAAAAAGATTCGGCATGGGTCCTCAGATCCTCAAAAAATTCTACAGCTGCACCATCGAGAGCATCCTGACTGGTTGCATCACCGCCTGGTATGGCAACTGCTTGGCCTCCGACCGCATAGGCACTACAGAGGATAGTGCGTACGGCCCAGTACAACACTGGGGCCAAGCTTCCTGCCATCCAGGACCTCTATACCAGGCGGTGTCAGAGGAAGGCCCTCAAAATTGTCAAAGACTCCAGCCACCCTAGTCATAGACTGTTCTCTCTGTTACCGCACGGCAAGCGGTACCGGAGTGCCAAGTCTAGGTCCAAAAGACTTCTCAACAGCTTCTACCCCCAAGCCATAAGACTCCTGAACAGCTAATCATGGCTACCCGGACTATTTGCACTGCCCCCCCACCCCATCTTTTTACGCTGCTGCTACTCTGTTAATTATTTATGCATAGTCACTTTAACTCTACCCACATGTACATATTACTTCAACTACCTCAACTAGCTCGGTGCCCCCGCACATTGACTCTGCACCGGTACCCCCTGTATATATAGCCTCCCTACTGTTATTTTATTTTACTTCTGCTCTTTTTTTCTCAACACTTTTTTGTTGTTGTTTTATTTTACTTTTTTATTAAAAATAAATGCACTGTTGGTTAAGGGCTGTAAGTAAGCATTTCACTGTAATGTCTGCACCTGTTGTATTCGGCGCATGTGGCCAATAACATTTGATTTGATTTGATTTGAAAGTGGAGCAACATCTCCATTCCCTTCAGTAACAACAGAGGGATCTATCCTACTGAAGAAACCAAGCAGGAAGTCTGGGCGTTCTCATTCTCGTTCACTACCATGTGGCATGCAGTCCCAATGCCAGTAGGCAAAGCATCGTCACAATGCCAACCCACCATCATCCACCAGAGATTACAACTGTTGGGCTGTGTGGGTTGGGGCAGGAAGAGAGAGAAGGGAATGAGAGGAAGGAAAAATAAAAGAGAGAGGGTAGAGGGTAGAGAAAGAAAAGGAATAGAGATCTGCCCTTGAGCCCACTTCAGGCTATATCACTGTGTTTGCTTTGTGCTTTGCTACATTCACAAAACATCTTCCTCTCTCTCTCTCTCTCTCTCTCTCTCTCTCTCTCTCTCTCTCTCTCTCTCTCTCTCTCTCTCTCTCTCTCTCTCTCTCTCTCTCTCTCTCTCTCTCTCTCTCTCTCTCTCTCTCTCTCTCTCACTAGCTCTCACTTCTCACTCTTTCAAAAACACAAACATGGTTCCCATGGGCCAGTGATATCACTGTCCTACTTTCCTCTCTCTCACAACCAGATTGTTCAAACTTGCGGGGTGCCAAACAGCCGGCAACCCCTCTTCACTGAGAGTGTTAAACAAACATGGGGACACAGTGCCAGAACTGTTGGGGGCATCCACCAAGGGTTGTTAAACCATAGCCTTTGGCAAGGCTGAAGGACTAATGGCAACAAATAGGCCTACAGTAATCATCTCCATCATCAAAGTAAACTGCATTAATTAGTTATTCAATTTGTCTCACAAAAAACACAACACTACTCAAAAGTGTTAGCCAACCGCATGTCCAAGTGCTTCATGGCTACCCTCCAAAAACAAAATCGTAGAATCCATAACAACACAACAACGTTATTGAGAACACTGTTTTGATCAAACGCTGATTACAGAAAGTATCGAATTTACCAAATCATACTGTATCTACTTCACAACATATGCATATGTGTAAACATAATTTATTTGCCTACAAATGAGGTTGAAGTCAAAGTAATTGGAAAATGCTGAGCGAAATGCAATAAAATGTATTTATATTACATGATAAGCTATTGCTATTATTAAATAATATGCTTCATAATGTATCCTCAATCTAAAAGAGTGAATGATGAAAAAGCAAGGAGAAGTTACTCACAACATAGTATCCAGCAGGTTCCTTGCTTCGGCACACACCACAACAACTCCAGTGATGGGCTCTGTGGTCAGCTCTGGCAGGGCCTCAGTCATGGTCTCCTGTACCTCAGGCATTATACTGGACCTCTGGAAAGACGGCACAGTTAACTTCAAGGCCTTACTGGGATACTAGTTATAGAGGTAATACTGTAGTACCCTCACTCTCTCACAAAACAGCTGTGCAACACAGATGAACATCTGAGAGAAGCGGTCTAAAATCTTAGCTTCAGAGTCAACAATATTTGTTTCTTGTATTGAACTAAAGTATTTAAAAAACACTTTGCTCTCTCTTATTATGCTGATTTTTCCTGTAGTGCTGCATGTGGTCTAGTGCTGTAGGGCAGACTTGACAATGGCCTTGCTGGACAGAAGATTTTGAGCTACAGCACAGCTCATATATTTCTAATCACCGCTCGTTTGGAATAAAGCATACTACATCATGACTAAACCCATAAAGAGGTTTCTCTTGGCCAGAAAGATTAGTATCCCCCAGTATTGACTTCTGCCGGCTTCTTGGGATCCAAAAGAAAAAGTGGCCTCCGAGCTTTGCATCGAATGACAAGTGAGACCAGTGACAAAAAGCTATTAGAGGCGACCCAGTGAAGTCACCCAATAACAACTTAGATGGAGTGATCAAATATTTGCAAGGAAATCCAGATCAATTGTTATCTATTCCTGTGCAAATAAGCTTTAGCTTAATGTGTATGCAAGGCTTTTACAAGGTTAAGTGGCTTTGCAGAGGTTCCTTTGCCATTTTATTAAATTATGTTTAAAGCATCCTAGTGGGGTAAGTGACACAGTTACTGCATTCAATCTAAATGTTTACTGAATTTATTGTAATTAAGTTTATTGAATTTGGTAGATTTACTACAGCAATAGCCATTTCTTTTAGAAATGTTAGTTGGATGGACTTATTAATGAAAGATCCAGGACAGCAAATTAGTTTAGGGAGGGAGAATGATCTCTTTCTTGCGTTAATTTGTGCACTAATCAATCTAGCTATTCCTAACTGCATCTTAGTGGTTGGAGGCAAACTGCCATTAAGCCACACTCTGTAAGATGTACACACCATCAAAGAGTGTGCCACCAACAAAAATGTGGAACAATAGAGCAAATGCATCCCATCAGATTTTCACATGCTGCACTTGTGTGATGCAGACAGTTTAGGGCTAGGGCTAGCCGTAATGTGTCAGCCTGAGATTCAGTAGTAACTACATCTGAACCCTATGGGTCCATACTTGCTAACATTAGAAAACGTTTCTCAGTCTCAAAATCTGCATCAGCCAATTCAAATTGTTGGAGTAGTTGCATGTGACAGAACTCTATATGTTAGCTGTTCCCATGAGATAACCTGCACACTTAGCTCTGTGCTAACCTGACCAGCTGGCCATGATTATGTCCTGTAACAAATTCTGCATCAGCCAATTACAAATGTTGACGTAGTTGGCCATGATTGAACACTTTTTCACGAAAGTGTCCTTAACAGAAGTCAAATGGCACGATCTGCTATCAAATATGATTAAAACAGGTGCAACACTTCAACTGGAAGAATAGCACACAGTTTAGCTAGCCTGGCTCCTGGTAATTTTTGCAGTTTGTGGCAAATTCGAATCCCAGGAGAGATACAGTTTTTTCAGTTGAAATGTAGAATTACATTTATTTTGTTAGTGTGTTGCAAATGGAAGTCACTCTTGCAGACCGACACATAGGCTACTGCTACATAAATAATTGTCGCTACAATATAGGCTATATTACATAGACGTGTAGGCTACACTTACATGTACAACGTTTTATATGCATTATTATAATCATCCACTTCGTCTCATATGCCTTATTTGAATCTAGCATCGAGGACCAGCAGTGAACAGTTTTTTTCCTTAACAAAAAAATCTTCACGCGAGGGGCCCTCGAACCCACGGTTACTGTACCCCGAAGATTTAGAGTTAACCTCCTTACTAGTGGTGTATGATGGTAATAGAGGTACATGACAGCTTTTTGACAATACCATTAGTCTCTTCTACTTTTTTAAAATGACGTACGATAAACTTAAACCTTGTATATAAACCACCTTTATTTATTTTTTGTAAATGCACATGGATGTGTGTGAAATGGATAAGCAAAGATGTGGGATTTTGTCATATATGCGAAAATGTGCCTTTTGAATTTTGCCTAACGTTAGCAGCTTGTAGCCTAGTCAAGGATGCATCATGCAATATTGGGACACTACACTTGTTACAGACCAAGCAGAACAAAAGTAAACCTTTGGAGGTTTAAATATCCCTCTGATGGCCAAGTTCAAGTTCAGGGTTTATTGTCACATGCACAAATACAGTGAAATGCTTAACTTGCAAGCTCTACCCAACAGTGCAGTAATAAATAGCAAAATCATATAACTAATAAAACAATATACATAATAAAGAAAACAGGAAATAATCGTGGCCAGCTGGTCTTGTTAGCATAGGGCTAAGTGTGCCAGGTTATCTCATGGGAACAGCAATCATATAGGGTTCTATCACATGCAACTATGTTGATGGTTTTAATTGGCTGATGCAGATTTTGAGACAGAGAAAAAAGTTTAAGTGTAAATGTTCGCAGGTATGAACTCTACAGGTAGAAACTCCTCTCACCCATAATGTTTGCACCGCGGTGAAGAACGCGTGATATGGCTTGAAAAATACCTCAATCCAGGGATGGAAGATGTCGCTGTGCTCCTAATTATCCCATTATCTGGAATGAAAAATCTAGAAGATTGAAATACTGCTTGTTTTTAATTAAACTGCCCTTTTTGTCAGCATGCTGGGCTAGATAATGCTAAAGCAACCCATTGGATTCCACAATACTTCCGGTCATATGCTCAGGTGCAACAGGTGTGCGTCCTAGAGCGCGTGTGAAAGTGTGCCAGTATTTTGCGGGTACAGGGGTGCGTGTTCCACTCTTCAGTTTTGTTTGGAATTAGGCCTATGCATGTAATTATTGAATATAATGCTGTTACGACTACTTGAATGCATAAAGGATGTATATCCTGGTTAAAGGGATAGTTCACCCAAATTACAAAATTACATATTGCTTTCCTTACCCTGTAAGCAACCTATGGAGAAGGTATGACAGCAATCCATGCTTTGGTTTTGCTTACCTGGCCACTGTTTCAAATGCTAACTTTGTAGCATTTCAATTGTAACTATATTGGCATTTTCGTGCTTCATGTCCAAATCATCTATAAGTAACTTCCCTCGATTTTTAGATACTTTTGATTGTGGACCCTTTCAGTGATTTTTTTGTTTTGACAGTATTTTGAAAAAATTATGTGTAAATATTTTTTGCCAACATTTCCATGACAAGCCTGCCCTACAGCATATAGCCGATCCGATGTGCTCAAAGAGCCACATTCATATTTAATTTAAAACTAACTCAATTCCATTTTCAGTACATGATTGGTCCTGTGTGGCTCAGTTGGTAGAGCATGGTGCTTGCAATGCCAGGGTTGTGGATTTGATTCCCACGGGGGGACCAGTACAGAGAATTTAAAAAAAGTATGAAATGTATGCACTCACTATTGTCAGTTACTCTGGAAAAGAGCGTCTGCTAAATGACTAAAATGTAAAATTATTACCTTGGTCATGGCTAGAAGGGATCCAGATTTGACTTTTAATTGCAGTTTAGGAGAAATTACTCAGCAGGTTAGGAGAATTAGGTTAAGGTTAGGAAAGGGTTAGAGTTAGCTAAAATGCACACAAAATAATCTACTTTTGACGTTAATTTAACAAAAGCTGGATCCCTTCTAGCCATGACCTGATTACCTGGATGGATGTTAATTTACAGTTTAAAAAACGTGTTGCAGTGATTCTCCTTCAACTTTCTGGAATGGACCAGCCAGCAACTGGCATTCTTACCAGAGAATGAGACCACCTGGAAATGTCAAGTAGAAATGGCTGCTAAATGGAACAGGTGAGAGAGGACGCATTGTGCTGGACAGGTAGGCCTGTAAATATTTTGTGTCTTACCTTGGTCAACTGTTTAGTAAATGTCGTCCTGCTGTGTATCCTTTGATGGGATTATTTGTGTGTCCACTACAGAGCCAGTGTCAATGTTCTCCCGGGAATGCTATCATGGTTAAGAAATAATTAACTTCAACCAGAGATGGGTTAACCTTGTTTCCTCTGGTGCGTAACTCAGATTTGCATGCCAATTTGCCATTGATAGTGCACGTGAGCATCTATCATAGTCATTGATTCACTAGTCTAGTCTCGTCTACATATTGGATTTATACATTAAGTGTTTGTTTGTTTATTTGTATGTCTTGTCTTGTGAGTTGACAGTATGGTTTGGTGTCACAATCCCACCTGCAATGGTCATGTCAGTGTGGGTTATAGGCTTATCTCCATAGGCCTATCTAACCCTATCACACACAGCCTAATCTTGTCCCATGCTTATGGAACAACCTTGGGATGGCCCATTTCAGGCACTAATCTGATGATGACTAAAAACAGTTTTTTATTCTATCTAAGTAGACAAGCCTGTCAAAATAGCATTTACTTCTCACGGTATCCTAGAATTGTTGTAAAAATTGAAATTCTGTTCCTCTTTGCCATTGTGTTGTGGATAATAATTACATCAAATACACATAATTGGGTGTGTGCTATATGTTGATATTTTCTTGTTAAGGTGCAGGCCTAATGATTTCCTGTTTTCCTGTCATGTATTTGTGCTTTGGGCAGAGTTAACATGTTTTAATTTATTTGTATGGCCACACTGATCCCTTTTCACCATTCGTATGACGAAAACCATTCAGCCAAGTCAAGCATAGAAATAAACAGGCTGTAATCCCACCCAAGCACTTTCTACGATGAAACTGTAACGATAGAAGCTGAAGCAGCCATACCACTGGAACACAGTGGGATGGAACAAATTATTTTGCAGCCAATTGAGTGGCGTTAGAATGCATCAATCTGCATCTTGTAATGGCGTGCACACAGAGCCATAACGCTGATTGATTCGGGCCTGTCATTTCTAGGAACAAGTTTAGAACTGTACAGAGAGCAATGTGGTTTTGAGCAAGAAATATGGGTAAAAGCATCTGTTACAGACTGAACATCTCATTTGAGTTAATAATGGTCAATGAGATCAAGCACACAGGAACTAAACAAGATTTAATTAACATAATAAGGTAATGAGACCTCTTATGCTTATCATTATTCATGACAAACTGACAATGAGTCAATGCCCATAGCTCATAAGAGCGGAGTGCTACTGTACATGTGTGTCAATGAGAGAGTAATGGCAGTCATTGTTGAGCATGACTGTGTCAGATTGGCAAAACAACAGCACTAAGAAGCCAAGTCAGACAACGTACACCAGATCAGACTAGTGAACCCTGGTGTCCTAGTTTCTCTATGTCCCACCTACAGGATGCATGCTGATAGAGAGATCCAAATGATTGTGCTAGATACATCACACCAATTATCACACACACATCCTTCTCCTTATATTTGTGTTGTTTCTCACACCAGGAAGTTTTGACAACCCCCATGAAACAGGCATTCTCACTTCAGCTAGATTTTGCAGCACGGCTAAGTTAATAAAATAAGATCTCAGATGGATCAGAGAAAAACATATGTGCAGGCTGAGAAAAGGTGCACCTGTTAAAGTATTGGTCTAATTATGGAAAAGGTGATTCAATTCTCAGTGTGAAATTCTCAAGATATCAGCAACATGCTAACTGTGAAAGCCATCAGCTATTACAGTTTTTAATGTACTTCACATCTCACGCTGAGGATTGTGGGGTAGGATGAATGATGGCTATGGCAGATTCTGTAGGGGAGCAGTGCAGATGTAGAAAGTATGCAGATCATTACAGATGGCATGAGGGAGGGCTTCATTAAAACCCAGGCCCCTTTGTTCATGCTCTTTATTTATGTCACTCTTGTCACTCTGGTCCATGCTAAATATAATTTGATGACAATATCAAGCTGTCATTTTGGTCCGCATTTTTGCAGTAGCTGGGATTTAGTATTGATAGCTATCTCTCAAAATCTGCAAAATTACAAAATCATTATGACAAACTACTCAGTGAACAGTCATTTATCAGTGAAAAAAATGGCAAAATCAAAAATATATGCTTTGGTGAACCACCGACATAGTTTCACCGCTGATCCAAACGGCAAGGGTTTTCCTCCTTGTGTGTAAAGGTCATCTGCTGTTTTTTCTAATTTGCTGACACTAGTCTGGGGACTTTAAAGATGGAGATTTCTTTGTAACCAACTTACCACGGAGGGTAATAATATCCCTATCTCGACCTGGGAAATCTACAGCGCCCCAATGCCCCCATCAACCGCGTGAACCCATTACTGGCTGATGTGTTGAAATCTGTAGGTCTCATTTCAAATATTATTCCATTTTCCCCTCTTCTGTCTGCCCATAAAGAACTCCCATGTCTCCTGAATAGCTTATAATAACATGTTTTAAGAAGCCCACCCTTAGTGACCCAAAGGATCCAGCATTGCAATGCAGCAGTCTGCTATATAATATCTATGATTTTCTGTGTGTAATTAAAGGTCAGTTTGGACTATAGCCCTGTGTTGCCTTGAATGACAAATCTCCCATGTTTTCTCTCTCCTCCCAAAATGTGATGGCTTTGCCAAATGTGATTAAATCTCTTTTTGCGCCATCTGTTTTCTTGGCACTAAAATGCATTAGTTGAAAGTGTACCTCTTACCAGCACACTAAAATGTCTCAACAGTAATGTGGTTGTTCACAGTGTAGTTATTGAGAGGTACATTAGAAGAAGAATTAGATCCACCAATTATACATGTTTATGAATGCCATCAGAGGGTCCAGTAGACTTTCCTTCAGTGTTACTCCATTTTTTAAATGATGTTGCCATTGGGGAGGAGACTAAACTCTAATGTCATTGTCATGACATCTGCTACACTTCTCAAGCCACACTTGCTGTGTTCTCATCCCAATGCAGGGGTGTCAAACTCAACTCTTAGGGGACACACACACAAACATACACACACACAAACATGCACACACACTTACACACACACACATACACACACTCAGACTCTTACTCCCTTCTGGTGGGGAGTCTGGCCTGCTCCGACTGACTGTGCCTCACTGCCCTTGTGCAGTGGTGTGCCAGTTGTGCCTTCCCCCATCGCTGTGAATGCCACCATCTGGTGTGCCACGTGGACATCATAATCTCTCCTTAATTACATTAGCAGCGCAATCAGTTACTGCATTACAAGGCAGGGCGAAGAGCTTTTAAATCTTGGAGGAAATCATAAATAATTGCACTAAGTACCCGGCACCAGATGTGCGTGCCAACTTGGCTGGAATGAGATAAATAGTAACCTCGACAACAGTGTTCGATATCGGCTCTGCAAACTTTTTTGTTTTGGGGGACAGTGTCATCCTTTTACCTTTGCTCTGCTCATATCTATTTAGTCATGGGGTGTTGGCGAGCCTCCCTCCATGTGATAAAACCCAGAGAGTGTTTAGTGTCCATTCACACTACCGCTCCTGTTGCTGCTGTAGTCCCTTCAGTAATGGAAAGCACAGTGCCCAAAGTCTGCGACGCACACTGTTTATCCCTCGCTCCACTCTGCATTAGTGTCAAACAGAACTTACAGTATGGAATTGGATTTTGGCACCATGGTTTATAGGTTTCATTCTTGGATCTCTTGCTTAGAAAATGCATCATTATAAATGGTTGTGTTTATTACCTAGTGTGTGAGGCGTATGTGTGTGTGTGTGTGTGTGTGATGCTATCATGTCTCTGGTTGCCTTGAAGGGGATGTTTGGTTATGTCGAATGGAACCTCTCACTCGTCTTCCTGTCATCTCCCCAGTCCTGAGGGCGGCTCACAGCGAAACACATCTCACAAAGTTCATTGCCACCCCAGAGTGCCTCCATATTGCCCAATGGCCACACAATGACAGTGACTGTGTTAGACAACAACAAGTAAAAAAATCCCAAATACTAGTAGTCGCTCACTGATGCGTGTGTAGTTACATTACACTGTGTGGGTGTGATCAATGGGGAAAACAATTCTGTATCTAAATCACCAGTTACCAAAATGTCTTAATTAACAACTAAAACCGTTATCGGAAAGTAAAACAGAGACAATGAATAGAGTCATTCAGTTGTCTCCAAGTCTTCAGATCTGCAATTATTTGGTTGCTGTGAAAAAATAAGTCGTTGCGGTATTCATCATATTCAAATGAGGCAGTAATATAAATGATGCCCCTGTGTTTATAAACAGGAGCTAGAGCAGGCTGTGATTTCTAGATGGGGTTTCTTAAACATGTAAATGAGATACAAAATGTGCTAAAAGGCCCCTTTAGTGATTTGTCTCCTTGATAGAGTTATTGATATTTACCTATCAGATGCCCATTTTAATTTTGTCACAAAATGGCCTTCAATAAGCTTTTAATTTGTTTCTATATCAACCAACCCTTGTGAGAATAAAACAGAGTGAGGTGACGAAAGAGAATTACAGGTATTGACTAAATATATCTTATCATTTATCATAATTTCTCCATCCACTTTGTTGCAGCTTCAGTATTTAAGGAAGATAGATTACACAAGATGTTGTCTTCTCTTTCACACTCTTGCTGCTCTGGGAAGTGTGTCCGATAGGGAATTGTTTTACTACTTTACTATTCTCTGGTAAGTGTTTCGTAACAATGTTCACACTTCACGTTGATGTCAGTCAGTTTTATTTTAACTTCTATTCTTAAATCTAAGATGTTATTTTGGTGGCCTCTGCAACCAAATGAGACATCTGACTGGCATTCTGACTTTTGGAATATAAATGGAAATGCACAAATTTGTCTCTATACACAGCCTTCGAGAGTGTGTCTTGTTAGGAGAAGACAACATGCAGTGACTTTCTTTAGTGTGAATATAATTTCACAGTTTCATATTCAGTAACTTCTGAAGCCAGTTTTACACTCACACTTTCAAAGATGTAAAAAAGCAGTCCAATGGGCAGTTGTGTCTATTAATCCACAGTGCTATCTACTGTAGGTGGCCATTAAGATTTGAGACTTCGAAGGGTGTGGCATTTGCGATGCCTGGTGGGCAATCTGCTGAGGTGGCCTGCTCCACAAGGGCAGCCATTAATATCTCAGCGCGTATATTCCCATGGTGAGGTGGCTCGTAGGAGAAGGTCCCGCTCTCCAGTGTAGCATCGACACCTATGAACACCAAGTTCAAAAAAGAGCTGACTTACTCATAAACCTGGATAGACCAAACCATCTGCTCTCTCTCTACAGTAACTTTAGTCTATCTGTTGTTAAGCACATTTGGTTATATTATTCACCCTGAAGAAAGTATCTGATTAATGTTAATGGTTGTACTGCTTTCATAGCTTGATGCACGCTCCCTTAAAGCTAGAATCCTCCTTTGCCTTACTATTGTAACTGCTGTTAGCTGTTGCATTAGGTGTTGCATTAGCTGTAGCTTGTACTAGCTGTAACTTTAACATCTTGGAAATCTTAGAAATCATATGGCATCCCTTCACTCTCTGAACTCTCTGATCCTCCATCCAGCCCATTCACAGCTTTCTCTGTGGAATTGCATTGTCAATTATCCTAATCACTCATATGAACAGATAGATAAAGAGTAAAGGGTGAATATAAAGAGTTATTAGTTTAATAAGAGACAACAATAGTATCACAAAGCCAGAGTTGCCTTCCCTGTCATGTTTTGATTCACTGATATACATAGCTATGAAATACACCCAGGACTTTGTCACTCAACTCTCTCATGTATTTGTATGTGCTGTTGGCCCTGGTCTGGTGATTTAGCATGAACCTTTTATCGGAGCTAGCCAGGCAAGCAAACTCCACTGGGGAACCCACTGTTTTATAAGGGTATAAATAATCAATGACACTGCATCTGTAAATGGTCTGTAATGCTGTTTGTTTAAGCTCCCATCAGAATGGTGTGTTGCCCGCTGTACAAACAATAGAAAGAGATATTCATAAGTGACTGAAAGAACAGACAGAGGGATATCTTTCACTTTGCTTTCCATTTCAGTTATTGTCTCTCCTGCTGTCCTAACTTAGCCAATGGCTACTCTTTTCCATTCCACTATATTGGATTATGATTTGCATTATTTTCTGACTGTGCCATTTATGTCATTATTTGACTTTGAGACATGTGACTTGCCCACATCAGCACTGTGCTATCAAGCAAGAGGTTGGGCAAGTGGGAACACATCTCAAACAAGATGTAGAACATGGCAAGTTTAACACAAGTAGCAGCTCTCACATAGCACACAGGTTAGATCTAGATCTTGTAGTTAGAACAGTATACTGTGCTCAATGCATTCGCCACTAATCCTACAGTTTCGTTGACATACAGTATATGCGGTAAAGATGTCAATGGAACGCAGACCGTGGTGGATAGAAGAAAGATGCCGGATTGGCACACATTCAACAAATCTCATCTAACAAAGTGGATATTCGTCTAATCCGTAATGATTGATGTATTGTAACAGGCCCACAATGGTTCTACTCAAATACACTAATTGATCAAAAAACGTAATTTTTGAAAAAAACTGGTGGAGTTCTCACACATTCAGCTATGTCTGCTCAATCCAAAATTATATGGAGGAGGCAAGTGGAAGAGGGAGAAGGTAAGGAACTTGTCTGTCGGCCCTGCATTAAAGACCAGAATTGGTTAAGGAAAATTGTGATAAATAAAAAAGCATACCAGTGTCATTTAAGGACCAAAAAATTTACAGCGGCGCCATACAGATTGCAAAATAGCTAGGAAGAGATTTTCGATGTATTCAATGGCACATGGTTTATGAACAAAAAATGACGTCGGATTAAAAACTTTGAGTTTTTCAATTTAAATTATTATTCAGAATTCTTGCAACCAATATAATGTTATATATATGGGGAATACAACCATCCCAGCTCTGCAGATATTGCTGAGAAGAGACAGAATCATTAGAGATCACTTGTTTTGGTACTGCCAATATGTAGCTTGTTTTTGGTCGCAGGTTCAGGAACGGCTGAAGAATTGCAACATTTACCTGGAACTTTCAAAGTTCTTGAAATTATCCGGATTGATTGACCTTCATGTCTTAAAGTAATGATGGACTGCCGTTTCTCTTTGCTTATTTGAGCTGTTCTTGCCATAATATGGACTTGGTCTTTTACCAAATAGGGCTATCTTCTGTATACTACCCCTACCTTGTCACAACACAATTGATTGGCTCAAACTCATTAAGAAGGAAATAAATTCCACAAATTAACTTTTAACAAGGCACACCTGTTAATTGAAATGCATTCCAGGTGACTACCTCATGCAGCTGGTTGAGAGAATGCCAAGAGTGTGCAAAGCTGTCATCAAGGCAAAGGGTGGCTATTTGAAGAATCTCAAATATAAAATATATTTTCAAATCAAATCAAATGTTATTTGCCACATGCGCCGAATACAACAGGTGTAGACATTACAGTGAAATGCTTACTTACAAGCCCTTAACCAACAATGCATTTTTTAAAATGTAAAATAGAAAAAGTGTTAAGTAAAAAAAATTAAACCAAATAACTAAAGAGCAGCAGTAAAATAAAATAACAGTAGGAAGGCTATATACAGGGTGGTATCGGTGCAGAGTAAATGCCGGTGCGGGGGCACCGGCTAGTCGAGGTAATTGAGGTAATATGTACATGTGGGTAGAGTTAAAGTGCATAAATAATAAACAGAGTAGAGCAGCAGCGTAAAAGAAGGGGATGGGGTGGAGGTGGGGAGTCTTATAGCTTTGGGGTAGAAGCTGTTGAGAAGCCTTTTAGACCTAGACTTGGCCCTCCGGTACCACTTGCCGTGCGGTAGAACAGTCTATGACTAGGGTGGCTGGAGTCTTTGACAATTTTGAGGGCCTTCCTCTGACCGGCTGGTATAAGATCCTGGATGGCAGGAAGCTTGGCCCCAGTGATGTACTGGGCCGTACACACTACCCTCTGTAGTGCCTTGCGGTCGGAGGCCAAGCAGTTGCCATACCAGGTGATGATGCAACCAGTCAGGATGCTCTCGATGGTGCAGCTGTATAACTTTTTGAGGATCTGAGGACCCATGCCAAATCTTTTCAGTCTCCTGAGGGGGAATAGGCTTTGTCGTGCCCTCTTCCCAACTGTCTTGGTGTGTTTGGACCATGATAGTTCGTTGGTGATGTGGACACCAAGGAACTTGAAGCTCTCAACCTGTTCCACTACAGCCCCGTCGATGAGAATGGGGGCATGCTCAGTCCTTTTTTTCCCCCTGTAGTCCACAATCATCTCCTTTGTCTTGATCACGTTGAGGGAGAGGTTGTTATCCTGGCACCACACTGCCAGGTCTCTGACCTCCTCCCTATAGGCTATCTCATCGTTGTCAGTGACCAGGCCTACCACTGTTGTGTCGTCAGCAAACTTAATGATGGTGTTGGAGTCATGCCTGGCCATGCAGTCATGGGTGAACAGGGAGTACAGGAGGGGACTGAGCACGCACCCCTGAGGGGCCCCGTGTTGAGGATCAGTGTGGCAGATGTGTTGTTACCTACACTTACCACCTGGGGGCGGCCCGTCAGGAAGTCCAGGATCCAGTTGCAGAGGGAGGTGTTTAGTTCCAGGATCCTTAGCTTAGTGATGAGCTTTGAGGGCACTATGGTGTTGAACGCTGAGCTGTAGTCAATGACTAGCATTCTCACGTAGGTGTTCCTCTTGTCCAGGTGGGAAATGGGCAGTGTGGAGTACAATACAGATTGCATCATCTGTGGATCTATTGGGGCGGTATGCAAATTGGAGTGGGTCTAGGGTTTCTGGGATAATGGTGTTGATATGAGCCATGGCCAGCCTTTCAAAGCACTTCATGGCTACAGACATGAGTGCTACGGGTCGGTAGTCATTTAGGCAGGTTATCTTAGTGTCCTTGGGCACAGGGACTATGATGGTCTGCTTAAAACATGTTTGTATTACAGACTCAGTTAGGGACATGTTGAAAATGTCAGTGAGGACACTTGCCAGTTGGTCAGCACATGCTCGGAGTACACGTCCTGGTAATCCGTCTGGCCCTGCGACCTTGTGAATGTTGACCTGCTTAAAAGTCTTACTCACATCGGCTACAGAGAGTGTGATCACATAGTCATCCGGAACAGCTGGTGCTCTCATGCATGCTTCAGTGTTGCTTGCCTCGAAGCGAGCATAGAAGTGATTTAGCTCGTCTGGTAGGCTTGTGTCACTGCGCAGCTTGCGGCTGTGATTCCCTTTGTAGTCTGTAATAGTTTTCAAGCTCTGCCACATCCGACGAGCATCAGAGCCGGTGTAGTACGATTCAATCTTAGTCCTGTATTGACTCTTTGCCTGTTTGATGGTTCGTCGGAGGGCATAGCGGGATTTCTTATAAGCGTCCGGGTTAGAGTCCCTCTCCTTGAAAGCGGCAGCTCTGCCCTTTAGCTCAGTGCGGATGTTGCCTGTAATCCATGGCTTCTGGTTGGGGTATGTACGTACGGTCACTGTGGGGACGACGTCATCGATGCACTTATTGATGAAGCCAGTAACTGATGTGGTGTACTCCTCAATGCTATCTGAAGAATCCCAGAACATATTCCAGTCTGTGCTTGCAAAACAGTCTTATAGCTTAGCATCTGCGTCATCTTTATTAACCGAGTCACTGGTGCTTCCTGCTTTAGTTTTTGCTAATAAGCAGGAATCAAGAGGATAGAGTTATGGTCAGATTTGCCAAATGGAGGGCGAGGGAGAGCTTTGTATGTGTCTCTGTGTGTGGTGTAATGGTGGTCTATAGTTTTTTTTCCCTCTGGTTGCACATTTAACATGCTTGTAGAAATGAGGTAGAACGGATTTAAGTTTCCCTGCATTAAAGTCCCCAGCCATTAGGAGCGCTGCCTCTGGATGAGCGTTTTCCTGTTTACTTATGGCCTTATACAGCTCATTGAGTGCAATCTTAATGCCAGCATCGGTTTGTGGTGGTAGATAGACAGCTACGAAAAATATAGATGAAAAGTCTCTTGGTAAATAGTGTGGTCTACAGCTTATCATGAGATACTCTACCTCAGGCGAGCAAAACCTCGAGACTTCCTTAGTATTAGATTTTATGCACCAGCTGTTGTTTACAAATATACACAGACCGCCACCCCTTGTCTTACTGGAGTCAGCCGTTCTATCCTGCCGATGTAGCGTATATCCCGTCAGCTATATGTTGTCCATGTCGTCGTTCAGCCACGACTCGGTGAAACATAAGATATTACAGTTTTTAATGTCCCGTTGGTAGGATAACCTTAATCTTAGGTTGTCTAATTTATTTTCAAATGATTGAACATTGGCTAATAGGATTGTTGGAAGAGGCAGTTTACTCGCTCACCGTCGGATCCTTACAAGGCACCCCGACCTACGTCCACGATATCTCTGTCTCTTTCTCTTGCGAATGACGGGGAGTTGGGCCTTGTCGGGTGTCTGTAGGACATCCTTCGCATCCGACTTGTTGAAGAAAAAATCTTCGTCCAATACGAGGTGAGTAATCGCTGTCCTGATATCCAGAAGCTCTTTTTGGTTATAAGAGACGATGGCAGAAACATTATGTACAGAATAAATTACAAATAACGCGAAGAAACACACATAATAGTACAATTGGTTAGAGGGCTGTAAAACGGCAGCCATCTTCTCCGGCGCCACTTTGATTTGTTTAATACTTTTTTGGTTAACATATGTGTTATTTAATAGTTTTGATGTCTTCACTATTATTCTACAATGTAGAAAATAGTACAAAAATAAAGAAAAACCCTTGAATGGGTAGGTGTGTCCAAACTTTTTACTGGTACTGTACATGCCAGCATTATACTCCAATTTTTACCTCAACATAGAGTGAAATACACATACAGCCTAAATGTAGGCCTGGGGCAATGAGGAGATTCGGGATCTTACCCCCACTGCATCTTTCCACCACGCGGTTCCATGACATTTCCATTGTTTTGGTCGAGTTCCATTGACCTCTTTACCGCATCTATGTACTGGCACAAATCAGTTTTGACACATGTTTGTTGTTCTCCTCATTATAACAACGCAGCTGTAAATAATTTAGGTTTTATCACCATGTGTTCAGGATTGCCACATGATCAAACTTGGACGCAGAATGCCCTTAGTGGGATAGACCAAGCAAATGGTTCAAAACATTTGCCATGATGGAAGCCATCAAATTTTCATAAAACTGAAGTATTTAAAAATCAAACAACTCTTTAAAATGACCCATATGGGAGAAATGTAAATGAGGTTCAGAAGGATGAACACTTTAGAAAATAAATCATTGATTGCCAACATTTCTGTTCTAATTCAATAAAGAACTTCCTTATTCATTCACTATATCAATCGGACCCGCAAGCCGATTCAATTTGTGTAATCGGGTGGTTTGAGTAAAATTAAACGTTTTAATGGATTTATATTTTTACAAAATTTATTTTCAGGGAAAAACTATATCAATTGACATTGAAATGACTAAAACCAAATCTAAACTGTGTAGAAATGATAATGGTCCTACATTTATAGTCTCTTCACTCTGTCCATGTCACGGTTTACTAAGCCAGAACCCAGAAGCAGACCAGGACAAGGTGAGTTGAAACGAAGGTGAGTATTTATTTAACAGATTCCAAAACGATGTAGAATAATCCAGGGGACAGAGCGGACGGCGGAGATGAGTTGGTGGAGGTGTAGTGGTAGATCCAAGAATGGCTCGGCAGCCGCCGACAACCAGGCAGGGGTTGGGTGAAGGTTCCGGGAGATTGATGTTCATGGCTAACGATCCGGCAGGGAATGGATGTTAGGCCAGAGCCTAAGAAGGGTGATGATCAGGACCAGGTGTGCAGATTGCTGATGGGATGCAGGTGCGGAAATCAAGAGAGCTCCCCGGAGCGTTCCAGAACCCTCGGGAAACTGGAGATCACGAGCGGAAAAACTAGTCCACAGACAGGACCCGACTCAGACTGCCGGGATCGTTACAGTCCAGCATGCTAACAGTCATCGAAACGAAAGCTAGACAGTCAGGGAGCATAGAAAATTCCAATAGCACATTTTGACGTCAAGGAAATATAATGCATTTTAAGTGTGGCTCTCCGGACCTCGGTGAAGACCAAATCCGGCCCACTGGGAAAATGAGTCTGACACCCCTGTTCTACTATGAACTATGAGTTCAGGATATGTAAGTAGAACATTATTAGTATTTATTAATCACTTTTTGGCACTTTGTGCTGTAAATTCACGTTGAAGCACTTAAATGAAACCATTGCATTTGTTTATCTGGTAGTCATAACTGATAACATGGTGAAGTTGCAATATAAGAGGTGTTATATATTTATTTATAGTGTGCCATCCTTACATGCAAACACATACAGTGGGGGAAAAAAGTATTTAGTAAGCCACCAATTGTGCATGTTCTCCCACTTAAAAAGATGAGAGAGGCCTGTAATTTTTATCATAGGTACACGTCAACTATGACAGACAAAATGAGGGAATAAAATCCAGAAAATCACATTGTAGGATTTTTTATGAATATATTTGCAAATTATGGTGGAAAATGAGTATTTGGTCAATAACAAAAGTTTCTCAATACTTTGTTATATACCCTTTGTTGGCAATGACACAGGTCAAATGTTTTCTGTAAGTCTTCACAAGGTTTTCACAAACTGTTGCTGGTATTTTGGCCCATTCCTCCATGCAGATCTCCTCTAGAGCAGTGATGTTTTGGGGCTGTCGCTGGGCAACACGGACTTTCAACTCCCTCCAAAGATTTTCTATGGGGTTGAGATCTGGAGACTGGCTAGGCCACTCCAGGACCTTGAAATGCTTCTTACGAAGCCACTCCTTCGTTGCCCGGGCGGTGTGTTTGGGATCATTGTCATGCTGAAAGACCCAGCCACATTTCATCTTCAATGCCCTTGCTGATGGAAGGAGGTTTTCACTCAAAATCTCACATTACATGGCCCCATTCATTCTGTCCTTTACACGGATCAGTCGTCCTGGTCCCTTTGCAGAAAAACAGCCCAAAAGCATGATGTTTCCACCCCCATGCTTCACAGTAGGTATGGTGTTCTTTGGATGCAACTCAGCATTCTTTGTCCTCCAAACACAACGAGTTGAGTTTTTACCAAAAAGTTTTATTTTGGTTTCATCTGACCATATGACATTCTCCCAATCCTCTTCTGGATCATCCAAATGCACTCTAGCAAGCTTCAGACGGGCCTGGACATGTACTGGCTTAAGCAGGGGGACACGTCTGGCACTGCAGGATTTGAGTCCCTGGCGGCGTAGTGTGTTACTGATGGTAGGCTTTGTTACTTTGGTCCCAGCTCTCTGCAAGTCATTCACTAGGTCCCCCCTTGTGGTTCTGGGATTTTTGCTCACCGTTCTTGTGATCATTTTGACCCCACGGGGTGAGATCTTGCGTGGAGCCCCAGATCGAGGGAGATTATCAGTGGTCTTGTATGTCTTCCATTTCCTAATAATTGCTCCCTCAGTTGATTTCTTCAAACCAAGCTGCTTACCTATTGCAGATTCAGTCTTCCCAGCCTGGTGCAGGTCTACAATTTTGTTTCTAGTGTCCTTTGACAGCTCTTTGGTCTTGGCCATAGTGGAGTTTGGAGTGTGACTGTTTGAGGTTGTGGACAGGTGTCTTTTATACTGATAACAAGTTCAAACAGGTGCCATTAATACAGGTAACGAGTGGAGGACAGAGGAGACTCTTAAAGAAGAAGTTACAGGTCTGTGAGAGCCAGAAATCTTGCTTGTTTGTAGGTGACCAAATATTTATTTTCCACCATAATTTGCAAATAAATTCATTAAAAATCCTACAATTTGATTTTCTGCAGAAAAAAAATCTCAATTTGTCTGTCATAGTTGACGTGTACCTATGATGACAATTACAGGCCTCTCTCAACTTTTTAAGTGGGAGAACTTGCACAATTGGTGGCTGACTAAATACTTTTTTCCCCCACTGTACATACATACTCTACATACACAGACGTACATACTGCACATATACACACACAAACACACACACACCCACAGTTTGAGCCTTGCCCCCACCCAGTCTCACCCATGAGTCTCTCATTTCCATTATTATTAATATCTGCCTGTTTAATTTTCAGCTCTGTCATAATGTGTCGGCCTAAACTACAAGAGACAATCCCTTATTGATTCCTTTCCCAGCAGCCCCAGCGCATGCCCCAGCTGATCGCGCCTCTCACGCACAGACATCTCATGCATTTCAGATAATAAGCCGCTGCTCCGGAGTTGAAACAAATTGGATGTGCAGTCAGTCACTGTCCAAGTGAATCATGTTGCAGTCTGTCAGTGGGCTAGGCCTGGATTATCATTTTACCCAACCGAGGCAAAGAGAGAAAAAATATGCCATGAGCACCTGCTATAATGTGGTGATGTTATACTGTGTATCAGAAGTATCAGATAAGCATTTGATGCCAAAACTGTTGCAGAGACACATTTTGGTGGAACTATTGATTATGTAGGTTATTCAGTTTGTATCACAGCTGCATGTTATATTTCAAAACTATTACAAAGTATTATTAGACCTATATGAATTTGAATTATGTTTAAACTCATTCTTCCACTTTGTATCCCCCCAAACCATGATTCTGTGACATGAAATCCAAGTAACATGCTTGACTGTCCACTTTTATGGGATAGACAAGCGATGCCTATGAGCTTGTAGGTATCCTGTTAAATGAAATGTATTTTCTTCTCTCAAAAGAAAAAAAATCAATGTCACTCAAAAGAATAGGTTGTGGAGAAATCAATTTCTGGATAAATTTTACTTATCACTGTCAAAATCACATTTGATACATCTTGTGCCAGTCATGTCGTGCCAGTATGTTATTAATTGTGAGGCTCTTTCAAGTGCTGTCTTCAAGAGCCATTTGACTTGTATAAACATGACTATCGGAAGATAGTCCAAACGTCATTAGACATTCTGTTCTGTTCTAAACCTGTTCTAAACAGTATGTTGCTTTTGCATTTGTTTGCTTAGAATAATGGGAAATAAATAATAAGAGTGCTATCCCACTGGACTTGGCTCTGTATCAAATTCAGTGTATTCTCAGGTAGAAAATCAAGAGGGAGGTTTTTAGGAGTCGTGACGAGGAGCAGAGGAAGACATGATTAATAATACAACAGGAGTATAGAGCAAAGACTGTGCAGCTCTGACTTTAATAAGCCCATGGAGGGAAAAGAACACCAGACCAAGAACATGGTGAACCACATAGGGTTCTGCATCCTGAAAGACATCTGCACGTAGTTGTGTTTTTCTTCTTAAAAACAATAAGCTAATAATTGATAGAGTATGGTGAGAATTTTAAAAAAATATATATTCTGAATGTTGTTGATCGCTGTCATATGTCATTGCTCGTTTCAGGCGTCATCTGCTGCAATGGAAATGGAAAAAAATTGGGGACGTGCAGCATAATCCTCCCACTCTGACCTTTTCTGGCATGCGGAAAAAGTAACCAAACACAGCACTGATGTATTCTCTCTGTCACCAGAGGAGCTAAGTAATCTTTAAGTTGATCACATTCAGGTGTCTGCATTGTGGAAACCAACTGTGAGGGCCGGGGAGATAGGCTAGCTAGGAGGAAACACCTCAGTACAGTGTACAGGCAGAATAATGGATAAAGGGGAGAAAGTGAAGGATGTATCGACAACTTTGATCAGCAGGTCAACTCTGTGTTGGTGTGGATCCCATGCAAACAGAACTAGGTATAGCAGACACTACATATTTTAGTGTCATGCATCAGTCCCACGTACTTCTGTTATGGTTGAGGGCTGATTTGACCAATGCCTGTACATTGTTATGGGGACAGTGCTGACACAAATTCAGTCATAATAAAATATTATTGCTGCAATGTTGGATATAACATGCTTGGCATAGCGCCTGTGAAGACCTTACACATGATTATCACACTAATCCTAGTCTCCTTGCTTTATTCCACTCTGGCCATCCATTGTTAACTCTTGCATAAATACATAGATAACAAAATTATTAAATTAAAGGCAGGTCTCTCCCGTTGCACACTGTCGCCTTAAATCATGCATGAATGTGATAATTACCCAGGCTAGGCCAAAAGGGCCCATCACTGCCGCTTTAAATCCAATATACCCCGCGACCTGATCATTATATTTGACCATCTATCAGGGTCATTGAGGAGTTCTCTGACTTTACCCACTGTTTATAATCCCTCTTGATCATAGCTAATTACAGATAGTGGGAGAAACCAATATCCCGGTACTACCCTGATGGCAGGAAGAAGACAACCAATTTAGATGATGGTGAGGTAGGATAGTCAACTCAAGGAAATCAGATGGTTTGAAAAGTGACACGTATATTGTAAATTCTACAGCATCAAATAGAAACTGAAAAAGCATTGTGTTAGAGTTGTTGTGAGATTGTGACAGTGTCTTGTCAACCTGACTTCTGTTACTGTGTGAACACCACTTTCTGGGTGTCTCTCTATGGTGAGGTTTTGAGTTTCTGTCAAAGTGAATTCACCTTGAATGTTGAGCATTTGGGTTTCTTGTTATGCTCATTTCACTAAAATACATTTGAGTCATTTTACTAAAAGATGATAATATGGATATTTGCCTTCACTAATACAGATTTTATGGGAATGCATGGTCTGGTTGTTTCAACGTTCCTGTCATTATTTTCCTGTTCAGTTGTGACATTGTCCCTGTTTGACTTCTTATGGAATTGAGTTGTATTGGTGTTGGTGATAGAACGTTGGCATGGTTGTATGTTCTTTTTATCTCATTATCTGTCACCCATGGGAATTTCAAAATGAAACTTGTGGTGGGGGCATTACTCTGGCCAGCACTTGCACTTACTCCTTATCCATTTTGACTACTTCAGCTCTGCCAACAAGTCATTGAGAAACATTTTTATTGAAACTTTATGAGGAAACCCTTACCCCCTTTCACCACACAATTATGTAAAAGCCATCTGTCCCTTGAATAACCCTCTTTGTAGTCATTAATTTATGCGTTTGGTCACAGAGGAGATGCCACTCTAGCCACAAACACCCTAAAACATGCATGGGTGGTATGAGGATACATTCCACAACAAGATGTGTTTTCATCTCATCCATTCTGGCTCTCTTTTCTTCATAAGCACGTCATAAAAGTTATGAAATCACACTTACCATGAACTTGTTTCATTATAAAGTTACTTAAAACTTTTATTGGAATGGTAAAACCAGATTTATTTTGGTATTTTAAAAAATGATTCCTTTCTAGATGAAAAAAACGAGTTATCGACATGTGCGCTCAACCCTAATGTCAACAGAGTATGTTGTTTTTATCACAGTAAAAGTGGGAGGGAGAGAGAGATGGGTGAGACACCGATGAAAAGAAAGAGTGCAATAGAAAGTACGTTAGGCAGAAAATGTGAGAAACAAAAAAAAAGTGAGAGAAAGAGAGTGAGTGGTAGAGAGCCCTCTTTTTATCAATTGTTTTTATTATATGTTAAAATAACAGTTGCATTGTCAGAGCACATCCAACACATTTTCACTAATTCAATAAATAAAGTAAATTCATAGTACACCCTGCTAAGCAACAATAGATACTATGCTAATCGATTCCCCCCAAATAAAAATATACCCTAAATGAAACCCAACCCACCCCATCCTACCCATGCCATCCCACCCCTCCCACTCTGTGATGAGTGTGATTAGAAAGAGTCAGGCACAGGAGGGTAAATCACCGAATAGAGAGTTTATTCCGTCGTACTCATTTGCGCTGGATAGCGACAACAAAATATAGGCACAGGGGAAAACAATCTACCCCGGCAATACAATGTACGGGTAGCTCCAACAAAATACAGGCACAGGGGAAATATCTACCCCGGCAATACAAGGTACGAGTAGCTCCACCGAGCTACACTCAACTCACATAAAACAATCACCCACAAGGACAAGGGGGCAGAGGGAGCACTTATACACGGACTACATTTTACATTGACATTTTAGTCATTTAGCAGACGCTCTTCTCCAGAGCAACTTACAGTTAGTGAGTGCATACATTTTTCATACTGGCCCCCCGTGGGAATCGAAACCACAACCCTGGCGTTGCAAGCGCCATGCTCTACCAACTGAGGGGGTAAGAACAGCTGTGTGTAATTGACAAGACAAGACAAATGGAATGATGATAAGGAATATTGATATATGGAGCGGCAGTGGCTAGTAAGCCGGTGACGACGAACGCTGAAGCCTGCCCGAACAAGGAGGGGAGGCAGCCTCGGCGGAAGTCGTGACAGTACCCCCCCCCCCTTGACGCGCAGCTCCAGCAGCGCTGACCCCGGCCTCAGGGACGGCCAGGAGGACGCGGAGCAGAGCGAGCCGGATAGTGACGGTGGAAATCCCGCAACAGGGAGGGATCGAGGATATCCCTCACCGGGACCCAGCACTGTTCCTCCGGACCGTACCCCTCCCACTCCACAAGGTACTGAAGGCCCCCCACCCGACACCTCGAATCCAGGATGGAACGGACAGAGTACGCCGGGGTCCCCTCGATGTCCAGAGGAGGTGGAGGGACCTCCCGCACCTCAGACTCCTGGAGCGGACCAGCCACCACCGGACTGAGGAGAGACACATGAAACAAGGGGTTAATACGGTAATCAGGGGGAAGTAATAACCTAGAAGTGACCTCGTTGATTCTCCTCAGGACTTTGAACGGCCCCACAAACCGCAGGCTCAGCTTCCGGCATGGCAGGCGGAAGGGCAGATTCCGGGTCGAGAGCCAGACCCGATCCCCCGGTACGAAGACCGGGGCCTCACTGCAGTAGCGGTCAGCGTTGGCCTTCTGACGACGCACGGCGTGTTGGAGGTGAAAGTGGGCAGCGTCCCACGTCTCCTCCGCGCGCCGAAACCAGTCATCCACTGCAGGAGCCTCGATCTGGCTCTGGTGCCACGGTGCCAGAACCAGTTGGTAACCTAAAACACATTGGAATGGCGTTAGGTTAGTAGAGGAGTGGCGGAGAGAGTTCTGGGCATATTCTGCCCATGCCAAGAACACTGACCACTCCCCGGCCGGTCCTGGCAGTAGGACCGCAGGAACCTACCCACATCCTGATTTACCCATTCCACCTGCCCATTAGACTCGGGGGGGGGGGGAACCCAGAGGTCAGGCTGACCGAGACTCCCAGATGTTCCATGAACACCTTCCAGACCTTGGACGTGAACTGGGGACCTCGGTCGGACACTATATCCTCTGGTATCCCGTAGTGCGGGAGACGTGTGTAAACAGGGCCTCCGCAGTTTGCAGGGCCGTGGGTTGACCGGGCAGAGGAAGGAGGCAGCAGGCCTTGGAAAAGCGATCCACAACGACCAGGATGGTGGTGTTACCTTGGGAGAGGGGAAGATCAGTCAAGAAATCAACACTTAGGTGAGACCATGGTCATTGTGGAACTGGTAAAGGTTGTAACTTACCCGCTGGGAGGTGCCTAGGTGCCTTACTCTGGGCGCACACCGAGCAGGAGGAGACGTACACCCTCACGTCCTTAGCCAAGGTAGGCCACCAGTAGTTTCCGGTCAGGCAGCGCACTGTACGACCGATACCTGGGTGACCAGAGGAGGGTGACGTGTGTGCCCAGTAGATCAGACGATCACGGATAAGAGCAGGCACGTACCGCAGCCCAGCCGGACACTGAGATGGATCTGTGCGTAATGCCTGCTCTATATCCACGTCCATCACCTATACTACCGCCGCCACAATGCAGGAGGCCAGGAGTATGGGGGTGTTGTCTCTGGGCCTCTCCTCTGTGTCATACAGCCGGGACAGTGCGTCTGCCTTCACGTTCTTCGTACCCGGAATGTATGACAGTGTAAAATCAAACCGGGTGAACAATAGGGCCCACCTGGCCTAGCGAGGATTCAGCCTCCTTGCTGCCCGGATGTACTCCAGATTACGGTGGTCCGTCCAGACGAGGAAAGGGTGTTTTGCCCCTTCAAGCCAATGCCTCCACACGGTCAAAGCTCGGACAACAGCTCCCAATCACCAACGTCGTAGTTCTGCTCCGCCGTGCTGAGATTCTTAGAGAAGAAGGCACATGGGCGGAGCATGGGTGGCGTGCCCGAGCATTGAGATAGGACAGTGCCTATCCCTACCTCGGACGCATCCACCTCCACTATGAACGGTAGTGATGGATCGGGGTGGGCCAGTACCGGGGCTGAGGTGAACAGACCCCGCAGTTTACTGAAGGCCAGGTCAGCCTCAGCAGACCAGCGGAGCCGGGACAGCCCACCCTTCAACAAGGATGTAATGGCAGCTGCGACCTTGCTAAAGCCCCTGATAAACCTCCGATAGTAGTTGGCGATGCCAAGGAAGCGCTGCACCTCCTTAACCGTGGTTGGAGTCGGCCAATTACACATGGCTGAAATGCGATCTCCCTCCATCTCCACACCTGAGGTGGTAATGTGGTATCTGAGGAAGGAGACGGACTGCTGGAAAAACATACACTTCTCTGCTTTGGCATAAAGGTCATTTTCCAACAGTCGGGCCAGCACTTTGCAAACCAGGGACACATGATCGGCGCGCATGGTGGAATACACCAGGATGTCATCGATGTAGACCACTACACCGCGACCAAGCATGTCCCGAAACACCTCGTTCACAAAGGACTCGAAGACGGATGGAGCATTCATCAAACCGTAGGGTATCACCAGGTATTCATAATGCCCCGTGGTTGTGCTGAATGCTGTCTTCCACTCATCCCCCTCTCGGACACGCACCAGGTTGTACACACTCCTGTGATCTAATTGTGTGCATTGACTCAATCACTGAAGGAATGAGGGGGAGAGGATAACTAAATCTTATCGTCTCCTTGTTCAGTGGTTGATAATCAATGCAAGGGCGCAGACCGCCGTCTTTCTTCTTCACAAAGAAGAAACTCGAGGAGGTGAGTAAAGTGGAGGGACGTATATACCCCTGGCGCAGGGACTCGGTGACGTATGTTTCCATAGCCTCCGTTTCAGCCTGCGACAGGGGGTACACATGACTCCTGGGAGGTACAGCGTCTACCCAGAGGTTTATCGCGCAATCCCCCGCCCGATGAGTTGGTAATTTTGTCACCTGCGTCTTAGAAAACGCGTGCGCCAAATCAAGGTATTCAGGGGGAATGCGCACGGTGGAGGTACCGTCTGGACTTTCCACCGTGGTTGCACCAACGGAAACACCTAGACACCTACCGTGACATTCTCGCGACCACCCCATGTGAACCCTCTGCAGCCATGAGAAGATGGGGTTGTGGAGTGCTAGCCAAGGGATACCTAATACCACAGGGAAAGCAGGAGACTCAATAATAGAAAAAGTAACCTGCTCACAATTTGTCTCCTGGGTAATCATGGTGACTGGTACAGTAACTTCCTTAACAAACCTGAACCCTAATGGTCGACTAACAAGTGCTCTGATGGGGAGTGGAATGGATAGGGGAACCAATGAAATGCCTTGACGGCGTGAGAATGCCCTGTCCATAAAGTTCCCAGCTGCGCCTGAATCGACTAGCGCCTTACACTGGGGAACTACCATGTGATCGAAAAAGTAGATACGTAGGGTACAGTGCGCAGCAGAGGGCTCTGAATGAGTGTGGGTGTTCGATACCTGGGATGATGCGAGAGTGCCCTGCCTGCCGCCTCCAGACCCAAAAGAGCGTTGATGACAACGTGTGGTGTACTGTCCCTTCGTGCCATCAGAGTGGCACTGCCGCTGTCGTCCTCTGCTCTCTCGGACGGCGGCTCCACCCAGCTCCATCAGCTCGGGATCCCAGTCTGCCGGGTTGGGAACGGGCAGGCCCCTACCAGGACGTCCTCTGGCTGCCAGCAGGTTGTCCAAACGGATGGCCATGTCCACCAGCCGCTCGCCCGCCTCTCGACCTTCGGGCGGGTGATCGAAGACAGCCCGAAAGAGGCGAGCGAACTCCCCATAGTTCTCCAACGCGGCTCCTCCTTCGTTCCACACCGCGTTGGCCCACTCCAGGGCTTTCCCCGAGAAGCAGGAGACGAGGGCGGACACCTTCTCCCGCTCCGATGGGGCCGGCCTGATGCTGGAAAGGTAGAGCTCCAGTTGGAGGAGGAATCGTTGGCAGAGCGCCGCCTTCACGTCGAACTCCCGTGGTCGGGATATCTGGAACCCTCCGGGTGCTGGTGTGTGGGTGGCTGGCTCCGGTTGGCCAGCTGGTCTCGACAGATCAGGTCCTCTCCTATCCAGGCATTGGACGACCTGAATAACCCGATCCATCGCTTCCCCCAAGCTGGCCAGCATTGTGGAATGCTCCTGGACCCGTGCCACGACTCCAGGCATGCGCTCCTCTCCCGCTGACTCCATAGAGGGTGGGTGATTATGTGATGAGTGTGATTAGAAGGAGTGATTAGAAGGAGGGTAAATCACCGAATACAGAGTTTATTCCGTCGTACTCAGTTGCGTTGGATAGCGACAACAAAATACAGGCACAGGGGAAAACAATCTACCCCGGCAATACAATGTACGGGTAGCTCCAACAAAATACAGGCACAGGGGAAATATCTACCCCGGCAATACAAGGTACGAGTAGCTCCACCGAGCTACACTCAACTCACATAAAACTATCACCCACAAGGACAAGGGGGCAGAGGGAACACTTATACATGGATTAATGAGGGGATAAGAACCAGGTGTGTGTAATTGACAAGACAAGACAAATGGAATGATGATATATGGAGCGGCAGTGGCTAGTAAGCCGGTGACGACGAACGCCGGAGCCTGCCCGAACAAGGTGGGGAGGCAGCCTCTGCGGAAATCGTGACACACCCGAGTGACCTGTTTGATACAAAACCTGTTTAGCATATTTTTAACTCCTTAGCAAGAGACCTTACATTTTTTGCTGCATTTGACCACATTGCTAATGTTCTTTAATTTGTGCCATGACAGCGAGCATTGGACAATTCCGAAAGTACAATATCAAGAAAAGAGAATACCCATTGGAGCCATGTAAGTGTATGAGGAGGCTTCCATCTTAAGGCAATCATTTTAGGGGTAGAGAGAGCCCTGTAGTCTAGTCTCTACTGAGTTAAATATACAGTATGTTTGCATGGTATACAGTGTGTAACACCAGAGATAAAACCCTTGGAGACTTTTGGGATATGAAAACCCACTTCTTCTCTTTGGGTAGTACAGCACCTAGGCAGCATATACCTCTGTTTTTTCAACACTGAGTATTGTTCACATCTCTGCTCCCTAAAGCTTGAAAGCACAACATTTTCCAGCCAGCTACAACCTCTGGGACTGAGGTCCAGAGATGGAGATGCAAAGGATATATTTTTTTTGACAGTTGCAGACAAATAAATCTAAATATGTATTTTGGTCATGTTTTTATGCAGGCTGCATCCAGAGGGGGTTGGAATGATTATAAAACATAAATAAAAGTGCTGTACCGGGACCTTAGACCCGTGTAGCTCAGTTGGTAGAGCATGGCGCTTGCAACGCCAGGGTTGTGGGTTTGATTCCCACGGGGGGCCAGTATGAAAATGTATGCACTCACTAACTGTAAGCCGCTCTGGATAAGAGCATCTGCTAAATGACTAAAATGTAAATGTAATGTGTTTACGCATGTATTTCCAAGGAAAAAGTCACACTACTTCCCTTTTAGTGTGAAGCAGATACTAGAGGTACGCACACTGCCTATCAATGCGAGATGAAACTGGACAGGCACGTAAAATATACATACTGAAGTGGATAAAAGTCATGGATCTGTTGAAGCCTGACAACGAGGCACAAATCAACCTGTCCATTGCGGGGCCCTGTGCAGGTTACCCTCTTAATGAAATGGTTTAGGCCCACTGATGCGCTTGAAGGAAAGTCAATGGGCGGTGTCAGTGAGAAGGCGGGCGGGGGGCTCTTTCAATCGTATGCTTTGTGATTGACACGTCCTAACCTGAGGAGCAGTCTAATGTGTCAACATAGTGCATCCCCCTATTATGGCCTTGACCGACATCACCATACTCACCAGTGTGAGTTATGGACATAGCTCTGTTCACCAGCTTCACACTGTGGTTTGTTTTGTATCTCTCCTTCTCCATATCACATTAGTGTGGAAACATGAACCTCAGAATTATTAACATAAACAGTCTAATTGTTTTACATTTTCAAATGAAATAGCTTTTTCTATATCTAGCAAGCCCACCCTCACAATGTACTGCAGTAACAATATAATTAACCCAGGTGCTGCAATTTTTCAATCCCTCACTGGTGCTTTGAAGGTAGACAAAACTTGGGAAATAAAAGCAGCGGCCTTTTGGCAAACTGCACTTCAGAGAGTTCTGCAGCTTTTCACTCTGCCATTCTTGACAAGGGAGCTATCCTGCTGCACAGAATAATATCTGTGTGTCTAATTATTTTCAACTCCTTACAATAAAAGACTGCATGCCTTCCACTTGCAAGGACTAGGACGGCAGGAGAAGTGCCCTCCAAAATATTCCCTCTCATGCCTCTGACATGCACATCTGTCTGCATGTCAACATAGCAACTTTCTAGACATCCCACGATTTAATGAAAGAGATCTGTATACTACAAATGAAATATGTCCTGTGATGTTGCGTTTCAATAGCACTGTGCAAATAAAATCTTTATTTCTCTTTCCTTTCCTCTTTTATTTTATCTCTACTAGTCAATTTTATGCCACATTTGAGCATTCCTAGTCATTTTCTTTGAGAACAATACAATATACAGGTGTAGGATCTTAATTTGATCATTGTATTTGAGGTTAAAAAAGGCTTCTGAAGTTTATTCCACTTTGAAACCTTACGAAAAATGTATCAACCCTTACAAAAATGTCCATTAATTAAAATCCATATAATAATTAACATTTCCTGTTGCTGCATGATTATTTTCCTGCTGTAGCAAAGTGCCACAAATGTAGATCCTACATATGTACAGTACAACCATATTAGCAATTCTGTTTTCATAGAAATGTGGCATGTCCTTAGTGAAAAATAAAACATAGGATAATAAGTGACCATGAATAAATGCCAGAAAATGCATGTTCACGATGTTTAAATATCATGTTGTTGGTTGATTTATTAATTATTTTTACAGTTTTTACTGGCATGCTCACAGTCAGAGAGATACACATTATTTAACATTAGGCATTGTAACATAACGCGAAACAGACCTACTGTATTGTATTACTCACATTGCCAAAAGCAAGTTTCTGCCGTTTCCTGGTACAGTGACAAAGAACCTACTGCTTCTCATTCTTCTATTCTCCCAATACCTCTCTTCCCATCTAGGCGTCTTCTGTGTTGCAGTGCAAGCTGTTTCTGCTGCCGTCTGGTCACAAGGGGGTAGCATTGACACAGTTGTTCAAGGCCTTTAGGTTGCAGCCGAGCGTTGGGACAAACTGCCTTTGATGTAATTGAGGTCTTAGACCTTTTACAAAAGCATATATTGGTTTGTATGGGGGAAATGTTCAAGGAGCAATGGATTTCCATAAGTGGATGTAAAATTGTATTTGGAGCATCCCCGGCATGCTAACCACTCTCTAAACAATAAGAAAAAACTACTGCTTCAGGACGAGACTGGAAATATCATGGAATAGAGCATGTGTAACTAAAACATCCAGACTTGACTACTTCTGGGCCCCTTCTCCATTTAATCATTAGAGTACATGTGCGGATTTCCGTAGCCTTATACACCAGCATATTCGGGAGGGGTCCGGGAGCAATATAAAGCCTACTGTACATGTAATTTCCCTATTGAACCATATATTTGACTGCTGTGGCTGAGTGTTCATTTTGGGGGATTTTGAACGTTCAGTATATCAAACATACTGATATGGTTTCAGCCACATAGGAAAACAGAATTTTTACATTTCTGTCAGGGTAAATAAAAACCTGCAGGACATAGAATTATTACCACAGCAGCGTATAGATTATGATGTTAATTATCAATCATGTAGAGCCCATACAAATGGCCTCCTAAAAGCATTTGTATCTCTCCATCTTATAATCCTACTAATACATAAGCCTTAGAGCCTGGCAGAGGCTAATAAATAAAGGTTACATATTTACATATTCAGTTTATCATGTGTATTGCATACTCTGTACATAAACATTCAAATGTACTGGTTATGAAATATGATCATGCAGCCAACATTAAAAAGGTATGTACATACTGTACCTGTGTACACAACAGTTCATTCAAACATAGCAATGGTATGCTACATTATAATGCCCCCTTCTGTGATTAATAAAGAATGAAACAGACATTTGACCCACAGGAATATTCTGTCCTTCAAAGCGTTTCTGTATTGATTCAGAAAATAATGTCTAGTATAGGCTTTCTCGCTTTTAAAAACCCAAAGTAGAGTTGAGATCTGATCATGCCAGTCTACCCTGGATTATAAATGTATTAATGTCTCATTAATGTCAGTGACATATTCAAACCCTCTCCTTCCCTTAGCTCACCCAACCAATAAGTCAGTGGAAAATAATGATCATCATAAAACATGTACGGTTTACTGATTTGTCCGTCAGTGGTCAACTCAATGATATTATAACATGTTAAAATCAACTGTTTAAAATCGACATGAACTGTGTAAAATAAACTACAAGTCATAGCATATTTTTAATGTCTATGTTATAATTATCTACATAGGTTACAACTTTATTAGCTCAGATAAAACATCTAAAATGATGGTGTCTACTGTTATTCTGACGCTAGTGTCACTGTAAACAAACACTGTAAACTCTAACATACTCACATTATTTTCATGCATCATGCTCAAATGCAAGCAGCACCAAACATGTGGTGAAACGTGATAAAAAATATTTTTCATGTCTAATGTTATTTCCCTGTCATAATATCAGAATAAAACAGCTCATCTCACAAAGCAAGAGGCTCATCTCCTACCATGAACTAGTTAACCTGAAAGAATACCATCTACAAATCTATTTCAGGAAAAGCAAATTACCTGGGTTTTGTGGAGGGGAACTAATCTCTCCAAGCATGACACTGGACAGGAAAGTCCTCTTACTGTTATTATGATGTGTCGGCTTGCATTAGATGGTGGGCATCAGGAAGGAGCATCGGAGACTCCTCCACCATGACAGGCCTCTGATGGATGCAAAGGTGGAGGAGGGGCAGAGAGGATGTGGGGTTAGAGGAGTAGGGCTGGAGCAGTAGGGCTGGAGCTGTTTATGTGAGATGTTGGAAACCTGCCCACAAGGGTGCCTTGGCCTGTATGATAAATGTCTATACAGGTCATTTTACTATTTTATGTTTATTAATTTAAATATTAATTTAAAAAACAATTAGAATTTGAACATTGTTTTGTCTTGACAAACTCACTAACAGTCACACACCCGAAATGTCAGATAGCAGGACTTTGACATAAACAAGTCAAGACAATATACTGCACAAGCTCTGCTATCTAATGCTGTACTGGCTGACAGGAGTTGGGTGAAAGGCATGATCTAAGTGACACCTAGACCAATGGCTTAGTTGATTTGAGGCGAGAGGGGTAGGCTTACATCTTGTCATGAGACATTTTAGAACCTTTCTGTTTCCGTTTGACAGTGAGACATTCAAGTGACTGTAAGATGAGTTTTTCAGTATGTTTTTTAATACAACAGAATAATGAAATCATACAGTAAGCTGGCGAACGGGGAAGTTGTTCTAAGTTGTACAGTTATCAGACTTAGTGATGTTTCAGAGGGCTGTTGTTGATAGATCACTCAGCACTAACATCACTGCTGCAACCTCCACTGCAATTATGATTGATGATTCCATTACAGTTTTTGTACTACTAACACTAAACAGTTTGGTTGGGCTTGTTCACGTCATGGTAAGCTTCCGCTGGAATACCATGGACCGTTAGCACTGTGTCTGTTAGGTACAGTATGACTGTGATGCTACAGAGGCTGCCAACATGGGAGCACCAGTGCAGACAGGCACTTGTTGGTGTATCACAATCCTTCTTTTGGCTCCTCTTGGCAGCACAGAATGCTCAGTGCTCCAGTAAGGGAGCTGAGGGGGCTCTGCTACACACCAACAGTATCCACACTAAAATATGAATGTCTAGTTTTTTCCTACATCAACAGGGCCTCATTTAATTGCTAGTTAAGATATGCGGTTTTGAGCTGCAGTCAGATGTCCCAGTAAACAGTTAGTACTCCCTTGGTCTCTTCCAGGCGTGGTCCCACAGGGGTCCCCAGAGAGTGTGGCATCATGGGGGAAGTGTCGTGGAGAGGAATGGTGCTCCTGCTTGGCCTGGTAAAGATTGGGGGTGCAGACACACAGGGGGACAGGTGTTGTGAGCGGCACACAGGGGAGTCTCACCAGGCTGCAGTGCCTGGCCTACATCCATCTCTGTACCACAGGAGATAAATGGAGAAACCGGACCCAAACAGTCCAACATCACAGCTATGGCTGGAGTACTCTGCTTCATCAATGGGGAGAGATGGTATTTCCCAAAATCATTACAAAAATGCAGTACAATGCAATTCATTTAGACCAAGAAATGAATGGGAACACAATACTGCAGCACTGATGACAAGCTATAGATTAATGGTGCAGAGTAGGAAAATAATTGTATACAGCTATATGAGTTCCAATATTTGCCACATTTCTCGATGATCAAATTTTTTTGTCATCATGTAAACCGTAGTTTTCAGCCTTTATTGTATAAAAAGATGTGATCTTTCGACTGCCCTTTGTCTTGGAAGAAAAATGTATTCTCATTTGCATTACCATGTCTAAATGTCAGCCACTGATATTTTGTTAGACATTAGTAAAGCTGGCAGCGAGAGGCGCTGGATAATTGCACTCAGCCTAGCAGAGGGATTTACATAATTTCAGACAGCAATTAAAGAATCCTTGGGAATTTTCTTCCTGGCCTCCCTCTCCATGTCTCCTGCCCACTCCTCCATCAGTACAAAAGAATGATTCGTTTACATTAAGCCCCATGCTCCTTGCTGTTAATTTGCATGAAATTAAAGGTTTTCATGATCTTGAACAGCAGGGGTAACATTTTAAATGCTGTTTTAAAGCCCTTACCTTGGAATAATAAAATGCTCCTACGATTTTTCCTTTCTTTTTTTCAGGCTGTGAGAGTTCATTGAATGACACTCCAGAAAACTTTCTCATTTTCCATTCAGTCATTTACAATAAAGCATATTTAATTGAATAAAGGATGGTTATGGCCTTCATTCCCACTCTTTCCAAGGTCCCCACTCTTTTGATCTGACCACGTACTGTACAATATTCCTTGCCTGTACAGAGACAAAGATAAGCATATTGTGTCCACACTATTCACCGTTAAAAATGCCTGATGATAGTCTGTCATACTGTGACTGATTGGACAGTAGCAGGACTGGAGAGCAGCCGGTATTTTATGTACCATCACTTTGCATAGTACACAATAAACTGTTGGGCATTCGAAACACATGGAGAGATCTATAAGAGGGATATGTTGTTCTATAGTATATATGCATATTCATCATGAAATGTTAAAAAATGTAATTTATTGGTACAGTCACAGTGAATGATAAAACAGCACATTGAGAGATGGTCTCTATCATAACTGCTTAATATACTCATCCGTTGTGAGGTTGACTTGAATATGCATGTAAGAAGGATCCTGTTTTGAAGTATCCTAGCATCTGCCATTGAGTAGATGATACAGTAATCTTTCTGCCCCTTCTGCCCAGGACAAAGACGTTGGGAGGGAGTGTTGGTGGTGCTGTGAAGATAGCCCTCTCCTGGACTGTATCTTTAATTAGGTCCCAGTGGGTCTTAGTGTAATCCACCGTGCTGATTAGAATATAAGCATTAACTTGTCTCAACTCAAATATATAGCTCTGGAAATTTCATATTGGAGATTTCCATTGAAAGCAAAATAGCACTGTTTCTTTTAGAATCATGTTTTTAGATTAAGAAAAATGCTCGTATATTCCCTTCAGGAAAATCCATCTGACTTTTAATCCAAGCCTGGGTGCCTCCACCACTGAACTCCCTTTGTTATTGTGGTATGGATGACACATTTGATACAAGTATAGGATCACCAGGATTAGTTCAACCAAAGCATTCTTTAAATACAAAGCTTTGCCAGAACAATACCCTCCCCACTTCTTCCTTGATTCTCTGTCCTTCCTTAAAGGCATCACTAAATGTTCACGCTAGTCTTCCCACTGCTGTGAAATAAATTGTGACAGTAACTCAATATGAACTGAAATAGCTGAGAAAGCCCTGAATTCACTTGCGCTGACAGTGCTGTTTAATTCCATCTTGTGCCAGCCTGACATTTCTGCTGCCACTAAATATTAAACATGTATACCCGTTTCATTTGCATCTGGTAATGAGGTGGGAGACAGCGCCCAACTGGTCAAGCCACTGTTATCCTACTGCGCCTGTGCTCCACATGAACCACGTGGCCTAGGGTAAACCAACAGAAATCTGTAGTGAGGTAGAGAAGGAGAGAGAAAGACAGGCAGCGTGTACTTGTGGTCCTCTGAAGCTCAATTGGTAGAGCATGGCGCTTGTAACGCCAGGGTAGTGGGTTTGATCCCCGGGACCACCCATAGGTAAACATGTATGCACACATGACTGTAAGTCGCTTTGGATAAAAGCATCTGCTAAATGGCATATTATTATTATTATGTACAGTACCTCAGCATTCTGGTACACTCTTAGAAAAAAAGAGTTCCAAAAGGGTTCTTCGGCTGTCCCAATAGGAGAACCCATTTTGGTTTCAGGTAGAAAAACCGTTTTGGGTTCCATGTAGAACCCTCTGTGGAAAGAGTTCTACATGGAACCAAAAAGGCTTGTTCAAAGGGTTATCCTATGGGGAAACCCTTTTAGGTTCTAGATAGCACCTTTATTTCTAAGAGTGTATCATCCTAAACTGACCTCTACTCTCACACCATACCTGCTTCTGCCAACATGCCTGCCTGTAACTTAGGATGCATTTCTTCATCAGGTGGAGTGCAGAAAAACACAGTCACAAGAGAGGGGGTTAAATGTGATTGCTCTAAATGTCATCACATCTTTATAATGCAATATATATTCATGATCTGTCAGTCCAGGAGGGCAGATGCCAGAATTGTGTTCAGTAATTCAAATGGTTTCCCTCGAATGGGATCACCTGAGTATCCCTATGCAGATATTTCAAAAACTGATATTTATCTGTGTTATTTGTATTATATATTTTGTAGGGGTGATGGTATGTGTAATAGTAGATTTTGGGGTATATATTGCTAAATATGATAAATTAGTTAGGGAAACGTTGGTAAACACAAAGCATACAGTACCTGTTTAGCCAGGTATGGCAATATGACATTTATCTCTAAACTCCTCTGGGGCATCCAAAATCCAAACTTTGGGTCTTACTCTACCAGTGTAGGCTGCTGAGGGGAGGATGGCTCATATTAATAGTCGGAATGGAGCAAATGGAATGGCATGGAAACCATGTGTTTGATGTTGTTGATACCTTTCCACTAATTCCGCTCCAGCCATTACTAAATGCCCATCCTCCCCAATGAAGGTGCCACCAACCTCCTGTGTACTCTACATAGTACTGACCAAGTAAGTGCAAAGTTCAGATCAATGTTTATGAAACATATGATTGTTAGGATTTCTAATTGTCATGAGGGCCATGCTTCCCTCTCCAGATATGGTTGATGAAAGGTGCTTTGTTTGCCTTGTGCTTTTTAGTGTGATGTATACCAAAGCCAACGTTCCTCTGATGCTTTGTAGGAATAAAATAATTCAAAATAAAGAACTGCATTCTCTTTTCTCTGTCAAGGCTTTGTAGGACTTTATCAATTTAAAAAGGAATCATCTGTCAGGGACCAGTGTGAAGAAACTTTACAAATTAATTTCCCTTGTGAGACACTTCTTGGCAGGATTTCTGTTCTGTTTTTTTCTACACTCTTGGAAAAGAAGGTGCTAAATGGAACCATATAGTGTTCTTTGGTTTGTCCCCATAGGGGAACACTTTTTGGTGCTAGGTAGAACCCTTTGCAAACCCTCTATGTTGGGTTCTTCATAGAACCCCCTGTAAATGGTTCTACCTAGAACCCTCCATGAAGGGTTCTACTGAGAACCATTTTATCTTTGGAGGGTTCTTCCTAGAACTGTCTATGAACGGCCTTATTAGCCTTTAAACCGTCTATGAACAGCCTTATTAGCCTTTAAACCGTCTATGAACAGCCTTATTAGCCTTTAAACCGTCTATGAACAGCCTTATTAGCCTTTAAACCGTCTATGAACAGCCTTATTAGCCTTTAAACCATCTATGAACAGCCTTATTAGCCTTTAAAATTAAATTATGTATTACAATAATTACATAAAGCGCCTTCGGAAAGTATTCAGACCCCTTGACTTTTGACGTTACAGCCTTATTCTAAAATTGATTCAATAGTTTTTTTCCCCCCTCATCAATCTACACACAATAACCCATAATGACAAAGCAAAAACAGGTTTTTAGAAATGTTTGATCATTTATAAAATATATAAAAAAACGGAAATATGACATTTACATAAGTATTCAGACCCTTTACTTAGTACTTTGTTGAAGCACCTTTGACAGCGATTAAAGCATCGAGTCTTCTTAGGTATGACGCTACAAGCTTGGCACACCTGTATTTGGGGAGTTTCTCCCATTCTTCTCTGCAGATTCTCTCAAGCTCTGTCAGGTTGAATGGGGAGCGGTGCTGCACAGCTATTTTCAGGTCTCTCCAGATATGTTCGATTGGGTTCAAGTCAGGGCTGAGGTCCTGAAGTCCTGAGCGCTCTGGAGCAGGTTTTCAATAAAGGAGCTCTCTGTACTTTGCTCCGTTCATCTTTCCCTCGAACCTGACTAATCACATAGTCCCTGCCGCTCAAAAACATCCCCACAGCATGATGCTGCCACCACCATGCTTCACCGTGGGAATGGTGCCAGGTTTCCACCAGACGTGACGCTTGGCATTTAGGCCAAAGAGTTCCATCTTGGTTTCATCAGACCAGAGAATCTTGTTTCTCATGGTCTGAGAGTCTTTAGGTGCCTTTTGGCAAACTCCAAGCGGGCTGTCATGTGTCTTTTACCGAGTGGTGGCTTCCGTCTGGCCACTCTTCCATAAAGGCCTGATTGGAGGAGTGCTGCAGAGATGGTTGTCCTTCTGGAAGGTTCTCCCATCTCCACAGAGGAACTCTAAAGCTCTGTCAGAGCGACCATCGGGTTATTGGTCACCTCCCTGTCCAAGGCCGTTCTCCCCCGATTGCTCAGTTTGGCTGGGTGGCCAGCTCTAGGAAGTGTCTTGGAGGTTCCAAGCTTCTTTCATTGAGGAATGATGGAGGCCACTGTGTTCTTGGGGATCTTCAATGCTGCAGAAATGTTTTGGTACCCTTCCCCAGATCTGTTTCTCGACACAATCCTGTCTCGGAGCTCTACGGACAATTCCTTTTACCTCATGGCTCGGTTTTTGCTCTGACATTCACTGTCAACTGTGGGACCTTATATAGACAGGTGTGTGCCTTTTCAAATCATGTCCAATCAATTGAATTTACCACAGGTGGACTCCAATCAAGTTGTAAAACATTTCAAGGATAATCAATGGAAACACCTGAGCTCAATTTCAAGTCTCATTGCAAAGGGTCTGATTACTTATGTAAATAAGGTATTTCTGTTTTTTACTTTTAATACATTTGCCTGCAAGTCACATTATGCTAGCTTGCAAATTGATGTGTAATTCCTACTGGAATCCAGCCAGGGTCAGGATATCCAACAAGTGGAATTTTTTATCACCCACAACCTGCATTCAGAATGACTGCCAGGGTTGGGAATATTGAATACTGAGACTACCTCAATCATCTAAACTGGAACAACCATCCCAGTAACGGGTGCAATAAGTCATATAACTACTAACAGATTGGATTAGTTTAGAAACATTTATGTTATTTATCTTTGTGTAACATACATTTAATCAACCAATCAATGTACATGGAAAAGCACAGATATTAAAACAAACAATTCTGAAAATCACCCTGCAATAGAGTACGCTGGGAACGATGGCTCTATGTAGAACCCTTCTTGCCTTCCAAAGAACCTTTCTTGGCTTCCATAAAATCATTCTTGCTTTCCAAATAATCATCAAAGAACCCTTTATTCCAAAACAGTTCTTAGGATGTTAAGGTTCTAGGTAGAATCCCCCTTGTCTTCCAAAACAGTTCATGTTAGAACCCTATTCCTCCACAAATAACCCTTTTTGAACCCTTATTCCTAAGAGTGTACCAACGTGGGAATGAAGTGCAGTGGCATTGTCGTTTTCTACTGTACATGCCTCTCCAGCAGTGGAGCGTGGAGAATCCTACCTCCTCTCAGTGGGATTGTATTGCTTTAATAATATGTATCAGATATGTCAAGGGAAATCAAACCTTGATCAAAACCAAAGCTGACTGTCTAAGAGAAACAGGGAAACATCAAAGATATGAGATTGTGCAGGTAGGGCTGGTTGAAGTGGGGGATCTTCTTCTTGCCTGTTAATTCTCACTATAAGTGTTTTGTTAAACACGTAAAACATGTAGAGCAGTGGCTGAGAATGTTGTCCAGTCCTGGGTCTCCAGTGGGACTGAGTGTCCTGAGCTTTACTGCTGCCAGATTGTCATGTCCATGTCAACAGCGCTTATCGCCGTACGTATGACATTTCTCAGGCATTTACAGTGGTGAAATCTCTAAGCGGTTTCCTTCCTCTCCAGCAACTGAGTTAGGAAGGATGCCTGTATATTTGTAGTGACTGGGTGTATTGATACACCATCCAAAGTGTAATTAATAACTTCACCATGCTCAAAGGGATATTCAATGTCTGCTTTTTTATTTTTACGCATCTACCAATAGGTGCCCTTCTTTAGAAAACCTCCCTGGTCTTTGTGGTTGAATCTGTGTTTGAAATTCACTGCTCGACTGAGGGACCTTACAGATAATTGTAGGTGTGGGGTACAGAGATGAGGCAGTCATAAAAAAATAATGTTAAACACTATTATTGCACACACAGTCCATGTAACATATTATGTGACTTGTTAAGCACATTTTTACTCCTGAACTTACTTAGGCTTGCCATAACAAAGGGGTTGAATACTTATTGACTCAAGACAGTTCAGCTTTTCATTTTTTATTAATTTGTAAACATTTTGAAAAACATGATTCCACTTTGACATTATGGGGTATTGTGTGTAGGCCAGTGACAAATAATCTCAATTTAATCCATTTTAAATTCAGGCTGCAACACAACAAAATGTGGAAAAACCCAAGGGGTGTGAATACTTGCTGAAGGTACAGTATCTGCCTGTTAGTCTTATCTTGTTTCTCCTTCCAAATCTGTCATATATAGACTTTACCTGACATCTCACAGACTGTTCCTCTCTAATAACACTGTCAGAAACAGAACGCTATAGGATCGGACAGCAGCAGAGAGAGTAGAGCCAGCATCACCATCTACATTTACATTGAAGTCATTTAGCAGATGCTCTTATCCAGAGCGACTTACAAATTGGTGCATTCAACTTAGGATAGCCAGTGGGACAACCACTCTTTTTCATTTTTCATTTTATTTTATGGGGGGGTGGGGGAGGGGGGTGTAGAAGGATTACTGTTATACTATTCCTTAAAGAGGTAGGGTTTCAAGTGTCTCCGGAAGGTGGTCAGTGACTCTGCTGTCCTGGCGTTGTGGGGGAGCTTGTTCCACCATTGGGGTGCCAGAGCAGCGAATAGCTTTGACTGGGCTGAGCGGGAACTGTGCTTCAGTAGAGGTAGTGGAGCTAGCAGGCCAGAATGAACCACCCCTTAATCACAATATTAATCACATACGGTCGACACTGAATCATAACTTTTGTTTACTGTTAAGAATGACTCTGCCATACTGTCAGGGGTGCTGAAGGTGGGTGTGGTGCAGGAATCAAGCGCAGGACGCAGAAGCTAAGTCCAAAAGACTTTAGTGAATTATTCACGTAGTAAGCGAGCACAATAAGCCCGGAGGCGAAATAAAGGCGCACACAGGCGTCAAACAAAAGGCGCACTAACATGTGCGAAAACCTCTCCAAACAACGGAGGGAAGTACGTAGCTCAGAACACCAAAACAGAAGAGCAATCACACACAACACCATACACACACAACGAGAACTAAATAGGACACTAATGAGGACTAACTAGACACAGGTGTACAACATCAAGACAAAACCAAACGAACATGAAACATAGATCGGTGGCAGCTAGTACTCCGGGGACGACGACCGCCGAAACCTGCCCGAACAAGGAAGAGGAGCAGCCTCGGCCGAAACCGTGACACATACATTCAGACCTTCTTCTGTCTATTTCTTTCTTTTCCCACTTATTTTTTTTTTTTAAGTAAGCGTGTTGGAATTAAAACAGTGCACTCCATACAGAAGACATGGCGCTTACTTCCATTTGAGACTTTTGTTGACACATTTTTGCTTCCTTCCCTTTGTCTTCAGCAAAAACTTCTATTATTTTATTAAGCACATGGTTTTAATACATTATTGATCTTTGGGTTGAAGTAAGGGCCATTACATTAGAACCAGGATTCTAAAGCCCATCATCGCATGACACTCATGTACTTCTGAAAAATTATACCAGTTATGAAATCAACCAACAACTGCTTCAAAAAGGAATCAATTGTCACAATGGAAAGCATTTTGTCCCACAATACTATTGGCTTTGTGGTTACACAGAAGGAGTGGGCGTTGGTTGTTTAATGACTTCCAAATACCCATTTCTCTTTTCTTTTTTTAACCCTCATTACTATTCACCCCAGCCTTGCTTTGGCTTTGGTCTGCTCCCACACAAAGCAGAGCATTGATGACGCATGATGGTATGTTGAGACCCTGTATTTTTACTCCAAATAGTGTTTGCCATTGATATGAATAAAGCCTACTCCCGGGAGGTGGTATGTTTTGTCACTGGTTATGACGTTGCCACACCAGGAATTTGCCTGGATGCACTGTACTTTCTAGTATTATAGCAATGTAACAAGTATTTTGAAGGGAAAAGGACTGATGAGACAGTAGGTCAGAATTGTCCACTTGTGAGATGTAGACCAGCTCCTAGACCAGCCCCTTACCAACAAGCAAAGCTAAAGCAAAGGTGATGAACTATAATCTGTATCATGACAAAAGGAATGGATTTGTTCATTTACATTTTCCAAGTGCTTCTGAAGGGGAGTGATGACACAAGCTGAGGAAAGGGAGGCATTTTGAGGCTCCTGTGATGGGGTGGGGGTGGGTGGTGCATGGGGGCTGAGTGCTTGTGGGGTCAAGTGCAAGTTATGTCTTTGACAATAGCTGCCTGGCTGCATTTCCATTTCACAATGCTCAATCATGCAGTTCCCTCATGCAGAAACCTTTAACTCAATGCCTGTAAATGCAGGGAACCAAGGCTTACTGTTTACACCAGCACCAGCAGGCTAACTTCTATGATAGTGTTTGCTGTAATTGATGTGCATTACCATTGGGTTGGTGTGTTAGTGAGGTTGGGGATTGTGTACAGTATTGGAGCTCTGAACATACAGTGTGTGCAGTTTACTAATGCACATGAAGAGGACACGACATCAAGGAAAGTTATCCGTTTACCATTTTGAAAAAAAATTTTTTTTAAAGCTAATATGGTTTTCTGTCCAAGTTTGACATAGGTTTTTTGGGGGGATGAATCTCTCACTGAAATAAATAACCACTGTTCTTTAGGGAGAGATGTATGTCTCCTAAAAGATGCAACAGGGGAAACAATGGGGGGAAACAGGCAAGTGTCTTTGGGGGGACAAGTGCCTTGACGGGCGTGTGAAATCAGAGTAAAATAAATGAAGTGGGGATGGTAATACAGTGTGTTATAGTGGAGAGTGACAAGCCGTTCCTCCCATGAAGCAGCTGAGCTGGCATTAAACAGACAAGACATCCCACTCAGTCAGTTATCGGCACAGGAATAATGAAGGAACAGGCCGGCGGAGCAAGACGCCTCGCCCTAGTCAACCAAGTGGAGAATTTAATTTCGTTCAGGTTTCATGATTTCACCATCGGAGGTTCACTGGTGCTCGGGTGAGCAGGGACAACCCAGTGCACCCAACTCTGAGTCCCCCTGGCATTGACAGAAACGGGTGATGGGGTTGGTGGTGGTGGTGGTGGAGGGGGGTGGGTGCTTGACTGTCTGTTCAGAGAAGGACTAAGAAAGCGATCACTCGTGTTTAACATTTTGGATTTGATTATTAAATAAAATACATTGAAATAGGTCCTGTCTCACCCAAAGAGCTGCTGAAAGGAAATAATATTGTCTGTGGTTAATTGTATCTCTCTCTCTCTCTCTCTCTCTCTCTCTCATAGAGGGAGCAATGCAACGGACTGACAAAGCCACTTGCCCCCTAACTATCTACACAGGACACTCAGTTTCCAAGACATCTCTTGTAATATCTCACAAACCCCACTAATATAACCCTCAAATGTACACTACCAGTCAAATGTTTGGACACACCTACTCATTCAAGGGTTTTTCTTTATTTTTACTATTTTTTACATTGTAGAATAATAGTGAAGACATCAAAACTATGACATAACACATATGGAATCATGTAGTAACCAAAAAAGTGTTAAACACATCAAAATATATTTTACATTTTAGATTTTTCAAATAGCCACCCTTTGCCTTGATGACAGCTTTGCACACTCTTGGCATTCTCTCAACCAGCTTCATGAGGTAGTCACCTGGAATGCATTTCAATTAACAGGTGTGGCTTCTTAAAAGTTAATTTAATGCGTTTGAGCCAATCAGTTGTGTTGTGACAAGGTAGGGGGGTATACAGAAGATAGCCCTATTTGGTAAAAGACCAAGTCCATATTATGGCAAGAACAGCTCAAATAAGCAAAGAAAAATGACAGTCCATCATTACTTTAAGACATGAAGGTCAGTCAATACGGAAAATGTCAAGAACTTTGAAAGTTTCTTCAAGTGCAGTTGCAAGAACCATCAAGCGCTATGATGAAACTGGCTTTCATGAGGACCGCCACAGGAATGAAAGAACCAGAGTTACCTCTGCTGCAGATGATACGTTCATTAGAGTTCCCAGCCTCAGAAATTGCAGCCCAAACAAATGCTTCAAAGAGTTCAAGTCACAGACAAATCTCAACATCAACTGTTCAGAGGGTACTGTGTGAATCAGGCCTTCATGGTCGAATTGCTGCAAAGAAACCACTACTAAAGGACACCAATAAGAAGAAGAGACCTGCTTGGACCAAGAAACACAAGCAATGGACATTAGACCGGTGGAAATTTGGAGATTTTTGGTTCCAACCGCCGTGTCTTTGTGAGACGCAGTGTGGTTGAACAGATGATCTCCGCATGTGTATTTCCCACCGTAAAGCATGGAGGAGGAGGTGTTATGGTGTGGGGGTGCTTTGCTGGTGAAACTGTCTGTGATTTATTTCGAATTAAAGGGAAACATAACCAGCATGGCTACCACAGCATTCTGCAGTGACACGCCATCCCATCTGGTTTGGGCTTAGTGAGACTATCATTTGTTTTTCAACAGGACAATGACCCAACACACCTCCAGGCTGTGTAAGGGCTATTTTACCAAGAAGGAGCGTGATGGAGTGCTGCATCAGATGACCTGGCATCCACAATCCCCCGATCTCAACCCAATTGAGATGGTTTGGGATGAGTCGGACGGCAGAGTGAAGGAAAAGCAGCCAACAAGTGCTCAGCAGATGTGGGAACTCCTTCAAGACTGTTGGAAAAGCATTCCAGGTGAAGCTGGTTGAGAGAATGTAAAGCTGTCATCAAGGCAAAGGATTGCTATTTGAAGAATATAACATATATTTTTATTTATTTAACACTTTTTGGGTTACTACATGATTCCATATGTGTTCTTTCATAGTTTCTACAATGTAGAAAATAGTCCAAATATAGAAAAACCCTTGAATGAGTAGGTGTGTCCAAACTTTTGACTGGTACTCTATATGAACCCCTTACTGGAGTATCCTTCCCGTATGTTTGTGCCTTGTGTTATATATACATCAATCCAACTACTTGCAATCCAAGTAGGCCTACTTGTAAAGTAACTAGTCCTGTTAAACCATTCTGATAAGAAAGAGCGACTCGCCAGGGGTGACCATCTCGCCTTTAAAAACGTATCGTTAACAGTGCCAGGTTTGGCCTGGTCTGCACTGCAGGTCAGGGGAGGGTTTCCCCCAGGGCATAATGCCACATGGCACTAAAGGCTCTCTACACATGTCATCAGGAATCCACATTGTTTGATTATAGATAAGCTTATCACTTGTTCACACTCAACCCAGTTTTAGGAGGTGATTACAATCTTATTTTTGATGTCCCCTTATCTGATTAAGGATGATGAGGTGTTATTTATCAGATAAACCACAAGCAGAGAGATGAGGTGGTGATGGCATATTGTTAGAGCATATTGAAATCACATTCAGACCTTTCCACTGATACCTCTAAGAATAAAAGGGAACCTACATATACTATACCTACTGTATGTGTCTATTGGGGGAGGTGGTAGTGGGATATGTCAAATACGAACAGTATGCCCCAGAGATACATGGTGTGCAGGCTAATCCAAGGTCTATGGCTGTAAAGACCTGCTAAGGGTTCAGGTTCTTAAAGTGGAAGTAATTGCAGAAGTGCACGCTCCATTAAAAACAACTGTTTAATACAATAATCATTCAATTAAAAAGCCCTTTTAGCAGCTGCCAAGGCTGATTTGGATCAACTGAACATTTTATTTTTCAGCATGAAGCAAACTGTACCACCAATTATCAACATCAAAAATGATAATAATAATATTTGGTGGGTGCTTATATTTGTCCTATTTCACACATGTACAAGTGTGTACTATACGCGCAGTTTGACATTTATTGGGGTGAGTCTTGTCCTGGAGGCAGAACTGAGCGATTCCCGCTAGATGGGCCAGCTGCAAAGTCAAAATTGGCTATATTGTAAAAATGCATGAAAACAAAAACGAGCTTTTTGATCTTAATTGAAGGTTAGGGTTAGGAATTAGGGTTAGCAGTGTGGTTAAGGTTAGGGTTAATGTTATGGTTAAAATCTGATTTTATGACTTTGTGGCTGTGCCAGCTAGTGACCACTCTGCAGCGCTCCCTCCAGAACAACATTCATGATGAAAAAAGCTAACCTGCATTATATACAGTGCCCTCCACAATTATTGGCACCCCTGTTTAAGATGTGGTCGAGGACTTCCAAAAATTCTCCTTTTTTTTTAAACAACATAGAACCCAAATGCAAAAAAAGAGAAAAATCCAACCTTTTATTTAAGTACATTACTTTGGTAAAAAAAAAAAAAATTACACATTTAGAATTTTTTTGTTGTTGAAATCATGTGTCCCACAATTATTGGCACCCCTGATGTTAATACTTTGTACAACCCCCTTTTGCCAACAAGACAGCACTTAATCTCCTCCTATAACATTTCACAAGATTGGAGAACACAGAGAGAGGGATCTTTGACCATTCTTCTTTGCACAATCTTTCTAGATCATCCAGTGTCCTGGGTCCTCTCTTATGCACTCTCCTCTTTAGCTCGCCCCACAGGTTTTCGATTGGGTTGAGGTCTGGGGACTGAGATGGCCATGGGAGGACCTTGAGTTTGTGACTGCTGAACCATTTTTGTGTAGATTTTGCCACATGTTTTGGATCATTATCCTGCTGAAAGACCCAATGACGACCCATCTTCAGCTTTCTGGCAGAGGCCATCAGGTTGTTATTTAAAATGTCCTGGTAGTTCAAAGCGTTCATAATGCCATGCACCCTAACAAGGTTCCCAGGGCCTTTGGAAGAGAAACAGGCCCACAGCATCACAGATCCTCCACCATACTTCACGGTGGGCATGAGGTGCTTTTCGGCATACTCATCTTTTGTTGTACGCCAGACCCACTTAGAGTGTTTGTTGCCAAAAAGCTCAATCTTTGTCTCATCTGACCAAAGCACACGATCCCAGTTGAAGTCCCAGTGCCGCTTAGCAAACTCCAGACGTTTACGTTTGTGAGTGTTAGTGAGAAAAGGCTTTTTCCTTGCATGCCTCCCAAACAGCTTGTTGGCATGTAGAGAGCGTCTGATGGTTGTTTTGGAGACTTTGTGACCCCAAGATGCCACTCTTTGATGCAATTCTGTGACAGTGAGCTTAGGACTTTTTTTAAACTTCTCTTACCATCCTCCTCACTGTGCGTTGTGGCAAGATAAACTTGGGACCTATTCCAGCCTTGTTTGTCACTGTTCCAGTTGTTTTAAACTTCTTAATGATTCCTCTGACTGTAGATACGGGCAAGTTAAGGCGAGTGGCTATTTTCTTGTAGCCATTGCCTGACTTATGAAGGTCGACACAAATCTGCCTTACTTGAATGGTGTGTTCTCTTGTCTTTGCCATGTTGACAAATGGGTAAGAGAATTAGGCCTCTGTGTCACGTCATATTTATACCCCAGGGAAACAGGAAGTCATGAATTACTAATTAAAAGTTCCTAGATACCCTGACCAACTTTAGCAACTACAGAAAAATATATTTTTTAAAAAATCAATTAAAATTTTCAGCGGAATTGTTAGGGGAGCCAATAATTGTGGGACACATGATTTCAAGATTTTTTTTTCCTAAATGTGTGATTTTTTTTTTACCACCAAAGTAATGTACTTAAATAAAAGGTTGGATTTTTCTCTTTTTTTGCATTTGGGTTCAATGTTGTTTAAAAAAGAAGGAGAATTTTTGGAAGTCCTCGACAACATCTTAAACAGGGGTGCCAATAATAGTGGAGGGCACTGTACATGTGTGAATTGGAAATGTGCTTTTTGGATATTTCCCTGAGACACCCACATAGAGTGGGGTCACAGCCAGGGTGTGCCATTATCAACAGCGACCCTGGAGTAACTAGGGTTAAGTACCTTGCTCAAGGACACATTGACAGCTTTTTCACAATGTCGGGTCAGGGATTCAAACTAGCAGCCTTTTATTTACTGATCCAACACTCCAACCGCTAGGCTACCTGCCACCCCTAGTTGCTAGAGAACTTCTAAAAGTAAAATTCTATCTTCAGATGAACATTTTTATAGTGTCATTTCAATAGACAATAATGTATACAAAGAATAAGAATAACCATAAGAATATCATCCCATTCACATGAATTTCCCCAAAAGAAATGGTTTACAAACTTAAATGTAAGCCAATTAAGTGATAATGCCCGAGAAGCCAGTGTTTGGAGGATATATTTGCACGGGTGTTGTTAGGCCCGAGACTATATTGGCACGGCAAACCGTGCCAATATATCTTCCAAACACTGGTTTCAAGGGCATTATCACTTTTATACAACATATTAAAATAATGATTGACGTATTTTCATTAAAAACGTTTTTATTTGATGAATTTATTCATACTATGTCATCCTTCCACAAGATATAGTCCCGACACAACTCTAGGGTTGCTACCCAAGCCGGCTGGTTGTTCGTTCTATCGGTTCGGTTGCTAGAGACGCGACCCAGTCGTTCAGTCTTTTTGTTCTGTATCTATGGACGCGACCCAGTCGTTCGTTCTAAATGTTCCATTGCCATACTGGCTGGCAATGTTCTTATCCCTTGCTTGCTAGCTAGCCAACTACGGCTAACTTACAGTCACGTCAGAAAGTGCAGCCAGAATAACAGCAAAGTAGCTGCATTTGCATTTGTTTAAGCTGTTTTTATGTGACATTTATTTGGATACATCCATAACAATGAGTTAATGAGGCGTGATTTCGCCTGGCGTAGAACATTTGCTGACTCGTCAGGACACTGTTGTTCAGAGGAGATAGCCAACAACACAGCTAACACAATCGCTTCAAACTGAAGCTAGAAAGACGGCAAACTAGCTGCACTTCATTTAATTTGAAATTTTTTCAATTGACATTTCTTTGTATATATCCATAAAAATGATGCCAGCTGATTCATGATTTCGACTGGCTGAGAAACGCTGCCTGCCTTTTCTGTCTCGTCCCGACTCCTGACACGTTCATTACTATGGGACAGCTGGAGATCGAATTTGAATATTGAAACAATGTTGCAAATGTCGGAGAGACAGACAGCAAGGTTTATACAAATGTCCGCTGTTGAAAACTAAATGTTAGTCTAAAAGAAATGTGAGATGCTTTTTTTTCATGATATTTGTGATCCAGCCTGGGATCAAACCCAGGTCTGTAGTGACACTTCAAGCACTGGGATGCAGTGCCTTTGACCACTGCACCACTCGGGAGGCCCACCTAGATTATTTTTATAGTGGACATCAAGTTTATAAATAGCTTGGCTGGGCTCATGAGACAGCCAGATGAAACAGAGTAAATAGGCATTTTTACATCATAGATTTAGCCGGTGGTAACTTGTGGAATATACACAGGCTGGAATGTGGTTTTAACCAATCAGCATTCAGGATTAGACCCACCCGTTGTAAAAAAATTAAATATCCAACATAATTGATCCTAAGTTCCATTACAAATACTTGTGGATATTTGTTGAGTGCGTCAAATATGCCTGCCTAATTTCTGAGTATGGAGACAAAGGATCATCCAATTGGTTATTTGCTCAAAGCATAGCTTCCCCTGTGTAGTCTAGCATATGCAATGGTGTTGAATTGTATGCTCTAACATAAAGTCATGCTGGGCACATACATATCCCCCCTGACTCTTCACCTGGACTCTGATCCTTAGTACGGTCGCCAGATGTGGCCACTTGCCTCCAGCCAACCCTGCCAGCTCATTTGCTTTCCATTATTTTTTTTTACAGTGAAGCTCCTACTCAGCAATGTAGGACTACACAAAGATAAAAGGATAAGAGTATAATGATGGCTGAAACGGTAGCAATTTCCAAGGTTAACACTGACAGCAAATTAATCTCTATCCAGTTAAATTAAAAACTATAATCCACATTATACATCACATTTACAGTACTATAACGTCATTATACAAGCTGATCATGAGTGTAATGGTAAAGATATTCAACATGTCTTACAAATAGATCACTTATATACAGTATACGGCCTTCAAAACTGTGTTGCCACGTTCACCAAAATCTTACTATGGCATTTGTTTACGTTTCCAAGCACCTGCTAGCCACCTAAATATGTTTGCAAGTATGTTCCCATGAATTTTAATACCAGATACAAAACTTTATTCATAAATTGAGGAAATGAATAGGGAATGATCGAAGAGCCAAAGAGAGACACTAAATGCTGGTGTTTCATCCCTACAGTTTTACAATTAGGAGCATAGTATCCTTTCAATCGGGAAACATGAGAGGTTATGCCACTGGTTTGCATGCAAGCCCATTCTTCATATCAGTAAGACAGCATTGTATTTTCCTCTCGCTGGGTGCCTATTGAGCAAAGGAGCACATTACTTCTAGTCTTTGTTTTATTATGTTCAGCAAATTAATAAATGGGGAGCGCACTGGAAAAAATAGATATGAAAATGTGTACTTTGCATTATTAAAAAGCACATCCTCTAAAGGTTACAAACAGCTATTGTAGCAATACAATCTGTGAAATGTAATTAAAGAGAGTGTGTGAGAAGAGTGCAGATAACATTACTGGCTCCCCCTCATAATATTTTTGCTTTCCCCCTGAAACGTATTCTCTCTGAACAAATTTTGCATGACATATTGCATTTCTGAATAGCTATCATGAGGCTACCTGTGAATTATACAGGGTTTGCTATACAGCAAATTTACAGATCACATTTTGGACATGCAGATATCTCATATTTTCTGTGATTTATTAATTCAAGCCAGACAAACCTCACAACATCACTTACAATTGCATTTGTCGGTGTCCCATGCATGCTTGTGCGGATGGAAGAATTTTACAAATGGAGAAGAGAATGGAATGTTAGGATGATGGATAGATGGACATATTAATGAATGGAATACTGTAAAATGAATAGAAGAATGTAATCATGGGTAGTTCTAAGAGAACTTCGGACACTCACTACATTTCTTTTAGAAAACTGTCTTCACTTAAAGCCTGCAGGTATAACGCATTATGATGCTGTTATAATACCATGTTCAATCTTCTGTCCCTAATGTACTTTATGTATGTTTTTTGGCCTGCCCTGAACTGCATACAGTTCTTTATTTCACTGTGTGATGCCAAGCAACTGTTCACAGAGTGGATAGACTGGTGGATAGACTTCAGAAAGTATTCACATATCCCTTGACTTTTTCAACATATTGTTGTGTTAGAGCCTGAATTTAGAATATATTAAATTTAGATTTTTTTGGTCACTGGCCTACACACAATACTCCATAATGTCAAAGTGAATTATGTTTTTTCGAAATGTTTACAAATTAATAAAAAATGAAAGCTGAAATGTATTGAGTCAATAAGTAGTCAACCCCTTTGTTATGGCAAGCCTAAATAAGTTCAGGAGTAAAAATGTGCTTAATAAGTCACATAATAAGTTGCATGGACTCACTGTGTGTGCAATAATAGTGTTTAACATGATTTTTGAATGACTACCTCATCTCTGTACCCCACACATACAATTATCTGTAAGGTCCCTTAGTCGAGCAATGAACTTCAAGCACAGATTCAACCACAAAGACCAAGGAGGTTTTCCAATGCCTCGTAAAGAAGGGCACATACAGTATTGGTAGATGGGTAAAAAAAAAACAGACATTGAATATACCTTTGAGCATGGTGAATTTATTAATTACACTTTGGATGGTGTATCAATACACCCAGTCACTACAAAGATACAGGCATCTTTCATAACTCACTTGCCAGAGAGTAAGGCCAATGGTGACTTTAAAACAGTTACAGAGTTTAATGGCTGTGATAGGAGAAAATGGAGGATGGATCAACAACATTGTAGTTACTCCACAATACTAACCTAATTGACAGAGTGAAAAGAAGGAAGCCTGTACAGAATACACATATTCCAAAACATGCATCCTGTTTGCAACAAGGCACTAAATTAATATGTCAAAAAATTTGGCAAAGCAATTCACTTTTTTGTACTGGGGAGTTTTTCAGGATAAAAAATAAATGGAATGGAGCTAAGCACAGGCAAAATCCTAGATGAAAACCTGGTTCAGTCTCCTTTCCACCAGACACTGGGAGATGAAGTCACCTTTAAGCAGGACAATAAGGACAAATCTACACTGGAGTTGCTTACCAAGAAGAAAGTGAATGTTCCTGAGTGGCCAAGTTACAGTTTTGACTTAAATCTGCTTGAAAATCTATGACAAGACTTGCAAATGGTTGTCTAGCAATGATCAACAACCAATTTGACAGAGCTTGAAGAATTCTGAAAATAATAATGGGGAAATATTGTACAATACAGATGTGCAAAGCTCTTAGAGACTTACCCAGAAAGATTCACAGCTGTTATCCCTGCCAAAGGTGATTCTAACATGTATTGACTCAGTGGTGTGAATACATATGTAAATTAGATATTTATCTATTTCGTTTTCAATACATAAAAAAACAATGAAAAAAACATGTTTTCACTTTGTCATTATGGGGTATTGTGTGTAGATCGGTGAGATATTTTTATTTATTTAATCCATTTTGTATTCAGGCTGTAACACAACAACATGTGGAATAAGTCAAGTGGTATGAATACTTTCTGATGGCACTGTATGAACACTATAGGTTATCTTTAAGCAGTAATACTCTGACAGCAGTAGAACGCACTGCAATCAAATACAAATAGCATTATGACCCAAATACTATTTTCCCATAATTTCCACGCACCTCCTTTCCTTGATAAGCCTCCCCATCTTTGAATAGCTCATCTTCATGAAACACAGTGATAATAGGAGGCAACTGGGCTAAAGTTGAGGAAAAGGGAAAATTATTAAAGAACCTTATTAAAAGCAATCTTGTAGAATCGGACACGTGATGGAGAGCACATTATGAGACCTGATCCTTTTAAAATTAAACCACGGTTACCCAAACATGCTGAAAAACCTGATTAGGGTGACAATCACTGAGTGATACTGCAAACCTGTTAATAACATGAAAATTAGAAGGGGCTCATGCAAAGAAAGGAGATTAATTTAGCTGGAGTCCATCTTGCAGTTCCTTCCGACTTGTCAGCTCACGTGTCATTTTCTGTAATTAATGTTAAGGAAGAATCCTTCCTGATGGTTTGTATTACATTTTAGTCATTTAGCAGAAGCTCTTATCCAGAGCGACTTACAGTTAGTGAGTGCATACATTTTCCATACTGGCCCCCCATGGGAATCAAACCCACAACCCTGGCGTTGCAAGCGCCATGCTCTACCAAATGAGCTACAGCAGGCGTACAGAATAAACCACACAAACAGACTGATGATAATAAATGTATTACTCATGTACCAAGAAATTTTCTTCTGATAAATAATTTACATTTATTATCATCAGTCTGTTTGTGTGGTTTATTCCACAGCGGAGTAATTTATTGCAGCACCATTTCGCTCGCCTTGATTAGTCACTCGTCAGACTGAGATGTAATTTTTTTCTTCAGATGTCTGGGCTGGGGAAATGTAAAGTGGTGCAGCATCACATGGGATCCTGGACACTTTACCTTCCACCTGCTTCTCTCCTTCTCTCCTACTTTTGGGACACACATGCACGCACATAAACATTGTGTTGCATCCACCACTCTGTGCGAATATAGAGTGTTGTTGTTTCTTCCAAAGACTCACTTCATTTCAGAATATTCCCAATAATCAGTCTTGTGAAATTGCAGGTTTGCAGGATATAAATACAGCACAGAGAGTAGATTATGAAACAAAGATTTGCAAAGCTATCATCCCCTAATTGATCATTAACCTGCTGGAATGATTGACTCTGGATTACATGAATACTGCTAGCTATAAATAACAGAGCATACTGTCAGTATAAATGACTGAGGAGAGAGGAGAGGTAGATAGGTTATGGCCAGGCCCAGTCGAGCACAGGTGATGAGGCATGGCTAAGATCTACATTTAGAAAACTATTGATAATTATACAGGGCTGTTCCTTTTCTAACGTTGAATAAAATCAATATTTTGTTGATGATAATTGTGTTACTTTCAGAATACATTTGGTCACCATGCACGGTACCTGAGGTAAATCCATAATGGACTACATATTGGACTAACAAACATTGACGTGATATGTAAAAACTGAACCAACCATTTACATTGAAGGCTAAATCACATCACATCACATAATCATATTCCACAGTAACATATTCATATTTATCTTTACACTATAGTTTTAACTGGTCATTTGTAAGGGGGAATGTATCTATTCCCCTGTGTTTTACAGAGGTACAGAAAAGAAATGAGTGCTCCCACTCTGCTGTAACCATAACTCAAATAATATCCATCAGAGACATATATTTAAATCAGCCTTGCTTTGGTTTTAAGCTTTGCTTTGCTTGGTGTCGTTAAATTTATAAGCCTACTTCTTAAATGTATTATTCATCGGAGCATGTAAATAATGCATGCTTGGTTCATAGTAAATTAACCCTTTACCTTAGCAGGGGTACAGGAGTCATTGTTTTGAAAGGCAATTATGTCATTTAATTAATGCTGTAATTAATACTGTAATTAGCTTAAATACCCTGCAACCGGGTGCCACCACTAAGCTGTCTTAATTAAACAGATTGAAAGGTTTTATATATTTTTTTGGCACAGTCTGTTTACGTGCAGTGTAGTGAAATACTTTGGTTCACTAAACATGCATGTAGACCTATGCAGTAGATTGTATCAGAGGAAGGCCCTCAAAATTGTCAAAGACTCCAGCCACCCTAGTCATAGACTGTTCTCTCTGCTACCGCACGGCAAGCGGTACCGGAGTGCCAAGTCTAGGTCCAAAAGACTTCTCAACAGCTTCTACCCCCAAGCCATAAGACTCCTGAACAGCTAATCATGGCTACCCGGACTATTTGCACTGCCCCCCCCACCCCATCCTTTTACGCTGCTGCTACTCTGTTAATTATTTATGCATAGTCACTTTAACTCTACCCACATGTACATATTACCTCAACTACCTCAACTAGCCGGTGCCCCCGCACATTGACTCTGCAACGGTACCCCCCTTTATATATAGCCTCCCTACTGTCACTTTATTTTACTTCTGCTCTTTTTTTTCTCAACACTTTTTTTGTTGTTGTTTTATTTTAACTTTTTTTTTTTTAAATAAATGCACTGTTGGTTAAGGGCTGTAAGTAAGCATTTCACTGTAATGTCTGCACCTGTTGTATTCGGCGCATGTGACCAATAAAATTTGATTTGATTTGATTTGATTTGATTTGATATGTTTGTATCTCACTCTATCTTTTGACAACATGCAACCAAACTCAAACTATGGAAAAAAATCCCCATATTTGCTTGTGCAACCCAGGCAATTACCAGAATTAGTGTATTTAAGCCTTATTCAAATAGGAAATAATTATGCAGCTTGATGGACATCCGTGATCAATTCACAGACATGAAATCTCTCACTGGGAACTCAGTTTGTAGTCCAAAAATAATCAAGAAACATTTAAGCACTTTTGAAATAAAGGCCTGGGACTCTGTAGTAGAAGATAGTGTAGTCCAGTAGTATTATTACTTGGGGACAGCAGTGGAGCAGAGAGACAGCTAATCCACTAGTGGAGGATTTTATCCTTGCCCAACCTGACAGTGATAGAAAGTGTTTTCCCCAACTAGAAAAATAGTTGAGAGAAGATGAAATAGCAGAGTGGTCAGTGAATACTGAAGGATTTCCAGCCCACTATACTCCACTGCCAGAGTCATCTTTGTATTCACAGCTTGTGAGCCTCCATACACCTTATATTGTACACGTATGTCAGAATCACATATGTGGAGCGCTCTTATACTTGCTTAGATTGTGTCGGTTCTACCTTTTATAACTATGCTGAATCTTTCAGACCGGCTTAAATTAACATTGGGAGAACATGCTAACTCAGTAGCAGGTTAGCGTTTTCATCATGAATCTTGTTCTGGAGGCAGCTCTGCAGAGTGGTCACTAGCTGGCACAGCCATAAAGCCATACAATCTGATTTTAAACCTAACCCTAACCTTAGCCCTAACCTTAACCACTCTGCTAAACATAAAGCCCTAAGCTTAAATGAAGACCAAAAAGTACATTCTTGTTTTCACAAATGTTTACAATATAGCCAATTTTGACTTTGCAGCTGGCCCATCTAGCGGAAATCACTCAGTTCTGCCTCAAGGACAAGACGTCGACCTGCAACTCAGTAGGCAATATCAGACTATTAAAATGGTTGTTGTCTTTTTTACTTTTGTTGTTACTAAAGGATTTTAAATTGTGTTATTACTCTGCAGATATTTGAATAACTTTCGGTCAGTCTAATATGTGCATAAATATACCCAAATAAACCAATAATGTCACGGTTTCGGCCGAGGCTGCTCCTCTTCCTTGTTCGGGCAGGCTTCGGCGGTCGTCGTCTCCGGAGTACTAGCTGCCACCGTTCTATGTGTCATGTTCATTTGGTTTTGTCTGTTCATAACACCTGTCCCTTATTTGTGTCTTAATTGTTCCCTTATTTAGTTTCGTGTGTTTGGGTCAGGTGTTATGCGTGATTGTGAATGTCAGCTTGCCTCTACGTGTTTGGTTCTCTCGTTATTGTGTTTCGAGAGCTCGCACTGCGTGCGCTTTTCTTGTTGTTACCGCACTGTTGGTTTCGTGCGTAATTGTTCGCGCCACCCGGTTGGGTTGGCGACTTATTTGTGTTTGGACTCTAGTAAAGATCTGTTGAAGTCCTCCTGGTTTCCTGCACCTGATTCCTACTATTCCACCCACCACACTCTGACAAATAAACACTGTGCTCTGTTTACATAAAACACAACTCAGCATCCCTGGGTTACTAGTGCCTTCTATTTGGATGCAAGGGATTTTATCAATGTCATTAGAACATTCATTGAACTAAGTGAGGAATCCATCAAAAGCTGACAGCAAGCTGTAGACTAATGGCTGTTAGGCTATAATATTTTTTAATATGATTTTTATTTCACTTAATTTCATCTTCTCTTAACGGAGGTCCCAAGTCAGTAGAGAGCTGCTCAGAGTTTATTTGTGATCTGCCTGCTTCAGTTCCCAGTTACACTATGTCCCCCAACCCAATAACTATATGTCAGGGCCTAGCGAGAGGAGTTTGGTATTTCTTGTTCTCTTTGTCCATGTTTACTTGTACAGTGCCTTCAGAAAGTATTCACACCCCTTGACTTTTCCCACATTTGTTGTGTTACAGACTGAATTTAACATTGATTAAATTGATTATTTTGTCACAGGCCTACACACATTACCCCATAATTACAAATTAATTTAAAATGAAAAGCTAAAATGTCTTGAATTAATAAGTATTCAACACATTTGTTGTGGCAAGCCTAAATAATTCAGAAGTAAAAATGTGCTTAACAAGTCACATAATAGGTTGCATGGACTCACTCTGTGAGCAATAATAGTGTTCAACATGATTTTTGAATGACTACCTCATCTCTGTACCCCACACATGAAATTATCTGTAAGGTCCCTCAGTCAAGCAGTGAATATCAAACACAGATTCAACTACAAAGACCAGGGAGGTTTTAAAATGCCTTGCAAAGAAGGGCACTTATTGGTAGATGGGTACAAATAAGCAGACATTGAATACAGTGGTGGTCGGTGCCATTTATGGTGAGGGAGGAAGATTTTTATTAATGAGCATGGCCTTATTTCTATTACAGCGTATTGGATGACTGTCTTTCATATTCCATTCACCCAGCTCAATGTAACATCGATAGGTTTAGGCTACTTATTACATGATACTCTAATTTTCCCTATACCCATCATGAGGTTGCTACAACCTAGCCTATGAATGAAAGTTTACAACGTAGGTGCACAGGTCGAGAAAAACTGGAGTAATCAAGGTGACAGACATTGACACATTCAAAACCACCTTGCACAATCTTGCCTGCATCTAGCTGATCTATGGCATAATCATTAGTCCAACAGTTGCAAACGAGAGTTTCTATTGGACAAATTCAGGTATGTTTATCCCTGTTTCATTCCGTTTAAGAAATGTTTTTCAACAGAATTGGCAGAATGAATACACCCCTGATCACACGCAAACACAGTTCACTTTCATAATTAATTCTTGCATCTACGCGCTCTCCTCCTCTCACCTTTTCCCTTCGCTTGTGGACTTCAGTGCACAACACATCAGCTGCCTGTGACAAGGAGAAAAACCTTTCCAAGCCAAACCTTCATATCATAACCGCTAACCGCTACACACAGCCTACATCGTTGTCACCATATTAGCTAATGTCAAGTCAACAACATAGAACTAATGTGTTAGTAAACCCGCTACAATCATGCAGTACAGTGTAAGTTAGCAAACAGTTTAGCAGTTACACCGCCGGGCCCCGGTGGAAATAAATTAATAAAACCAAAAATGTATCTTGCAGCCAGCTAGGTAACATAGCATCCCTCTCTGTTTGAGCTGGGTGTTTGAGAAGGTTAAACTAGCTAGCTGCCTTTGCTAGCTAAGTAAGTGAAAGTGAAAGTGAAAAAAATGAAAAATAGCTAGCTCTCTCTCTTGCTTCTCCTTCATTTTTGAATAAATTAATTTGTTCAAAACTGTTCAAATATTGTCTTTCTCTCTCTTTGAGTCAACTACTCACCAAATTTTATGCACTGCAGTGCTAGCTAGCTTTAGCTTATGCTTTCAGTACCAGATTCATTCTCTGATCCTTTGATTGGGTGGCAAAATGTCAGTTCATACTGCAAGAGCTCTGATAGGATGGAGGACATCCTCCGGAAGTTGTCATAATTACTGTGTAAGTCTATGGAAGGGGGTGAGAGCCACGAGCCTCCTAGGTTTTGTATTGAAGTCAATGTACCCAGAGGAGGACAGAAACTAGCTGTGCTCCGGCTACACCATGGTGCTAACCTACAAAGTGCTGTTGAGGCTACTGTAGACCTTCATTGCAAAACAGTGTGTTTTCATCAATTATTTGGTGACGTGAATATATTTAGTATAGCTTTATTTAAAAAGGATCACCTTTTTAAATATTTCACTATGTTATTTTTATGAAATTCACAGAGGATGGTCCTCCCCTTTCTCATCTGAGGAGCCTCCACTGATTGAATATCCCTTTGAGCATGGTAAAGTTATTACTAACACTTTGGATGGTATACCAATACACCAAGTCACTACAAAGATACAGGCGTCCTTCCTAACCCAGTTGCAGGAGAGGAAGGAAACAACTCAGGGATTTCACCATGAGGCCAATGGTGACTTTAAAACAGTTACAGAGTTTAATGGCTGTGATAGGAGAAAACTGAGGATGGATCAACAACATTGTAGTTACTCCACAATACTAACCTAATTGACAGAGTGAAAAGAAGGAAGCCTGTACAGAATAAAACATGCATCCTGTTTGCAAAAAGGCACTAAATTAATACTGCAATTCACTTTTTTTGTCCTGGGGAGTTTTTCAGGATAAAAAAGAAACGGAATGGAGCTCAGCACAGGCAAAATCCTAGAGGAAAACCTGGTTCAGTTTGCTTTCCACCAGACACTGGGAGATTAAGTCACCTTTAAGCAGGACAATGACCTAAAACACAAGGCCAAATCTACACTGGAGTTGCTTACTAAGAAGAAATGTAATGTTCCTGAGTGTCCGAGTTACAGTTTTTACTTAAATCTACCTGAGAAAAAAAGAAGAAACCCGCACACTGCTCTTGATAGTATCACTGCTCTTTAATACGCTTTACATATCGGCCTCAAGGCCTTCATCAGAGCTTTAAATCTACCTAAAAATCTATGGGAAGACCTGAAAATGGTCATCCCGTGTAGCTCAGTTGGTAGAGCATGGTGTTTGCAACGCCAGTGTTATTGGTTCGATTCCCAGGGGGGCCAGTATGAAAAAAAAAAAAATGTATGCACTAACTGTAAGTTGCTCTGGATAAGAGCATCTGCTAAATGACTAAAATGTAAATGAACAACCAATTTGACAGAGCTTGAAAATTTTTGAAAATAATATAATGGGCAAATGTTGCCCAATCCAGGTGTGGAAAGCGCTTAAAGACTCACAGCTGGATTTGCTGCCAAAGGTGCTTCTACAAAGTATTGATTCAGGAGTGTAAATACTGATGCAAATGAGATATTTTCAATAAATTTGAGGGGGAAAAAATCTTTTTTATTTTGTCATTATGGAGTATTGTGTTTAGATGGGTGAAAAAAAATCAATTGAATCAATTTTGAATTCAGGCTTTAACACAACAAAATGTAGAATAAGTCAAGGGGTATGAATACTTTCTTCAGGCACTGTATGTCCTAAATACACCTGGTCAATTTGATGGGACATAATGGGTAACAGTTTGAACTGACTTAGAGTAGTTAGTAAGGTCTTTGATACATTGGTCACAAAAGTTCTTAATTTTCTGGAAACTATTGAACATTATGAAAAGGAAGAAAAGGCAAGTTTGGTGTTTAATGGAGATTTTGAGAAGGCTTTTGATAAGATGGGATTTCATTTATAGATTCCTTCAGTATAAAAACATGTGTAAGTCATTTATTCAATGGTTCAATTTAGTCTCATATCAGAAAACGGTGAGTAAAGTAGTGAATAATGAGTATTTATCTGAAAACCTTTGAGCTATTTAGAGGGGTCTATCAAGGCGATCCAGTTTCACCTTTTTTTTCTTAATGGCTATCGAGATGCTGGCCATCAGAATCAGGAACAATTCCAGTTTAGTAGGTCTGAGTATCAATGGACTTGAAAGCAACATTTCCTTATATGCAGATGATACAACAGTTGCCTTTCAGCCTGAACAATCATCACTAAATGCTCTTATTGGAGATTTGAATGACTTTTCTAACTTATAAATTCTGAAACCAAATTATGACAAATGCACCATTTTGAGAGTGGATTCCTTAAAAAAACTCCAACTATCTTCAGCCCTGTTGCATATCAATTAAGTGGAGCAATGGACCAGTGGACATGCATGGCATCCACATTCCAGAAAGAATGAAGGATTCCTTGAAGTATAACTTTGATTTTAAACTAGCCAAGACTGACAAAATACTATTGCAGTGGAAAGGTAAAGCTTATTTATTTGGCAGCGTGACATTGATAAACACCTTAGTTGTCTCTCAGTTCATCTAACTCTTCCTGTCACTTCCATCCCCAGATTACATTTTCTTTTTATGCAGTTTGAAGCCAAGATCTTTCAATTGATATGTAATTGTACAACGGATGGGTCTAATCCTGAATGCTGATTGGTTATAACCGCATTCCAGCTGGTGTCTATTCCACAAGTTACCACCGGCTAAATCTATGACGTTAAAATGCCTATTTACTCTGTTCCATCTGACTGCGCAATCCACTGTCTTATCAGCCCAGCCAGGCAATTTATAAACTTGATCTCCAGTATACCCCCTTTGAGGTATGGAGTGAGGTTGTGTTCCTCTAAGCGGGGAGGTAAGCTTGGCTTCTTCTTTATATGTGTCGAGTAAAGCTTAAGCCATGCATTTAGATTGTAGGTAGGTATTGTAGTTAGGTATTGTAGGTAGTTTATCCAGGTAGTTATTTTAGGTAGTTATTGTAGGTAAGTATTGTAGTGTATTCGACTGAGCCCGGTGAAGCACGAGGCTAGCTAGCTAACTCACTACCTGGACCATTAAAGCTAGCTAGCTAGTGGGTAGCAACACCGCAGCCACTGCTTAAATCATGCATTTAGATTGTAGGTAGGTATTGTAGTTAGGTATTGTAGGTAGTTTATCCAGGTAGTTATTGTAGGTAGTTATTGTAGGCAAGTATTGTAGTGTATTCGACTGAGCCCGGTGAAGCACGAGGCTAGCTAGCTAACCCACTACCTGGACCATTAAAGCTAGCTAGCTAGCGGGTAGCAACACCACAGCCACTGCTAGCTGGCCAACTATACCAGCTAGCAGTACTGTAGCAACTAAATACATTTCAACGGAACGATTTGATTAGTGTAAAGTTAGCTAGCTACATAGTTGTCTTTGTATCAAAGACAAAGGTATAGTATAGAGAAACTATCGAGGTTAGCTAGCCAGCTACATTTTCAAACAGTCAACACCGCAGCCACTGCTAGCTAGCCAACATTACCAGCTAGCAGTACTGTATCATTTTAGTCAATGAGAATTTTGCAACGTAAGCGTCACTTTCTGAACATTCGAGATGTGTAGTCCACTTGTGTAGCTAGCATGACTAACTTTGTGCTAGCTAGCCAACGTTTAATTACTTCTGCGTTATGAAAGGAACTAGACACGGACATGAATGATCCATTGGTAGTTTGTTGTAACCAAGTATTGGTGCTAAACCGTGTGTTATTGGATGCTAGCATGCTAGTTAGCTATGGCGTCATAGGATACGGTGCCCTGGGCGGTTTTCACAGAAGAATACTGTACCAAGTTAGCTAGCTGAATAAACTAAGTTAGTCTATTCCATGAAACATTGAACTACTGTAGATTACAGCTATTATAATTTCTAAAGTGGAAGTTGGAAGAGTTGTATTTGAGTGTTTCAGTGAAAGGTTAGTGAGGGAGGCCTCGTTTCCCCAGATGTTTAGTTAATTTCATTCCGATCTCCTTTGCATTAGTGTAGACTTTTCTGTAGCCTGTCAACTATGTGTCTGTCTATCCCTGTTCTCTCCTCTCCGCACAGGCCATACAAACGCCTCACATCGCGTGGCGGCTGCTGCCTCTCTAACCTGGTGGTCCCTGCACACACGACCCACGTGGAGTTCCAGGTCTCCGGCAGCCTCTGGAACTGCCGTTCTGCGGCCACCAAGGCATAGTTCATCTCAGCCTATGCTACCCTCCAGTCCCTCGACTTCTTGGCGCTGACGGAAACATGGATTACCACAGAAAACAATGCTACTCCTATTGCTCTCTCCTCGTCTGACCATGTGTTCTCGCATACCCCGAGAGCATCTGGTCAGCGGGGCGGTGGCACAGGAATCCTCATCTCTCCCAAGTGGACATTCTCTCTTTCTACCCTGACCCATCTGTCTATCTCCTCATTTGAATTCCATGCTGTCACAGTCACTAGCCCATTCAAGCTTAACATCCTTATCATTTATCGCCCTCCAGGTTCCCTTGGAGAGTTCATCAATGAGCTTGACGCCTTGATAAATTCCTTTCCTGAGGATGGCTCACCCCTCACAGTTCTGGGTGACTTTAACCTCCCTACATCTACCTTTGACTCATTTATCTCTGCCTCCTTCTTTCCACTCCTCTCCTCTTTTGACCTCACCCTCTCACCGTCTCCCCCTACTCACCTCATCTTTACTAGATGCTGTTCTTCTACTAATCTCACTGCAACTCCCTCCAAGTCTCCGACCACTACTTTGTATCCTTTTCTCTCTCGCTCTCCTCCAACACTACTCACTCTGCCCCTACTCAGATGGTAATGCACTGTCGCGACCTTCGCTCTCTCGCTCCCGCTACTCTCTCCTCTTCCATCCTATCATCTCTTCCCTCTGCTCAATCCTTCTCCCTCCAATCTCCTGATTCTGCCTCCTCAACCCTCCTCTCCTCCCTTTCTGCATCTTTTGACTCTCTATGTCCCCTATCCTCCCGGCCGGCTCGGTCCTCCACTCCTGCTCCGTGGCTTGACGACTCATTGCGAGCTCACAGAACAGGGCTCCAGGCAGCCGAGCGGAAATGGAGGAAAACTAGACTCCCTGCCGACCTGTCATCTTTTCACTCCCTCCTTTCTACATTTTCTTCCTCTGTTTCTGCTGCTAAAGCCACTTTCTACCACTCTAAATTTCAAGCCTCTGCCTCTAACCCTAGGAAGCTCTTTGCCACCTTCTCCTCCCTGCTGAATCCTCCTCCTCCTCCCCCTCCCTCCTCCCTCTCTGTGGATGACTTCGTCAACCATTTTGAAAAGAAGGTTGACGACATCCGATCCTCATTTATTAAGTCAAATGACACCGCTGGTCCTGCTCACACTGCCCTACCCTATGCTTTGACTTCTTTCTCCCCTCTCTCTCCAGATGAAATCTTGCGACTTGTGACGGCCGGCCGCCCAACAACCTGCCCGCTTGACCCTATCCCCTCCTCTCTTCTCCAGACCATTTCCAGAGACCTTCTCCCTTACCTCACCTCACTCACCAACTCATCCTTGACCACTGGCTATGTCCCTTCCGTCTTCAAGAGAGCGAGAGTTGCACCCCTTTTCAAAAAACCTACACTCGATCCCTCTGATGTCAACAACTACAGACCAGTATCCCTTCTTTCTTTTCTCTCCAAAACTCTTGAGCGTGCCGTCTTTAGCCAACTCTCTTGTTATCTTTCTCAGAATGACCTTCTTGATCCAAACCAGTCAGATTTCAAGACTGGTCATTCAACTGAGACTGCTCTTCTCTGTGTCACGGAGGCTCTCCGCACTGCTAAAGCTAACTCTCTCTCCTCTGCTCTCATCCTTCTAGACCTATCTGCTGCCTTTGATACTGTGAATCATCAGATCATCCTCTCCACCCTCTCCGAGTTGGGCATCTCCGGCGCGGCTCACTCTTGGATTGCGTCCTACCTCACAGGTCGCTCCTACCAGGTGGCATGGCGAGAATCTGTCTCCGCACCACGTGCTCTCACCACTGGTGTCCCCCAGGGCTCAGTTATAGGCCCTCTCCTATTCTCTCTATACACCAAGTCACTTGGCTCTGTCATATCCTCCATGGTCTCTCCTATCATTGCTACGCAGACGACACACAATTAATCTTCTCCTTTCCCCCTTCTGATAACCAGGTGGCGAATCGCATCTCTGCATTTCTGGCAGACATATCAGTGTGGATGACGGATCACCACCTCAAGCTGAACCTCGGCAAGACGGAGCTGCTCTTCCTCCCAGGGAAGGACTGCCCGCTCCATGATCTCGCCATCATGATTGACAACTCCGTTGTGTCCTCCTCCCAGAGTGCAAAGAACCTTGGCATGACCCTGGACAACACCCTGTCGTTCTCCGCTAACATCAAAGCGGTGACCCGATCCTGTAGGTTCATGCTCTACAACATTCGCAGAGTACGACCCTACCTTACACAGGAAGCGGCACAGGTCCTAATCCAGGCACTTGTCATCTCCCGTCTGGATTACTTCAACTCGCTGTTGGCTGGGCTCCCTGCCTGTGCCGTCAAACCCCTACAATTCATCCAGAACGCTGCAGCCCGTCTGTTGTTCAACCTTCCCAAGTTCTCTCATGTCACCCCGCTCCTCCGCACACTCCACTGGCTTCCAGTTGAAGCCCGCATCTGCTACAAGACCATGCTGCTTGCCTACGGAGCTGTGAGGGGAACGGCACCTCCTTATCTTCAGGCTCTGATCAGTCCCTACACCCAAACGAGGGCATTGCGTTCATCCACCTCTGGCCTGCTGGCCCCCCTACCTCTGCGGAAGCACAGTTCCCGCTCAGCCCAGTCAAAACTGTTCGCTGCTCCTGCACCCCAATGGTGGAACAAGCTCCCTCACGACGCCAGGACAGCGGAGTCACTCACCACCTTCCGGAGTCACTTGAAACCCCACCTCTTTAAGGAATACCTGGGATAGGATTAAAGTAATGCTTCTACCCCCCCAAAAAAAAAAAATTATAATATATTTTTTGGATATATTGTAAAGTGGTTGTCCCACTGGCTATCATAAGGTGAATGCACCAATTTGTAAGTCGCTCTGGATAAGAGCGTCTGCTAAATGACGAAAATGTAAATGTAGATGAAAATGTACAGAGAATCCAGTCATTATCTCACATTTCTTTTAGACTAACATTTAGTTTTCAACAGCGGACATTTGTATAAACCTTGCTGTCTGTCTCTCTGACATCTGCAACAATGTTTCAATATTCAAATTCGATCTCCAGCTGTCCCATAGTAATGAACGTGTTCGGAGTCAGGACGAGAAAGACTGGAAGGTAACTTTACTCAGCCAGTCGAAATCATGAATCAGCTGGCATCATTTTTATAGATGTATACAAAGAAATGTCAATTGAAAAAAGGTAAAATGAAACAAAGTGCAGCTAGTTTGCAGTCTTCCAGCTTCAGTTTGAAGTGATTTTGTTAGCTGTGTTGGCTAACTCCTCTGAACAACAGTGTCCTGACGAGTGAGCACATTCTCTATGCCAGGCGAAATCGTGCCTCATTAACTCATTGTTATGGATGCATCCAAATAAATGTCACTAGAAAACAGCTTTAACAAATGCAAATGCAGATACTGTTGTTATTCTGGCTGCACTGTTTGACGTGACAGTAAGTTAGCCGTAGTTGGCTAGCTAGCAAGCAAGGGATAAGAACATTGCCAGCCAGTATGGCAATGGAACATTTATAACGAACTACTGGGTTGCGTACATAGATACAGAACAAAAAGAGTGAATGACTGGGTCGCGTCTCTGGCAACCGAACCGATAGAACAAACGACCAGCCAGCTTGGGTAGCAACCCTAGATTTGTGTCAGGACTATATATTGTGGAAGGATGAAATAGTATGAATAAATTCATCAAAATAACATTTTTCATGAAAATATGTAAACTACCGTTCAAAAGTTTGGGGTCACTTAGAAATGTCCTTGTTTTCGAGAGAAAAGCAATTGTTTTGTTTTTTTTGTCCATTAAAATAACATCAAATTGATCAATAATACAGTGTAGACATTGTTAATGTTGTAAATGGCTATTGTAGCTGGAAATGGCTGATTTTTTATGGAATATCTACATAGGTGTACAGAGGCCCATTATCAGCAACCATCAGTCCTGTGTTCCAATGACACGTTGTGTTTGCTAATCCAAGTTTATCATTTTAAAAGGCTAATTGATCATTAGAAAACCCTTTTGCAATTATGTTAGCACAGCTGAAAACTGTTGTACTGATTAAAGAAGCAATAAAACTAGCCTTCTTGAGACTAGTTGAGTATCTGGAGCATCAGCAATTGTGGGTTAGATTACAGGATCAAAATGGCCAGAAACAAATAACTTTCTTCTGAAACTCGTCAGTCTATTCTTGTTCTGAGAAATGAAGGCTATTCCATGCCAGAAAGTGTCAAGAAACTGAAGATCTTGTACAACGCTGTGTACTACTCCCTTCACAGAACAGCGCAAACTGGCTGTCACGCCCTGACTCAGGGGACGCTTATATGTTGAGTCAGGGTGTGTATATTCCTTGTTGTGGTGTTTTCTATGTTTTGATCTAGTATGTATAGTTCTATGTTGGCCGGTGTGGTTCCCAATCAGAGGCAGCTGTCGCTCGTTGTCTCTGATTGGGGGCCATACTTAAGCAGCCTATTGGCACTGTCTAGTTGTGGGATCTTGTTCCGGTTAAGGTATGTTGTGTGTGCTACCTTGGACTTCACGTTTCATTTCCTTTGTTGTTTTGTCGTGTGTTTATTAAGTTCAATAAACATGTAAGCATATCACGCTGCGCCTTGGTCTGTCCCGTCATTAAACGAACTTGACAGAAGATTCCACCAAACGAGGACCAAGCAGCGTGTCCAGGCGGAGCGGATGGCCATGTCACAGGTGGCCAATTTGTGGTCATGGGAGGAGATATTCGCGGGGAAAGGACCATGGGCTAAGGTAGATGCCCAGGCAGGAGAGGAGCAACGGCAACACGAAGGAGGCCGGTCGAGGAGGAAGTCCGAGAAGCAGCCCCAAGAAAAAAAATTTGGGGGGCACACAGGGTGGTTGGCGGAGCCTAGGGTTAGAGCAGAGCCAACTTCCCATGCTCACGCGAGGAAGCGTATGACTGGGCAAGCTCTGTGTTATGCGGAGCTACGTACTGTGTCGCCAGTGCGCCGGCACAGTCCTGTACGTCCTGTGCTTGCACCACGCACGTGCCGTGCGAAGATGGGCATCCAGCCAGGACGGGGTGTGCCGGCTCAACGCTCCTGGTCTCCAGTACGCCTCCTCAGTCCCGCATATCCTGTGCCAGTTCTACGAACGGTATCGCCAGTGCGCGTGCACAGCCCAGTGCGTCCTGTGCCAGCGCCCCGCACGTGTAGTGTGAAAGTGGGCAGCCAGCCAGGATGGATTGTGCCAGCTCTCCGCTCCAGACCTCCAGTCCGCCTTCACAGTCCGGTCCGGCCCATTCCTGCTCCTCGCACCAAGCCAGTGGTGCGCGACGCCAGTCCGGCCCGGCCTGTTCCTGCTCCTCGCACCAAGCCAGTGGTGCGCATCGCCAGTCCGGCCCGGCCTGTTCCTGCTCCTCGCACCAAGCCAGTGGTGCACGTCGCCAGTCCGGCCCGGCCCGTTCCTGCCCCTCGCACCAAGCCAGTGGTGCGTTTGTCCAGTCCGGCACGGCCCGTGCCCGTTCCACCGGTGCCTGGTCTGGCACCGGTCAGCGGCTCCAGTCCAGACCATGATGTCAGCCCCTCTCCAGGTACGGGGTCTCCCACACTAGGGTCCAGACAGGGCCTGGCGTATCGTGGGAGGAAGGAGAGGGGAAGCAGCGCGCCGAGGTCCAGACCAGACCAGGGGCGCAACAAGGAGGCGGAGAGTGAGAGGTCGTCACGCCCCGAGCCGGATCCGCCTCCGAGGCGGAATGCCCACCCGCCCCTACCCTGTTATGTTTATGTTGTGCGGTCGGAGTCCGCACCTTTGGGGGGGGGGTACTGTCACACCCTGACTCAGGGGACGCTTATATGTTGAGTCAGGGTGTGTATATTCCTTGTTGTGGTGTTTTCTATGTTTTGATCTAGTATGTATAGTTCTATGTTGGCCGGTGTGGTTCCCAATCAGAGGCAGCTGTCGCTCGTTGTCTCTGATTGGGGACCATACTTAAGCAGCCTATTGGCACTGTCTAGTTGTGGGATCTTGTTCCGGATAAGGTATGTTGTGTGTGCTACCTTGGACTTCACGTTTCGTTTCCTTTGTTGTTTTGTCGTGTGTTTATTAAGTTCAATAAACATGTACGCATATCACGCTGCGCCTTGGTCTGTCCCGTCATTAAACGAACGTGACACTGGCTCTAACCAGAATAGAAAGAGGAGTGGGAGGCCCAGGTGCACAACTGAGCAAGAGGACAAATACATTAGAGTGTCTAGTTTGAGAAACAGACACCTCACAGGTCCTCAACTGGCAGCTTCATTAAATAATACCCACAAAACACTAGTCTCAACGTCAACAGTGAAGAGGTGACTTTGGGACGCAGACCTAGGCAGAGTTGCAAAGAAAAAGTCCAGTTTCTGTGTTCTTTTGCCCATCTTAATCTTTTCTTTTTATTGGCCAGTCTGAGATATGGCTTTTTCTTTGCAACTCTGCCTAGAAGGTCAGCATCCCGGAGTCGCCTCTTCACTGTTGACGTTGAGACTGGTGTTTTGCGGGTACTATTTAACTCGACTTGGCACGGTTTGACTTGACTACGTCTCGGGCCTAACAACACCCGTGCCAATATATCCTCAAAACACCGGCCTCTCTGGCATTATCACTTAATGGTAAGCCATAAAAGGTCAAACAGAAATATATCTATAATACATATGACAATGGATGGCTGAATTTAAGGAATACCGAAGCCTTGAATCAATCTCTGAAAGCCTCATGGATTCAAAAACTACATATAAATATGAGTTGTAAAATCTTAGAAAAGACAAACCCACTTTTCAATCCCAAAATATTTACTTTATTACAAATTAAGTATTTGCACTTTACTTGGTTCCTGGAGGATTTCTGAATGGACAGATCCTTCATTCTTCAAATAATCAATAAAAGCTTGTTTGCATTTTCAATTTTATCGGCCAGAAAAAAATAACAGAAATTCAAAGCCAAATCATATTGTTGAATTAAAATATACTGACAAATAAAAAGATGGTTAACTAGAGATAAAATCAATAGAGACATGCACCATTTTCATTTGGAACACAACAAATTGGTTGCCATCGCACACAAATTGTACTCTTACTGGGAAGAGCAGTTTGATACTCCCATCACTTGGAAATAGGTTTTTGGTATTGGATTCTTTCAAAATAACTGTCAAACACTATTATACACTAGAAGGATTGATTGCAAAAGAAAGTGGGAGGCCTCAAGAGTTCACTGATAAGTGGGGCCAAATAACATTTTTTTATTTTTTTTGGGGGGGGGGGGGGATCAGCTTAATATTGCAGGTAGATTGTAACTTCTATCAATGTAATTGTCTGCATCACTTCCAATCCCCCATGTTTTTTATATATATACTCCTCTTTATTACATTATTACTATGACCAAATAACACTTAAAGAGAAAGGAAAGGTGCTCCTCAAGTCAAATCAAATCACATTTAATTGGTCGCCTACACATACAGTATTTTGCAGATGTTATCGCAGGTGCAGCAAATTCTCGTTTTTATTTTGCTGTTTGTTGAGTTGTATGTTTATATTTTTGTTATTTTTGTTATTTTTTATGTAATTCCTGTTTATGTCCTTTTGTTGTTTGTTAGGGTAATTGCTTGTTTGTTTGCTTTTGTGTGTCCACCACACCGAGTAGTGGGCTGAAGAGGGTGGGGTGTTTTGGGGGAGGTGTGGCGGGTAGTCTGGGGGACCATTTACCTTTATCACCCACTTTCCTATTGTAGGATGTTTATTTGTAACGGCTGTCAATGGTATTACATGCCTACGATAAAAAAAGGGGTGCCTATTTTATTTTTTTGGTTTGAGTTTATTTTTACAGGGACAGTGCACATTAATCAATGTTTCAGTAAAAGTGCCGGTTTTAGCCAGCCGGCTAATTTTCAACCGCAGTCCCTGGGCAGGTTATTAAAAACAATTACAATATAGACAATAACAACATAGAACAAGACATAGCATACAGACATAGCAACATAGGACAAGCAAGACGTAGCATACAGACAGAGCAACATATAACAAAAAGCAGCAAGACAAAATTCATAAAAGCAACAAAGTGTTTCCACACCTCACAAGTTACAGACAACAGACATGGAAAGCGGCAACACACAGCTAGGGACCATGTTCACAAATCTGATTGACCTTTAGCCATGTCTTCAAGCATTTTGTGAAAGTGTGATATGTGGTGCAGTTGTGTGTGTCTGATGGCAGTGTATTCCAGACATGGGAAGCTCTCACAGAAAAAGCAGATTTACTAAAGGTGCTTTTCCTTAGGGGAACTACACAGTCACCTCTCATGGCAGACCTTGTGGATCTGCTGCCATATGTTTGGGTTTTCTGTTTAACAAAAATACTGAGTGGAGGGGGGAGCCAAGCCATTTAGGATCTTGAATACAAGACATGCATCGGTGTATTGCACAAGATTTTCCCAACTCAGGAGCTCATGCTTTCTAAGGATGTGACAGTGATGATGGCTATTGGGCTTCCTATCAAGCACTTTGAGAGCCTGTTTGTAGACAGACTGAATAGGTCTTACTGTTGTACAGCAAGCTTGGGCCCAACTAGTCAAGCAGTATGTTAAGTGGGGGAGTATCATAGATTTGAAGTACAGTTTTGCTACCTCTGTAGTCAAACAATTTCGTATAAATCGGAAATTAGCTAGGTTGAATTTGGTTATTTGAATTACCTTTTTCACATGCTTTTTAAAAGAGAGGTTGGAATCAAGTATGATGCCAAGGTACTTAAAATCAGTTACCCCCTGGAGCTTCTCCCCTGACACATAGACTTCTGGCTCAGTAGCATCTGTTGCCCTCTTTGTGAAGAACATGCAAACAGTTTTTTTCACATTGAGATGCAAACACGAGTCACTGAGCCACTTTGTAACCTGGACCATTACAGTAGTGAGTTCTTGTGCAGCTTGTTGTTTGCTCTTTGCATGCACATATATCACTGTATCATCTGCATACATTTGAACTTCAGACCCAGTACAGACAGAAGGCAGATCATTAATGTACAGGCTGAACAGGAGGGGCCCCAGTATTGACCCTTGGGGCACACCCACATCATAGCTAAGAGTGGGCGACAGCTCATTGCTCACTCTGACACACTGAGTTCTGCCTTCAAGGTATGATTTCATCCATCTCAAGGCATCGGGGGAAAAAGTTGAACTTGGACAATTTTGTGATGAGAATCTCATGGTTAACAGTATCAAAAGCCTTCCTTAGGTCCAGAAACACAGCCCCAACAACGCCCCTTTGTCCATCTTGGACTTCACATTTTCCAGAAAAAAGCAGTTGGCCATTTCTGTGGAGTGTTTCGCTCTGAAGCCAAACTGCATGGAATGTAATGTGAAGGGGCTGTTGTTGAGGTGGGCAATCAGTTGTTCTGCTACACACTTTTCAACAACCTTTGACACCACAGGTAGTATACTAATGGGCCTGTAGTTACTCACGTCAGCAGGGTCGCCTGATTTAAAGATGGCCGTTATTATGGCCGACTTCCATACCCTTGGAAACACCCCGAGACCAATAGATGTGTTGGTGACCTTAGTAATGGGGCCAATGAGTGACTCTTTGTAGTTTTTAAGAAAGGTAGAGTCCATCCCAAACACATCTTTGGCTTTAGAGTTCTTTAGTGAGCTAATCACCTTGTCTACCTTTGACTCAGAAACCTCCCTTATGATGAAGACAGGTTGAGCATCATTTACTAGCACTGAGCCCAAGAAACCAGTGGAGGGTTCTGTGTCAGTACCCTGACAGAGTCAGGGTACTGATGGAAAAATGCTAAACATGCAGCATACTGGGTGATAGAGTGAGGGAAAAAAGTATTTGATCCCCTGCTGATTTTGTACGTTTGCCCACTGACAAAGAAATGATCAGTCTATAATTTTAATGGTAGGTTTATTTGAACAGTGAGAGACAGAATAACAACAACAAAAATCCAGAAAAACGCATGTCAAAAATGTTATAAATTGATTTGCATTTTAATGAGGGAAATAAGTATTTGACCCCCTCTCAATCAGAAAGATTTCTGGCTCCCAGGTGTCTTTTATACAGGTAACGAGCTGAGATTAGGAGCACACTCTTAAAGGGAGTGCTCCTAATCTCAGTTTGTTACCTGTATAAAAGACACCTGTCCACAGAAGCAATCAATCAATCAGATTCCAAACTCTCCACCATGGCCAAGACCAAAGAGCTCTCCAAGGATGTCAGGGACAAGATTGTAGACCTACACAAGGCTGGAATGGGCTACAAGACCATCGGCAAGCAGCGACAACAGTTGGTGCGATTATTCGCAAATGGAAGAAACACAAAATAACTGTCAATCTCCCTTGGCATGGGGCTCCATGCAAGATCTCACCTCGTGGAGTTGCAATGATCATGAGAACGGTGAGGAATCTGCCCAGAACTACACGGGAGGATCTTGTCAATGATCTCAAGGCAGCTGGGACCATAGTCACCAAAAAAACAATTGGTAACACACTACGCCGTGAAGGACTGAAATCCTGCAGCACCCGCAAGGTCCCCCTGCTCAAGAAAGCACATATATATGCCCGTCTGAAGTTTGCCAATGAACATCTGAATGATTCAGAGGAGAACTGGGTGAAAGTGTTGTGGTCAGATGAGACCAAAATCGAGTTCTTTGGCATCAACTCAACTCGCCGTGTTTGGAGGAGGAGGAATGCTGCCTATGACCCCAAGAACACCATCCCCACCGTCAAACATGGAGGTGGAAACATTATGCTTTGGGGGTGTTTTTCTGCTAAGGGGACAGGACAACTTCACTGCATCAAAGGGACGATGGACGGGGCCATGTACCGTCAAATCTTGGTTAAGAACCTCCTTCCCTCAGCCAGGGCATTGAAAATGGGTCGTGGATGGGTATTCCAGCATGACAATGACCCAACACACACGGCCAAGGCAACAAAGGAGTGGCTCAAGAAGAAGCACATTAAGGTCCTGGAGTGGCCTAGCCAGTCTCCAGACCTTAATCCCATAGAAAAATCTGTGGAGGGAGCTGAAGGTTCGAGTTGCCAAACGTCAGCCTCGAAACCTTAATGACTTGGAGAAGATCTGCAAAGAGGAGTGGGACAAAATCCCTCCTGAAATGTGTGCAAACCTGGTGGCCAACTACAAGAAACGTCTGACCTCTGTGATTGCCAACAAGGGTTTTGCCACCAAGTTTTAAGTCATGTTTTGCAAAGGGGTCAAATACTTATTTCCCTCATTAAAATGCAAATCAATTGATAACATTTTTTACCTGTGTTTTTCTGGATTTTTTTGTTGTTATTCTGTCTCTCACTCTTCAAATAAACCTACCATTAAAATTATAGACTGATCATTTCTTTGTCAGTGGGCAAACGTACAAAATCAGCAGGGGATCAAATACTTTTTTCCCTCACTGTACATAGATTTATATCTCCACATTCTGCTTTGGAACTTTGCTTCTTCATACACCATGCACTCTAAATTAAAAAGTAGATCAGTGGGTTTCAATTTTGTGCTGACATAAACCTAAAACCTCCCTTCAGCAGTTGTCACTGTTCTTACACTTCTTATCTCCTGAAACAACCAGACACTGTACTGAAATTGCCTGAAACATAACAAAACAAATGAAATGGAAATTCATTTCTCGCAACAGGATTATTTGCCCTTGTGACTATTATTTTCCCTTGTTGTTTACTTGAATAAAAAGGAGAATGATAATTTTACAATTAATGGTAGAGAGGATTCAGGACCCCTTCTGTAATCATTAGATGACACATCTTCAAGAAATACCCCTACATATATTGTAACCTCAGGTTTCAATTATCTTGATCCTGGATATATTAATGGATGAGTTAATGGCCTGCAGAAATCCTTTAATTTATGCTAAGGTGAATTAAGAATAATTAATGGATTTTGCTATTTGAAATGTCCAGACAAGGCATTTCCATTGAGCATATCTCTTTGAATGGGCCTTCTGAAGCCAGATTTCACACCGTCTGATGGGAATAGTTCTGACATTCATTACATGACTCTTGCTTTATTGTGGCTTAGTAGCACATGCTATGACAAAGGAGGATAATAATCTTCTAGCCCACAGTGAAGGGGTGACGGCCATGAATAATAACTTGGGATAAAAAAGACAAATCAAACTTTCAGCTAGTAACCCAATGTAAATACAAATGTATAATAAAAAATCCAGGACTTTTGCAAGACAGGGAACCACAATTTTGCTTCTTGTAGCCTACTCCTTTTCATGAATATAAGGATATAAACTATGCTACCATATGTGTTGTTGATATTGATGAGAAAGAGTGAGAAACTACCACAGTATAAAATACTTCAATTCCTTCCAATTGAACAGCTTTCTCCTCTTTTTTCTTTAGCAGGTAGCCAGGAAAACTGGACAGGGTGACGGAGTAATGAGAAATATGATAATTCTGTTGCACATTAATTTCATCTCCTGTGGGTTCTGCAATATGACTTATTATGCGTAACTAATTAAATCACTGTTTTACCTAGTATCACCCTGTGTATCAAATAATCATTTTCACTCCCGATCAAATTAGCTCTATTCTTACTCCCACACAGTGGTTAACTATATCATAAAATTTCCTTGGAATTGTAATGGGTGTGAAATTATATGCTGATATGCACTTTTTTTTTAAAGAGACCACTTTCTCCTGCCACCTAATGTTGTACTAACCCCAGGGTTGCTTATTGGTATTATAAGTGAACTTGAGCCCCCCCTGTCAAATAGCAGCGCAACACTGGCAGTTATTTGGGGTTTGTTTGTAATTTTTTCGGGCGCTTTGTCAGGCAGGCACAGTGATATTAGTGCGAGTGCACAAAATCCCCAGATTGGTGTCACGCACAATTAATGTCCCCAGGTAGCAACTCCATTAGTCTTATGAACTCAAGTCGCAGTGGGGAATGCTAATGCTGGAGGTGCCGTAGGGCATTAGGAGAGAGTGCAGAGAAAGCCCCCACAATACCCCTTCTACTTGACCAACACCCCCCAACACTGTGCGACCAAGTTCAGCACTTTAGTGAGATAATGTTGAACAGCAATCAGAATGTAAGGAGTTCATGTACAATGCACTCAGCTCACACATACAGTGCATTTGGAAAGTATTCTGACCCATTCCCCTTTTCCACATTTTGTTATGTTACAGCCTTATTCTAAAATTGATAAAATATATTTCCCCCCTCATCAATCTACACACAATACCCCATAATGACGAAGCGAAAACAGGTTTTTTGACATTTTTGCAAATGTATTAAAAATAAAAAACAGAAATACCTTATTTACATAAGTATTCAGACCCTTTGCTATGAGACTCGAAATTGAGCTCAGGTGCATCCTGTTTCCATTGATCAACCTTGAGATGTTTCTACAACTTGATTGGAGTCCACCTGTGGTAAATTAAATTGATTGGACATGATTTGGATTGTATCGAGGCACAGATCTGGGGAAGGGTACCAAAACATTTCTGCAGCATTGAAGGTCCCAGAGAACACAGTGGCCTCCATCATTTTTAAATGGAATAAGTTTGGAAGCACCAAGACTTCCTAGAGCTGGCCGCCCAGCCAAACTGAGCAATCGGGGGAGAAGGGCCTTGGTCAGGGAGGTGACCAACAACCCGAGCTCCAGATTTCCTCTGAGGAGATGGCAGAACCTTCCAGAAGGACAAACATCTCTGCAGCACTCCACCAATCAGGCCTTAATGGTAGAGTGGCCAGACGGAAGCCACTCCTCAGTAAAAGGCACATGACAGCCCGCTTGGAATTTGCCAAAAGTCACCTAAAGGACTCTGAGACCATGAGAAACAACATTATCTGGTCTGATGAAACCAAGATTGAACTCTTTGGCCTGAATGCCAAGTGACACGTCTGGAGGAAACCTGGCACCATCCATACGGTGAAGCATGGTGGTGGCTGCATCATGCTGTGGGGATGTTTTTCAGCAGCAGGGACTGGGAGACTAGTCAGGACCAAGGGAAAGATGAACGGAGCAAAGTACAGAGAGATCCTTGAGGAAAGCCTGCTCCAAAAGGCTCAGGACCTCAGACTGGGGCAAAGGTTCACCTTCCAACAGGACAACAACCCTAAGCACACAGCCAAGACAACGCTGGAGTGGCTTCGGGACAAGTCTCTGAATGTCCTTGAGTGGCCCAGCCAGAGCCCAGACTTGAAGGTAACCTGCCTAAATGATTTCCGCCCCGTAGCCCTCACGTTGGTAGCCATGAAGTGCCATGAAGTGCTTTGAAAGGCTGGTCATGGCTCACATTAACACCATAATGCCGAAAACCCTAGTCCCACTCCAATTCGTATGCCTCCCCAACAGATCCACAGATTACGCAATCTCAATCGCACTCCACACTGCCCTTTCCCACCTGGACAAAATGAACACCTATGTGAGAATGCTATTCATCGACTACAGCTCAGCGTTCAACACCAAAGTGCCCACAAAGCTCATCACTAAGCTAAGGACCCTGGGACTAAACACCTCCCTCTGCAACTGAATCCTGGCCTTCCTGATGGGCCGCCCCAAGGTGGTAAGGGTAGGCAACAACACATCTGCCACGCTGATCCTCAACACTGGGGCCCCTCAGGGATGCGTGCTTAGTCCCCTCCTGTACTCCCTGTTCACCCACGACTGCGTGGCCAAGCACGACTCCAACACCATCATTACGTTTGCTGACGAGACAACAGTGGTAGGCCTTATCACCAACAATGATGAGATGGCCTATAGGGAGTAGGTCAGAGACCTAGCAGTGTGGTGCCAGGACAACAACCTCTCCCTCAATGTGAGCAAGACAAAGGAGCTGATCGTGGACTATAGGAAAAGTAGGGCCGAAACAGGCCCCATTAACATCGACAGGGCTGAAGTGGAGCGGGTCGAGAGTTTCAAGTTCCTTGGTGTCCACATCACCAACAAACTGTCATGGTCCAAACACACCAAGACAGTTGTGAAGAGGGTACGACAACACCTTTTCCCCCTCAGGAGACTGAAAAGATTTGGCATGGGTCCTCAGATCCTCAAAAAGTTATACAGCTGCACCATCAAGAGCATCCTCACTGGATGCATCACCGCCTGGTATGACAACTGCTCGGCATCTGACCGTAAGGCGCTACAGAGGGTAGTGCATACGACCCAGTACATCACTGTGGTCAAGCTTCCTGACATCCAGGACCTACAATGCTTTGCAAAGTATTCATAGGAAAAATGCCAAGGGGGGTGAAAAACTTTCGCAAGCCACTGTACAGGGGGTACCGGTACAAACAAGAAATAAGAAAAAAAAACATGTTTGGGGAGTCTCCCACATGGCTTTTGGCGAACACCAAACATGTTTGCTTATTTCTTTCTTAAAGCAATGGCTTTTTTCTGGCCACTCTTCCGTAAAGCCCAGCTCTGTGGAGTTTGCGGGTTAAAGTGGTCCTATGAACAGATACTCCAATCTCCGCTGTGGAGCTTTGCAGCTCCTTCAGGGTTATCTTTGTTGCCTCTCTGATTAATGCCCTCCTTGCCTGGTCCGTGAGTTTTGGTGGGCGGCCCTCTCTTGGCAGGTTTGTTGTGGTGCCATATTCTTTCCATTTTTTTATAATGGATTTAATGGTGCTCCGTGGGATGTTCAAAGTTTCAGATATTTTTTATAACCCAACCCTGATCTGTACTTCTCAACAACTTTGTCCCTTACCTGTTTGGAGAGCTCCTTGGTCTTCATGGTGCTGCTTGCTTGCTGGTGCCCCTTGCTTAGTGGTGTTGCAGACTCTGGGACCTTTCAGAACAGGTGTATATATACTGAGATCATGTGACAGATCATGTGACACTTAGATTGCACACAGGTGGACAATATTTAACTAAGTATGTGACTTCTGAAGGTAATTCATAGCAAAGGGTGTGAATACATATGCACGCACCACTTTTCCGTTATTTATTTATTTCATTTCACTTCACCAATTTCGACTATTTTGTGTATATCTATTACATGAAATCCAAATTGAAATCAATTTAAATGACAGGTTGTAATGCAACAAAATAGGAAAAACGCCAAGGGGGATGAATACTTTTGCAAGGCACTGTATATAGCCTTGTTATTGTTATGTAACTTTCTTGTGTTACTTTTTGATTTTATTTTATTTTGTTACTTTAGTTTATTTAGTAAACATTTTCTTCTTGAACTGCATTGTTGGTTAAGGGCTTATAAGTAAGCATTTCAAGGTAAGGTCTACACCTGTTGTATTCGGTGCATGTGACAAATACATTTTGATTTGATTTGAACCAGATTGAACATCTCTGGTGAGACCTGAAAATAGCTGTGCAGCGATGCTCCCCATCCAACCTTACAGAGCTTGAGAGGATCTGCAGAGAAGAATGGGAGACATTTCCCAAATATAGCTGTGCCACGCTTGTAGCGTCATACCCAAGAAGACTCGAGGCTGTAATCGCTGCCAAAGGTGCTTCAACAAAGTACTGAGTAAAGGGTCTGTAAATGTGATATTTCAGTTTTTTATTTTTTATACATTTTTCTAACATTTCTAAAAGCCTGTTTTTGCTTTGTCATTATGGGGTATTGTGTGTAGATTGATTAGCGGGAAACCCCCCCACATTTAATCCATTTTAGAATAAGGCTGTAATGTAACAAAAAGTGGAAAAGTCAAGGGGTCTGAATACTTTCCGAATGCACTGTATTTTGTGCATAATTAATGTAGTTTTGGTGTTATCAAAGCCAATGATACAGTTCAACCAATGCTTCAAATAACATAGCTATTTCTCAAAATCTCTGGCATTTTATCAAAATTTCCCCTAATCAACTCAATAATGCACTCATGGCCTCTCTCTAAACACTCTGTATGATTTCATCCAATGGCATGTTCTTGTAAAGCCCTAAATCTATAAGTGAGAAAGACCTCCATGCGGTTAATCAGTGTCAGGTTTCGTAACATGTCAGGTTCCATCGCCATGGTTTCCAATCCCACTTGGTCACATGACCTTCTACACTGACAATCCCCACGCTGAACTTGCTCATGTAGCCATGTTCACCGGTTGAGCTGATCTAACAGGCCTACAGCTGTGCTAGCTAGCCCCCAGGGTGAGGCCTGTTTCCCTGCACCGTGCCTGCTCTAGCATGCACGTGTTTAGGATGGCTCATAGCTACATATATATCACAGCTCAATAAAATTGTTGCCTGCAAACGTACATGTCAATTCTGTGTCACACACTCTATGAAGCAAAAAAAAAGAGACTGAAGTGGTCTCAGATAAAGCAATGAACGTGTGAGCTAACAGAAAGCAGAGCGAGATAGTGAGCACAGTAGAAACTGAGTGGTTTGGGAGACTGAGCCCACAGCATCAACCTCCATTCATAGATGAAAAATACATCCCTGCCAAGTCACTGCAAATCCAGAGAAGTCACTCCACACTTATTCACACCCTTTATTATATTATCAATTACGCATTATAAATATACTCCAGACGATTTTGTTTTCTGTGGCTTACTCCATCATATTGTGCAGTCATCACTCAAGCTGAGGCCCACACCTTGGGCTCCCTCTCACTGTTGCTGCGTGGAATGCAGTGCCTGCTTTATAGCTAATGGCAGTAATTGCACTTATGTTTGACAGTCCTTTGTTTGGATAAACCCCACAGCTGGCTTTATTTCAACTCCTACTGTAACCATACAATTGCAGTCAGCAATTGGGGGGTCTGTGATCATTCTGTGGACCAGACCAAGTTTAATGAATACTACTCTTTTTTCCACAGATAGCCAGCCCAGCTGTTTAAAATGCTCAACCCCCAGATGAGTATGAGGGGGGAGTTTAAGTACAATTCTTACAAGCTTGTTTTGGCTGGTCTGTAGCTTATTCTTTAGATGTTTTGGGCTGCTGGTGAACCATGATGTGCATGCATAATCAAAGTGACACTGGACTAGCGCACATGCCAGTCTTTAGGGTGTTTATAGATAGGTTTCTATCCAATTGGCAACAGATCTTCATGTGAATATTGAAAAATCTGCATTAAAACAATATGCACATTTTCCCATCAGAGTTGTGTTTCCATCTAATTGACTTGTTGTGAATAAACGTTTTTTTTTACATTTAAATTCCCATGTTCCAAATTAAAAAGTGAAATGGTTTCCATCGCATTTTCATTTCTAGGTCTACTGATGGTTTTGTCATTAAAAATGTTGTGTAGGTATATGTCACAGTTCAGTGTCAACCCCTTTTTACTCCACACAACACAGGATGTAATGTTCTCCAGCACACAACCCCAACACAGAAGGCCAGGACAGGTAAGTATGCTCAACGTAAGTTTTATTTTAAATTCATGGGTTAACATGGATTGGACACCGGTTCCCCACCTCCCACAGCAGACTTCACAATAGAGCCTCCCCTCAGGTAGGTTACCCTCCCCCTGACTCCCTCAGGTAAATATCGGGCATGCAAAAGCGACACACTGCAACACACTGCACACTGAATTATTCTGATATGGCACTGCAACAATATGGTGAAAGGCACTACAAATCTCACGACGACAACCATATCTCCACAAAATAAAATAAACGTCTGTATGGCGATATCCAGATCTGCACAGCTCCCTGTACTGGAACGCGCCCGGTCTGAGACTGTGCTTGGTGATGTCACCGATGGCCCCGCCTCCGGTGCTAAACGAGAGGAAGACAGACGACAGGGAAACCTGCCGACAATAATGGCTTTCAGTGGCGTGGCAAAACGGCCCAGAGAAAGAAAGAGTAGTGTAAGGGGAACATAGGAAGAATCAAGTCCCTTACTTGGCAGAGCTAAAGCTCTCTCGGTCCTCTGCTCTCAGATCATCACTCAGCTCAACAGCCCCAGTTCGTCATCAGCGCAGCCGCCCACTTCCTCACTCGAATTCGCCAGTAAGACTTATTTTCCCGCAGACACTGGTCTAGTGCAAGCACAGCAACCACACAAACAGACAAGACATGGAAACTTGCATAGGGGACATATCCCCACAGAGAGACATTCTCCAATCAACTCCCAGCCCCGAACACCACAAAACACATGGCTTTTAAAGGGCATTACAGCCAATTCCCAGCTCCCTGTTTGATTAGCTAACGCTCTGCAGGTCCGTCTGGTCACACCAGCCCCGCCACCCACTTATCCACCAATCCATCTCGTGACACTCTCCCCCCCTGTCTCTATAGTCGTCCTGACTATACCGAACTAGCCAACGGCGCCCTGTACCTAAGTGGGGGCCATCGGTTCTCTCTCCCTCCCCATTTAGGGGCCCAACCACCTCACCTCTAGCATTCTGAACCCTTAGGGGAGGAGCGGGCTCTTCTCTGGCCAGATGAACGGCAGGCTGCTGTTGCCATTGGGGGGCTAGTTTACCCTGATCACGTCTTCGGAAGTTCCGCAGGAGCACCTGATCATCAGCCATCAATGGAAGGTCCTTTGCCCGCTTGTCGTCCTGCTATTTGTCTCGCTCCTGCTGATGTCGGGTCCTTGCCTCGACCTGACTGTAGGCCCGTCGTAGCTGGTCATGATGGTGCCTCACCCATCCATCTAGGTCAATCTGCAGTATCAGGGCCTGCACACCTGAAATCACATCAACAGGAAGATGGGCATGCCTGCCACACATTACAAAGAATGGGGTAAGCCTGGTGCTGCTATGTTCATTGTTGTTGTATGCTCATCTTACCCCAGGGACCCAAGGAGAGATAACAATGTTTGATTAAACTGCTCACAGGCCCCGTTGCCCTGAGGGCGGTAGGGAATGGTTCGGATCTTGGCACACCCATAAAGCTGGCAGAACTGGTGCGGATTCAAAAGCTGCCCCCAGATTGGACAAAATCCGCTGAGGACAACCCCAGTGTTGCACTACAGCTGACCAGAGGGCTTTTACAGTGGTCTCTGCAGTCTGGTCTTTTGTGGGAACAGCCCACCCATATCTGCAAAAACAGATCTGTCATGACGAGAAGGTAAGGGTAAGTATCACTAGGCCGACCCAGGGATAGATAGTCAATGGCCAAAATCTCCAATGGGTAACTGGTAGTGATCGACACTAGGGGTGCCCTTACCTCGGGTCCCGGTTTCCTCTGCACACACTTGGGGCACTCAGTGATCCAATGTCTCACGTCATCTCCTAGCCGGGGCCAATAGAATCCTCGTCTCAAAGCTGCTTCGGTTAGGCCGGCAAGTGTCCAATTGAGGTGTGGTATCTCTCCCACAAGTCTTTGGTGGCAGTGTTAGGCACCAGGATCTGCCACCTCCAGGTATCCTCAAGTTCATCTCAGACTCTCCGGCCAAGGATACCATCCCGTAGGGCTAAACGGTCCCATTCTCTCCACCATCACCTTTCCTCTGGATGGGCATCCTTCCGGGCCCCTCCGCTGGGCCTTTCATCTCGGTTGGCCCGTACCTGCTCCCCGCACTAAACCAGTGGTGCGTGTCGCCAGCCTGGTACGCTCCGTACCTGCTCCCTGCACCAAACCAGTGGTGCGTGTCGCCAGCCCGGTACGCCGAGTGCCTGCTCCCTGCACCTAACCAGTGGTGCGTGTCGCCAGACTGGTACGCCCTGTACCTGCTCCTCGCACCAAACCAGTGGTGCGTGTCTCCAGTCCGGCACGGCCCATGCCTTCCCCTCGCACCAGACCAGTGGTGCGTGTATCCAGTCCGGCACGGCCCGTGCCTGCTCCTCGCACCAAACCAGTGGTGCGTGTTTCCAGTCTGCTATGGCCCGTGCCTGCTCCTCGCACCAAACCAGTGGTGCATGTATCCAGTCCGGCACGGCCCGTGCCTGCTCCTCGCATCAAACCAGTGGTGCGTGTTTCCAGTCTGGTATGGCCCGTGCCTGCTCCTCGCACCAAACCAGTGGTGCGTATCTCCAGTCTGGCACGGCCCGCGCCTGCCCCTCGCACCAGACCAGTGGTGCGTGTTCCCAGCCCAGTGCGGCCCATTCCTGTTCCTCGCACCAGACCAGTGGTGCGTGTCCCCAGCCCGGTATGGCTGGTGCCAGAGCAGTCCGCTCCACCGGTGCCTAGTCTAGCTCCGGTCAGCGGCTCCACTCCAATGCCAGTGCAGTCCGCTCTACCGGTGCCTAGTCCAGCTCCGGTCAGCTGCTCCACTCCAGTGCCAGAGGAGTCTACTCCACCGGTGCCTAGTCCAGCTCCGGTCAGTTGCTCCACTCCAGTGCCAGAGCAGTCCACTCCACCGGTGCCCTGTCCAGCTCCGGTTAGCTGCTCCACTCCAGTGCCAGAGCAGTCCGCTCCACCGGTGCCCTGTCCAGCTCCGGTTAGCTGCTCCACTCCAGTGCCAGAGCAGTCCGCTCCACCGGTGCCCAGTCCAGCTCTGGTCAGCTGCTCCAGTCCAGAGCCAGAGCAGTCCGCTCCACCGGGGTCCAGTTCAGCTCCGATCAGCGGCTCCACTCCAGTGCCAGAGTAGTCCGCTCTACCGGTGCCTAGTCCAGCCCCGGTCAGCTGCTCCAGTCCAGAGCCAGAGCAGTCCGCTCCACCGGGGTCCAGTTCAGCTCCGGTCAGCGGCTCCACTCCAGAACCAGACGTCAACCCCTCTCCAGGGTCGGGGCCTCCCACACCAGGGTCCAGACAGGGCTTGGTGAATCGCGGGGGGATTGCTGGTCCAGGCACAGACGTCAGCCCCTCTACAGGGTCGGGGCCTCCCACACCAGGGTCCAGACAGGGCTTGGTGCATTGTGGGAGGACTGAGAGGGGAAGGATCGCGCCGAGGTTCAGACCGGACCAGGGGTGCAACGGGGAGGCAGAAAGGGAGAGGACGTCACGCCCGGAGCCGGAGCCGCCACCGAGGCTGAATGCCCACCCAGACCCTCCCCTAATGAGTCAGGTTGGTGCGGCCGGAGTACGCACCTTTGGGGAGGGGGGGGTACTGTCACGCCCTGGCCTTGAGAGCCCGGTTTTCTTTAGTTGGTTTGGTCAGTGTGTGAATTTCTATGTGTATGATCTAGATATTGTAGATCTATGTTGGCTGGGTGTGGTTCCCAATCAGAGGCAGCTGTCTATCGTTGTCTCTGATTGGGGATTATTCTTAGGCAGCCATGTTGCCTACCTATGTTGTGGGATCTTGTTTCTGTGTGTTTGGCTTGTTTCATGTTAGCCTTTAGAACTTCACGTTACGTTGCTTTTGTTGTTTTGTTCGGTGTTTATTTAATAAACGAACATGTACGCATACCACGCTGCACCTTGGTCCAATCCTGTATTCAACGAACGTGACAGTAGCTAGACTGATCTCAGCAGATTGAACAGATTCAAGGCTGTTTGTATGAAAAACATGTATAAGCATGGGATCATAATATGGATGCTATATGATTCAAGTCACTGGCAACTTTATGGAGAGTTTTTGGGATCTACCTGTAGCATATCGATCACTGAAGGGCAAAGGAAAAGCAGGTTGACGTTTATTGTCATGAATCTTGCCCTGGAGGCAGAACTGATTGATTTCCACTCAAAGGGCCAGCTGCAAAGAAGAAAAATATGCTAGTGTGAAAATTAATGAAAACAAAAATGTGCTTTTTGGTCTTCATTTAAGGTCAGGGTTAGGCATTAGGGTTAGCAGTGTGGTTAAGGTTAGGATTAGGTCTAAAATCAGATTTTATGACTTTGTGGCTGTGCCAGCTAGCACTCCAGAACAAAAACACCAACCCGCAAAGGAAAACTAGAGGAAGACTCTAATGATGACACTGATGACCTCCCAGTTCTTGTTCTGTCTCAAACCTTTTTGAGAGACCTCCCTGCGACATTCTATGGCCTTCAGTACTGTAGGTATATAGGTGTATGCTCATTCAGTCACATACCAAAGCCTTATACACCCAGGGAGTAAAGCAAAATGATTCCAGTGGAATCCGATGGTAAAGCAGGGATGGTGTGCCGAAGAATTACAGTTGTGGGAGAAATTAGATGTGCTTTCAGCCCCCAGGCAGAGGGAAATAAAAAGCTACTTTAAATGGAGTGTAGAATTCATATCCCTAAGTCACTTCCAATATATAACTCTTAGACAATTTGTGCAGTACATATGGGTGGGTTACAGTTTGTGTTCAAATGTCTGTGTATTCTTGCCTTGCCATGGCCAATCCAAGCCTCTTTACTTTTTGTTTTGGTCACAAAATGGCTTGCTGCGTCTGATGGATGACTTTTCTCTTGATAACCATGGTAACATTTAATAATTGAAGCACACAGCCTTTACTGAATGCAATATTTAACATGCACTGGGCTTTTAGAGAGTACTTTGACTGTTATTGTTCCTCAACTAGTACGGACAATGGGCCAATTTTACTGATACAATGACCAGTGAGTAATTAACAGTAAAAAATATCAGAGGAAGAAGTGTCTGGTTCTGTTTGTGAGCAAAGTTTGGAAAATGGTGACTCACAGAATCCAGTTCTGGCTGCTTTGTCCACTCTGACACTGTTATTTAAGATGGCCAACAACACGGCAGCTCTTATCTATTGTATTGTATTAAGAATCTGCCGCAGCCTTTTATGGATCAGATAGCATCCCACTGCTCACATGTCTGATTTTATGACCTTCCTATGAATGAGCCAAACAAGTGTTCCCATTGATTTGCACATTAAATATATTAGTAATAAAACAACATCCTGCAGCAAACCAATTGTAAAATCAATAGTAATTGGTACCAAAATATTATGAGTGCTTGGTCTGCAGTCTTATTGTCTCTGTAACTGACCACTAAAATCCTGCATGTTTTCACAATAAATGTGATTAATATTGATAACAATGTCAAATAAATGTATGGGTGTAATTCTGAGAGCCTAAATATAAATTGAATAAAATCTGAAAAGGCACTCGTAGATAAAAATAAATAAAAAAACAGAGCTGGTACATTCGACATACTACATGTATTACAACTGATATTGATCGGAGGAAAATTTGATTTGTTTTAAAGGGGGTAATGTTCTTCCCACATTTATCATATGGGAGTTGCACAAGGGTGATGCTACACACTATAAGGGTCTAAAACCACTGTTTATTTCCTCTGCCATCAACAAGGCCCCAGCCCTTCCCCCACGACTAGACATCTGAAGCAGTAGAGGATGAGGACATGCTGGGGGGAGAGGAGGGGTTGATGAGACAGGGTATGGGGAGAAGGAGGAAAAATATAAATGTTTGGGTCTGTATTGGTTCCAGTCCTCACTGCATCAGAGCGGATAATGAAAATGCATCACATTCCAAATAGTTATGATTGGGCTTTTGAAGATAATTGTCTACGTGGAATTTCCATCTGTTCTTCTCCAGAGCTTTTTAATGTTAGGATGAGATTGGGCTCAA